>NC_044364.1:18688486-19019736 GCF_007364275.1 Archocentrus centrarchus | reverse complement strand
AAGCGGAGGCCTTGGTGGTTTTAAAAAGGTCTATAAATAAAATATTTGGTCCTGCCTTTCGCCCCATGACAGCTGGGATACACAGTTACACGGTTAGAAATACATAAATCAATACGGAGACTCAAAAAAGATGTATAGGCTTGTTATTTCAGTTTAATTGAATATAAATTTTACATCGATATAGATTACATAATCAAACTACATGACTTCATATGATGCATATTTGTCAGTGACACAAAAATTAAACAAAATAAACTCAATGGTGTCATTTTTTTCAAATCTCCTGCTTGTTAAAGATCACCTTTTCAGGTGCTTGTGTTAAGTGGCTGATATTTACCACACAAAAGTGAAAGTGTTACAATACTCGTGAAAACACACGAACACTGAACAAAGCATATTTTTTAACCGCATTTAAATGTATGACTCATACAGTATCTTGTAGAGACAAACAAAAAAGTACACCGATGTAGTAACTTCTTGTGTACAGCGTGTACTGTGCACGTCTAACTCCGAGCCACCAGATAAACCAGGATGGGGATGAAGCTCACAGAAAGGAGAGTGAGGCCGATCACCAGCCCCTGAGGCGCGTCTTCGAGCACCTGAACATGTTCGTTGGTGCAGTTCTGGAAGAAAGTGGAGTGGATGTAGATAAAAAAGTCTTGAATGTCAGGGTTTGGGAAGAAGCAGCGGGTCACTTTAGCCACGAGCTCCAGGCATGTTGTTAAGTTACTGTAAGGTCTGCAATAAATGGAGAAAAGTGAATGATAGGGTGAAAGATGTGCTCTGCTAATGAAAAAAAAGGGCTTAAATGTGTCAATTTGCTTTGTTTTAACAGGGTTTTTGATTTTTTTTTTTTTAACTCCATGTTTTAATGATACTGTAGCTACAATTTGGTTTCTCAGATTAGTGACTGAAGTTTTGTTTCAAAGCCTCAAGGTGAGTCTTTTCACCTCAACGCACGACAGATGTGACTGAGAGACGCTCCCGGCTCACTGAGACTTTTCAAAGGTCACAAGATAAAACACAACCTGCCTTTCCTCTCTTTTGATTCTAATGCTGTATTAAAAGTAAAAGTAACCATTGTTAGTCCAACACGAGCTCAGTTTGACTCATGACTGCAGAGCTGTGCAAACACCAGAACAGTGTCCACCTGATGGACCTGCTGGACCTGCTGAGAAGGAATGAGGGTTTAAGACACGTCTGCTTAGATTTTTTACAACTGGAAATTATTATAAATTTTTTTTTAGTCTGTGAAATACACAGGCAGCTAATTTTTGAGGGTCTTCTTTCACTGCAGTGCTTGGTTGTGTGCAGACAACACCGTCTACAGTCTACTTATTAAGCAAACTGCTTTTCAACCAAAACAAAAGTCTGTATCATTTCAAACCACACCTCAGATTTCTGAACAATTTATACAATAAAAATCTGTGAAATTAAAAGTTTTGCAATTAATAAAAGACTCTTCTGAATGCATGAAAAGTGAGTGAACCCTGTGGCTATTTAAAAGCATTTTAAAATGTTAAAACTGATGATTTTCTTTCACCATAAACAACAACAACCAAACAAACAAAAACCTCCTTGATCTCACAGTTCTCACCACAAATATGCACCAATAACTTGTTTAATTAGAGAAGCTCCGTGCATGTGATGACTGCATAATTTATAAGAAATAACTCTAAGCTCATAGGAAAACACTGATTTTGAGAAAACGAGGTGAAACTCTTCAGCTGGAGCCCAGGCACTGAAACTGCAAAACATCAGCTCTGAGAAAAACTGTTGCGGTTAAACTGCTTCCTGTTTGAAAATAAACAGAGCACAGGGTGGGCTGAAGGGAGAGACCACCCTTCATGTTAACCCTGCAGCAGGAGAGGCCCTCATTCTACTTAGGCCAGTTTTGATGATGGCTATTTCCCTCTGTGATGTGCTGTTGTTGTGGACCTAATTAACCCTTTGACTGCTTTACTACATACTTTGTAATTTAGATGATAAGATCAATGTTCTGCACTAAAAGAACAAAGCTAACACCGCACAATACAAAGTAATTTGTACATTTACTCAATTATTACATTAAAGTTTAGGCATTAGATAAACACCTGGAGGAAGATGTTGGTAAGAGCTCAGCTGCAAAGTAAAAACTCACGTTTTCATTTCAGTAAATCTTCAAATGAGCCAAAATCTTACCAAAATTCAAAGATCTATAAAATCCCCAAAAAATTAAAAAAAAAAAAAAAAAATCAGCAAGTTGTTTTTTTTATTCTCCATAATAATTAGACAACCCCTTAGATTTACCCTGTACCAAAAATAAATAGTTACTGTGGAGGTGAATTTAATTGAAATATACCCTTTTTAAGTATCATATATATCATGTATCAGCCAGAGGGTACTTTAACAAAGGGCACTTTGTTAAACTTTTGCTTTAATAAAAGGCTTAAAAAATAAGAATATACAATGTGATAAAAACTGGGAGGAGTAATGAGGCTTTGTAACGGAGCCCTTGCTTTTGCACGTTGATTTGTTTTCAACGAGAGAAACAGCGCCCCCTGATTGCACCGGCTGGTTAATGTGAGCCAATCTGTGGTCAAAAGGGGTACTGCAGTGTCTCGTCCGTCATGTCGAATGAACTGGAAAGGAAAGTAGGGGAAGTTTATCAAATAAGCATTTTTAATTACTCGTTTAGTTAACGTCATGAAAACCTTGAACGGACGGGCGTCTGACAGAGGAGTTATTATGGAAACTATGGAGCCCTTAAGAGGAAATAAATAAAGTGAGTGCTCTGTTGTCCTCGCTGCAGGTGTGCAGTGATGGCCTGCTGACGCTAAACGTTACTGGCAGTGGCGGAAGCGGTACTTTCAACACTGTGAGTGACTTTTTGTTGTTGTTGTTGTTGTTCAGCTTTACTGATATATTACGTCTACATATGCAAATGCGGGTATTATTTATGTAAATCAGGGACGTGAAATTCTTGTGAATAGAATAGAACAGAACTTTATTGATCCCTTGCAGGAAATTGCTTTGTTACAGCAGCGGCAATTAACACTAATATAAAGACACAATATAAATACTATAAATAATACTTACTTTATACCCAATATAAATACTATGTGACTAAGAATGTTATATACACAATATAAGAGCTATATACACAACATACATATAAATACCATATACAACTGTGCGTTCTGGTTAGTGGTTTGCGTTAAAGAGTCTGATTGCTGCTGGCAGGAACTTCCTACTAATAAAATAACAATAAAATAACACTTACTGTAGCCAAAATAACAGCTTCTCACGTTTCACGTCATCTCTTAAGATTCAATCAGCCAAAATGGATTTGCCGCAGCTTATTCTTGTTCCCATAAGTAACTTACACTCTCCGGAATTTCTTTAAGAAAATCGTGTTTTTAAAAGCATAACAAGAGGACGCTTCAGTGTGTTAAAGTTGTTGAAAGCAGGTTATGAAAGGAGGGCCCACATAACTGTGGATTTCCTCACTTACCTGATGACATGTTCCAGGACACACCAGTTATCTCTGCCGATGCTCAGCATTTCCTGGTGAAACGTTTCACCACAGTACCCGTGACTGTACCATATCAAGTTCTCCTGGTCACAGTTTTGGCCGGTAATTTTATTTTCCTCATCCTGGAAACTCTCTGCAAAGTAATGCAAGGCATTTCTGACACACATGAACTAACAGGGAGACGCACAAATACAATGGAGCTCAAACTTGAGTCAATAACATTATTGGGTTTTTTGCATGATGACCACAGAGTGTTTCTTTATTTTGACCTGAAGGTGAAACTAGAGTGCTGATGCCTGACCACTTCTTTTGTGTTTCAACTGCACAATATGCGCAGTATGGGATTTAAAGCCACTGATCAGCACGCAGGCCAGAGAGCTTCCTGTCCAACTGCTGAGTAAGTAACTTTCTACTTGCCGTCATCTTCTGTGATAAGAGACGTTTGGTTTCTTTGGAGTTCATCCTCAATCTTCTTGTTATGTTCATAAAACTTGGATGTCACAGCCTCTGGTTTCATAGTACCTGCACACAAAATATTTATTTACACTGAACAAAATTGTCATATCTTTACATAAGCACTAAAATATTAAATATTAAGCGGAAATATCACTTTCTTAAACTGTGTGCAGGTGCAAACAGAATTCATGAGCCCACTCATAGTGCTTGTTTAAAGTGGAAAATGCTTGATTTAAAAAAAAACAAACAAAAAAAAAAAACGTCCTGTTTATTGTTGCATAGAAGCAGAGATGAGATAGGTGGACTTAGATTCTGGGTTTGAAAAGTGAAGACAGTGTAGAAATGCTTCAAACCTGTATTATTTCTCACGGTCAGGAGGGGGCGACACCTTCAGTTGTGAAAAGACTTCGCGATGTGTAGAAGTCAATGAAAAAACAAAACTGCAACACATATTAGCCCGGCAGACCTTTCTGAGGACGGTTGAACGTCATGTCACTCTGATAGTTGTTTGAGTTTATCTGAACTGGACTCTACAAACTGAGATGGAACGTGAGAAGGACGGAGGCAGGGGCTGAGTGATAATATAGCTATAAATATAAAGATTTGATATTCTCTTTTTGGTTCAGACAAAAGAAGATATTAAAATAATCATTTAATATACAACTAGTGGACAATTTTTACAATGTATTTACCAGTAGCCAGGTTTGGCAACCAGGAATCAGAGGGTCCAGTCTACAGTGCACTAACCCCCTCTGGCCCCTCGTGCATGGTGGGCCCACAGGAGGGTGGCTCGATGTGGCTCTTTTGGGCTGGGTTGGCTTCGCCCCATGGTCTAAACCCTCACCACCAGGTGCTCACCCTTGAGCCCCTACACCAGGCCTGGCTGCAGGGTTGGACCCCTGTAACCCTGTTCTGGGTAGGGTGAACTGGTCCTGTGATTTTTGTAGCCATCATTGGAGTTTTCTGAATCGCTCTTAGTCTCACATAAACCCCACCCCTGCAATAAAGTGGGGGAATCAGTTGTTACGATCTCTGCTACCCTATTGGCCAATCACTTGAAAATGTTTTTTTTATCTTAGTGCCACTTTTACCTGGATAAATAAAGGATTATAAATATATTCCATGTCTTGTACAGTACGTTGGTCTGTTACACAGAAATCACTCAACAAATCTTCATATTAAATGTCCTGGATGTGAGTTACATGTCTTGGATATGTGCATAAAGTACACAAATGTATGAAGTTTGTGTAGACGCTATGTTTTTACTCAAGGTACACCAAGATATGCCACGACAGATCAGTCACCTTCTGCAGCCACGTCAGCTCTGCCCACAAACACATCATCAGTATTTACAAACACCAAAAAGTGTCTTTAGTTATGTTTCATATACTGAAGGATTAGTCGGTCAAAAATTATCAGTGAGATAATGAATTTCTCATGTTATGACTGATCCATTTAGAAGATGGATGATGAACAGCCTAAGATGTCTTAAGATACATAATTGCAATTTTAAAAACACATCAAATCCAGCCATCATTGAGACGGCTGTCAGTACACGTACATTACAATTTACAGATCACAGTGGAAAGGCGTGAAACTATGGCAACAAAGGAATTTTTCTATGTGACTCAAGATCAAGAAATATTTTCAAGACAGAATTAGTCCCATGTAGCATCAGCACGCGAGGAGCAGGAAAAACAGGAGCAGGCCCTCCAGTGGGGCTAAATGGACCCTATTGCTGGTCTGCCTCTGGTCTCCAGGCTGCATGTTTGTCACCCTTGTACTGAACTGCTGAAGTAAGAAATTAACTTACTGTTGAATGCTTGGTTCCTCCCAACTTCATCTTGCTTTTCCACTTCATGGTCAGCTGGTTGTGGTTCCACAATACCTGCAAACAACAGACTTAAAACTGTTATTTAAGGTCACACATGCCAGTCGGACCCATTTTAAAAGGAATGCCCTCCTTCTGGCTTTTGATTGCTGCTGCTATTTCCTTCATTATGCCCACACACACACACACACACACACACACACACGGAAAACAGTTCATGGAAATATAACAGCAAATCCAAAAGGCAGGAAATGTGAGCAATCTCTGAAAACCCCACACATGAAGGCAAACACGTACCGAGAATGAGCGCAGGGAAGAGCAGGTAGAGGATCATTGTGGACAGCAGTCGAGGCTGTTTTGTGACCCGAAGTGCCGTCAGAGGCTAAACTTTCAGACCTGGAGCTCAGTGGGTTAGGAAGGAAGCCCAGCCCTCCCTATCTCCACTTGCTGTAGACGCACACGAGTGTGTCCGGTGTCGGTGAAAGATCCTTGGTAAACATGCTGAATGACAGAAGGAGAGCAATGAGGGAAGGATGCCGGTCTGACAATAACATGATAAGACGGAGGGAACAAAAGTGAGAAAGAGGTTAAAGAAGGGATTCAATGTAAAATAAGGCACCATTTAGTCCAATTGTCTCACTGACAAAGTGCAAAAATTTCAGCACTACTAATGCTGGCGTAAGATGTCCTCATACATTAGAAATGATGTTTTTAGACTTGAGTATTGAGAAATAATGAAAAAGGAAGCAAATTTTACAGCTCAGTATGTTTAGTTCAGTGGTTTTGTTGGTGGGAGCCACTGCTGTGTGGTGTGGTGAACAGGGTGAAACATGAAGTGGAAATAAACAAGAAAATACTAATGCTACAGAGGCTGGACAAATATTCAAACTGGGTCTTAATTTCTTGTTAATGATGGGTCAAAATGGGGGAGATAGTCTTTGTTGAGCTTCTAAAGAGCAGCATAGCAGAAACTCTGCTTTAGTTCTGTCAGCGTTTAGTCAACACAATCCAGATAGAAAAAGTTTGTTGTAAAAGGTTTTCATTGGTAGACCTTTGAGAAGAATCAGGTGACTGTTGCAGCTGATTTTGTCTCTGCATCACAGACACTTTCTTATTAATGCATCATTAAATGCTAATTGTGTAACCTTTATGGGAATTTTGGAAGAAAGGGGTATAATTATGTGCCATTTTTAGAGGATTTAGAGTTAGAAACTGAGGGTTTCTCACAGACATGGTATAAAAGATGGACGTTAGCGAAGTCCTGTCATGAAAACTCAAGATTTTTTTGTGGTCTCCATCTTGGTGTTTTGAAACTGGATGTGATGAATGAGGGATGGGTCAGGCTGGTAAACTTCATGCTCATTGATGGCTAATCCTCCTTTCTGACTCTGGGAAGGACCAAAATTTACTTCACTTTTTTATTCAGTATGACGTGAAATGAGTGACTGAGCCCATCAACTGATCAGGAAAGTGTTTACAGAGGTCAGGACCAAGGGGTGTTTTCACGTAGACCTCTACAGGACTGGAAGTCTTTGAACTACTGCCACCTGCTGGCACTAATAAGAATTTAATTTTAAAGCACTTCCACATTGGCTTCACTTTTCAGACCCTCAAGGTCACCTGGTCTGCTTTCAGTGGTGAACAACCAAGATGCTGGTTGGCTGATGGTTCTCCATCACTCTGTGCCTAGATACAATGCAGTTCTCTTGAGACGCATGAGTCTGCAGCTTTCTGAGCATCTTGTTGCCACTGCAGACATCCTGCAGGAACCACCAGTTGCCCTTGTAGAAAGGCTTTTTGTGTCCCTATTCCGAGCCTTTTGTTAAAGAAATTAATTTTGTGAGCAGCAACACCGACAGTGCTGGAGAAGATTGCAAATAGACAAATGCGCTGGAACGGTGAGTATAAATAGATGTGGTTGTGTAATGACTTCACTGTTGCGTGCAAAGTGACCAATGGGGTGGGGCCATTAAGCTTGACCACATATGAAGCGATTAGCAGTGGACCTTTTAAAGCTGCAGTTCCAGATATCTAATGAATTTGCTGCCATGTGTCAGTCAGTGGTACCCTTCGCTCCCATTGGTTGTAGCAGAATTCGCTCACCTCCAAGCTTGATTTCACTAACATTCAGTGTCTCTGGTCACTATACCCTTTCAAAAGTTATGGACCCACTCCTAAAATGTTTAGCTTAATAATCATGTTAAATAATTAAATTATCAAAATTAGATTAGATTAGATTAGATTAGAATCAACATTATTGTCACTGAACACAGTAACAAGTACTTGAACAACGAAATGCAGTTTTGCATCTAACCAGAAGTGCAGAATAGTAAAGTGCAAGGTATGTACTTGCATTGCAGATATGAACTGAATATACTATATAGTATATGCTAATATATATATATATATATATATATATATATATATATATATATATATATGTGTGTGTGTGTGTGTGTGTGTGTACACAGTGTATTACTGCAGGAATGAATTGAATATACTATATAATAAACTATAGAATATACAGAAGATGAATATACTTACATGTATGTACAATATACACAGTTATGAACAGTTGTTAAATATAAAGTTTGGTAAATATCTATATACAGATAAAGCTGAGAGTAATTAGTTGTAGGTGTGGGGGGTGTTCAGTCAGTTGGGGGGGGGTCACCTCTGTGTAGAGTTTAGCAGCTGAGGGGAAAAAGCTGTTCCTTAACCTGCTGGTTCTGGAACGTAGGGACCTGTAGTGCCTCCTGGAGGGGAGAAGGGTAAACAGCTGTCCCTGGCAATGCTGCGTGCCCTCTGCAAGCACCGCTTACTGTGAATAGCCTCGATGGTGGGGAGTGATAGACCGGTTATGCGCTGGGCAGTTTTCACCACCTGCTGCAGAGCCTTCCGGTCCATGATGGAGCAGTTACCATACCAGACTGTGATGGAGCTAGTAAGGATGCTCTCGATGGTGCTGCATTAGAAGTTCACCAGGATCTGAGGAGACAGATGGGGCTTCTTTAGTTTCCTCAGGAAGAAGAGCCTCTGGTGAGCCTTCTCGACCAGGATGGAGGTGTTGACTGACCAAGAAAGATCCTCGGAATGATGGACCCCCAGAAACTTGAAACTGGGCTCCACCTCAGCTCCATGGATTTGGATGGGTGTATGTGTGCCTCCAGCAGTTCTCCTGAAGTCCACAATAATCTCCTTGGTCTTTTTGGTGTTGATGGATAGATTGTTGTCGGCGCACCATGATGCCAAGTGCTGGACCTCCTCCCTGTAGTCTGTCTCATTGTTGTTGGTGATGAGGCTGATCACTGTCGTGTCATCTGTGAACTTGATGATGGTGTTGGAACAGGTCCCCACCGGTTCGCAGTCATGTGTAAAGAGAGAGTAGAGGAGAGGGCTCAGCACATAGCCCTGTGGAACGCCAGTGTTTAGGAGGAGGTGAGGTTGTCTGACTCAACGGACTGGGGTCTGTTGGTCAGAAAGTCCAGGATCCAGTTACAGAGGGAAGGGTTGATGCCAAGGTTGCTCAGTTTGGTGATGAGACTGGAGGGGATGATGGTGCTGAATGCTGAGCTGAAGTCGATGAACAGCATTCTCACATATTTGTTGTTGTTGTCCAGGTGGAAGAGGGCGGAGTGAAGCGCTGTGGAGATGGCATCATCAGTACTCCTATTCTGGCAGGAGGCGAACTGGAAAGGGTCCAGGGTGGGAGGTAGGCTGGTTTTGAGTTGAGCCAGGACCAGCCCCTCGAAGCACTTCATGATGGTAGGGGTGACTGCAACAAGGCGGAAGTCATTGTGACATGTGTCAGGTGAGTGTTTCCGCACTGGCACAATGGACGTGGTCTTGAAGTGTGTGGGGACAACTGCTTGGGCCAGAGAGAGATTGAAAATGTCAGTCAGGACCCCAGTTAGTTGTCCTGCACAGGCCTTAAGCACACGTACGGGGATGCCATCAGGGCCAGCAGCCTTACGTGCGTTGGTCCTGCTCAGTGCAGCACACATGTCGGTGGGGGAGAGTGTGATTGGTTGGTGGTCTGCAGGGAGTACTGCCTTGGTGGCTGCCTCCTGGTTCTCCCTGTCAAAACATGCATAGAAGTTGTTGAGCTCGTCTAACAGGGAGATGTCGTTGGTTTGTGGGGTGGTGATGGTAGGTTTGTAGTCAGAAATGGCCTGGATGCCTTGCCACATGCGTCGGGGGTCGGAGTTACTGAAGTGCTCCTCAATCCTTAGCTTGTGGCTGTTCTTGGCCTCCCTGATGCCCCTCTTCAGGTTAGCTCTGGATGCACTGTAGGCCTGGGCGTCACCAGATCTAAAAGCAGTGTCACGTGCCTTCAGTAGGAGGTGGACCTCACGGTTCATCCATGGCTTCTGATTAGGGAATGTTATGAGCTGTCTGAGGGTGGTGACACTATCAATGTTGGTACTTATAAAATCCAAAACAGAAGAGGCATAGGTGTCAATGTCCGTGTGTGAGTCCACGGTGGCCTGAGCGGCAAACACTCCAGTCTGTGTTCTGGAACCGCTGCTGTAGTGTAGAGTCAGTGCTAAACTACAGCAGTCAAGTGGCCATGTGACTGAGCTGTTGTCATAGTGACATGTTTTTAGGAGGTCAGAAAGTA
The DNA here is from genome assembly GCF_007364275.1 of Archocentrus centrarchus. Taxonomy (NCBI): domain Eukaryota; kingdom Metazoa; phylum Chordata; class Actinopteri; order Cichliformes; family Cichlidae; genus Archocentrus; species Archocentrus centrarchus. Next base: position 19,009,314 of record NC_044364.1, on the reverse strand, counting down.
TTGAAAATGTCTGACAGTTAGTTTTAATCTTCCTCCTGTCATTTACTGAGAGTAAGTGGATAGAATAAAAAAAAAAATCCAAAAGGCCTGAGAGAGACTACAGCTTCATGTTATTGTGCTGCACAGTAAGTAATGGGATGTACTTATAAATATAAATACATGATACTCCAGTGACAAAGCTTCTAAATGTAGTGGGACTAACCTGGTGTAAGTGAATGGGCATGCCCAGTTTTCTGTTCCTTCAAAAATAACAGACAAAAACACTCTTAAGGGATTTCCTCCTTTGTTTAGCAGCAGCAGCAGCAAAGGCAACACAAGGAATCAGGAAGTGTGTGCAGAATGGAAGACAGGCAGAAAACCCATAAACAATGTATAATCTGGTCCTATTTACTAACAGCGTGTGGTGGGAATAATAATTCAGCCAACGCTTTCCTCATATTTTCATAATTTCATGATAACTTAACCAGATGTTGGGAAAAAGAGGTGGCCTGAAAGTAAGTTTGCATTTCACACAAATAAACTTTTACCCGCTATACATGTAGGTACACACAGAGGTATGAAAACAACAACTTCCTGTGTTTTGTGGCATTAAATGTACAGGATGTCAAGAGTTTTTTCAACTGGCTTGTGTTCACCTCAGCCTGCGGAGACAGGAAACTAATCTGGCATTCAGGGGCTGCTGCACACTGGCAGACATTGATCGAATGGGTTTAAATGGACATCTGCATCCTGGCTACAGTCAGGTTTCTAAACTACTCTGTTTTTGTATTTCAGAAACCTGAGTTTGAGGTATACGGTAGGCAAGCATGGGGGAAAAAAGTGTGGTTGTTATTTAGGTGTATAAATACTGCAGAAAACCTGCAAAGGTGCATTTCCAGCCAAGTGACAGTGAGTGAAATTCAGATGGAGGAAACATGAACAAGAGTGCAGCTGACAGATTACAGGATGCAAGTTTATTAATCCAGCATTGCAATATTAAAACTTCATTTACTCATGCATAAATTACATTTTTGTTTATCAAAAGGCTCAAAAATATCAGGAAGAAGACCAGATTTCTGTTCAGTTAGGCGACACACGCAGAAATCTGTGCTTACACTCACGTGTTAAAGGCACATTAGAAACCAGGAGAAAGTAAGCTGGCCTGAGCAAAGATACGCAGAACAGATGTGTAAGCTAATGTAAACAGTGAAATTCAGGATAAAGTTGTAACACGTTAACCACGTTCATGTAGACTTCATCCACATCTCGTCACACGACAGGCCTCCTGTCTGCTGGATGACAGTCTGAGATGAGGTGAAGCTGTTTTTTTCTTTTTTTCTTTGTTTTTTCTTCTCTAAGAAACCACTTAAATGCAAGTGAGACAGTCGGGTCTGTTTTTCCCACGTCACTCTTCACATGCATGAAATCTTTGAACCTTAAAATCAGCCTTTGGTGGCTGGCTGACGGGCCTGAGCGCAGCGAAAGCAAACACTCTGCAAACACTTTAATTATTCCAGCAGGGGAGAGGATTTGAAGTGCCGTTTAATCACTTTGGCGACTCTTTCAGGTCAGGGGAAAAACTCCAGTCGTGCAGTTCTGCGGCCACCTGAAGAGTTACAGGTGTAACCCACTAACTTAAAAAAAAGTATCTGCTTGCAAAACCATTAAAGGGGCTATGGTGCTGGTGTGTTTACAGGCAGGCACACAAATGCTACCAAAATATAACCTAGAGATGATTATCTTAAAGGGGGAGGAGGGGGAGGATAGGCTGTTTCAGCAGAGATAAATAAAGAACAGTGAATCATGCTAAAATACTTTAGCAGAGTCCAAAATGAACACACAGAGCTGGAAATGAGTTTAAATGTTTATATAACTTTGTTCAAGTAAACAATAACAACAGTTAAAAAAAAAAATCAAGTGTGTGTATTCTTTAATATTATGTTACAGGCAGCTTCATCTGTAGCATAGTTATATAGCATTGTTTCACAGATGGCTGATTTCCAGTTTCTTTATAAATGAACACATTAAAAAGACTGACAGAGAACATCTGCAGGTGAGAAACACTGACTCAAAAAACACATGTGAGGGTTTAGAAAAAACTACCTGTAAAGTTTCCACACATCAAATAAACCACTGCAGAGCACTACACAGCAGGAGAGGGCACGACGAACATTTCTTCTATTTATAGAAGAAATGTTACAGAATCTCTATGTTTTACTGTTTGTATTAGTTACACATTAAAATCAGAGCGCTCTGTCATTGGGCAGAATTTTAAAGCATTTTAGCTGCTGGATTCATTTTAGAAGTGCGCTGGTTAAAGGAGGCATAATAATAGTTAGTTTGGAGACATCGTGTCCACACCGGGATAAAGTTAGACGCTGCTCAACAGCAGCCGCTTTGCATTTTTCACAGATGGCTGGCTTTGTGGTTTTGCTCCTTTTTCCTCTCCCTTTTCTTTGCAACGTGCTGTTTAACTCGTCTCCACGTCTCACCAGAACCTGCTGCGTAGCTGGAGGCAGCACTGACCTGTCAGAGCACTGGGAGGGGGGGGGGGGCTGGTTTCTTGGTCTCCCTATTTACCTAACAGACAGAAAAAGAAAAGCATTAAACACCTCATAGCAATTCATGCTAATGTTTCATATTATAGTGCCAGATTTGTGTAACACCTTTCCAGCTTTAGGTCATTTTTCTTTTTGTTTGTTTCGAGGGTTCCTCTCATAACAGCTCCACTTGACCAACGTCTAAATAAAATGAGCTCATAAACACTGTTTCAGTATTTGAGTTGTGCTGATGCTAAAGTGACTGCTTCACTTTACATTCCAGTGGTTAAAATAAGGTGGTCATTAATATTTCACATAAGAACCTTATCTGAAACTAGTGTCTAGGACTAAAGACACCCCCCTACCCCCACCCCTAACCCAACCCCGGTCTCTCTTCACACCTTCGCCTGTTTATGTAGTTTCAGAGTTACGTTTTCAAACCAAAGGAAGCTCAGGCGCGCTGCGTGGCTGTTTTCTAATGAAGCCGTCGTTCAGGCGCAGCGCTGAAACATTAATTTTTAGAATAACTGACATCAATGTTTCAGCAAAAGTTCTTAGGAAAAAAAAAGAATTAAATATATCAGATTAAAAACAAGCATACAAAGCTGAAAGAGTTTGGGTAATTTAGCTCTTCTTTCTTTTTGCTTGGTGGAACCGCACAGTAATGCAATATGCAGAGCAGAAGATGCTGCATCAGTATTTGTTGCCTGCTGCGTTATACCATCTAACAGAAATCATAGATAATACTGTCCTCTATATTAATATTAGTTTTATGTGTGCTTAAACACTCAGTGGTTCTTCATCAGGGGCACCTGTAAAAGTGCATTCAAGTCAATAAAACAGCTGCATGATAAAGTTATACAGTGTTTTAGTGACATCAAAAATATGACTAAATTAAATTATTGGCAGACTTAATTGTTCCTTGTGTGCTTGCATGAAGCGTAAACACAAACAAAAAGTGATTCATAATAAAATTAAAAACTAAAAAGATAAAATGCAAAGAAAGCAGAAAAAGAAAATGAATTTCTTTCTTTTTTAAAAAAAAAAAAAAAAATGATTTGAAGGATACGTATTTGCAGCCCCGATGTGAACGTCACACGAGGCCCAGACTGTAAACGTTCATTACCCCGTGGATCCGGCGAGTCGTCTTAGTGCAGAATGTAACAGATGTGATAACGTGGCCAAGTTCTCAAAATAATCACAAGTACAAACTTGTACACTTCTGTAAAAATGGTCCTGTTTCTTTACCTTAGATTTATTTTCTTTGCATAAAATTGCCTAATCTTTGAAATATTTGGCAGATGATAAAAGCAGGATTAACTCATTAACTCTTTTTTTTTTTTTTGCATGCCAATTCTTAATAAACTAAAAATGAAGTTATTTTGAACTATCAGTATGAATTACACATATTTACCTGCAGGAATTTTTAAGGCATTTTAGCAGCACAACAGTGTTATTTACAGGGTCAGAGCATATTTATTTATATTTTATAAATGTGTAAATCAGGTCAGTTCAGCAGTGCCACTAACAGCCAGAGTTATGTTTTTATTTTTTATTTTTTCCTCTTTAGTCCTTTAGTTTCCAGAGTGGGTTTGCTTGTTTCACTGTAGTTTAAAAAAATCAGTTTGAGTGTTTGCTTTGGTCTTTTTAACTACAGAGAGAGTTGTGTTGTTCAAAAGTTCAGTAATTCAGAATAAATATTACAATAAAAACAGTAGATTCAGTCATAGAGACATCCTTAATCTCAATAAACAAATGCACACATTCCTCATCTGGCCACTTAGGACCATTAATTTGACTAAATGAAGACATTTACTGTCCATTTTTATTTTATTCTAGAATTTTTTTTTTCATAAGCCCAGTTTTTATTTTCATTTTAGTTTTAGTTAGCTGTAACAGCCCTGCTACCGGCTATCACAGATTAACACCTCGTACAGGGGCGGACTGGCATACATTACTACCGGGGATTTCCCCGGTGGGCCGGTTAGTGGGCCGCCGGCTGTTTAACTCAGTCCGTGGAGGAGCCATTGCCGCGCACTGTGGCCCCGGCCCATAGTCACGCTGCTGTTTAACGGTGCCTATTACCTCTCCCCCGCTCCAGACAGACAAATCTGCTTTGCGCGCGGCCGCGGAATGAGCCTGTAAACACATGAACGAGCATGCCGGCCAGCTGATGCGGGCTGACGGCATGCAGCGGAGATCAGAAATAAAAAAAAACTTGTCCCAGAAAATCCGGGCTGGACTACGAAAACATACAGCAGCTGTGTCACTTATTAATACAAGTAATCACGAACTGGAAAAGCCTTGTCCATACTAATGCCACATTAATTACATCTCCCTGTTTGTATCCCATGAGTGACAAGTCAAGAGAGAGACGCCAGTTGCACACTGTCACTGCTGAGGGGGTCTAACTCATCATGTGATCCCTCCGCGACACTGTTGACACTACTGAAACGTGAAAAAATAAGTCCGCATTGCCATAAAGATGGAGCAGTCTAAGCCAGGGTCTAAACAAACGACGAAACGTAAAGGTGGCGCTGAAAAGCTGAGAGAGAAAAAAAGAAAATGGTGTATGATACAGCACCATAGGGCTTGCATACAAGTTTCTGCTAACCCTGTCTGTAACACAGGTAGCTTGTGAAAGAAGCTTTTCCACTCTAAGGTTCATCAAAAACAGGATTAGGAGCTCTCTTTCACAACAGCACCTTGAGGCTTTCATGCTCCTGGCTACCAGACAGATGTCCTAAAGATGCTGGAGAGTGATAAAATTATAGATGGTGTAGCAGAAAAGAGTGGGTTGCTGCAGAGGTTACTCACTGAGTGAACAATGTAGGTTTCAGTAGCTTTCCAGTTGTTTTTCCCCTGTATTTTGTCAGGGTCAAGTTGTTAAGTTTGTTAGTTATTTTGTTATGCCATATTATTGTATTATTGTAATCATATTATTGCTAGAAGTAATATTGTCCATATGACAATAAAAGTCATATACACTACGTGCCATGTATAGATTCATATACAGTATACACACACACACACACACACACACACATACAGATATATATATATATATATATATATATATATATATATATATATATATATATATATATATATATATATATATATATATATATATATATATATATAGTGGGCCAGTCTGTCAGGAACTCCCGGGCCACTTTTTCTCCCCAGTCCGCCCCTGACCTCGTACGTTTGCTGTATGAACCTGAACAACATGAAAGCAAATTTCAGACAACAGCACATTTAATGCAGCACAGCTCATCAGCGCACACGCACCAGTGCAAAATATAAACAGCTGTGCAGCTGTGCAGAGAAAAAGTAGAGAAGGATGTAATAAATCAAATGTAAAGTTTTTCTAGTTTGCTTTGAATATGTGCACAGCTGCATGGATCTGTTATGAAATAACCACCTGACGTTCTGCTGAGGTCAGAGGTCAGAAACGATCTATTGATTTGAACCATTAAATGCTTTAAAGACTTAAAAACTGAACATTATACCTGCTAAAAGCTATTACTTCATTAGTAAAATGATTATTTGGCTAACCACAATTTCATGTTGGACAAAGCAAAAATATCAGGGGACACTGGACTTTATCACTTACGGTCTTATGTCACAGTTTTCATCCAATAATCATCCAATAACATTTTCTAGACTCAGGCCTGTTGTTAACATTATTTAGTTAACAAAACAATGTAAATTGCATAAATTACATATTTACTTTGTACATGTCTTAATAAAATGCAATAAGATATGTGCATGTTCACATTTTCAAAGTGAGACTTTTTCCATTCATTCTTTACATGTCAGGTAGTTATTGATCATTTATTGGCCTTTATCGATATACCAGCAATCACTTCCAGCCCCAACTTTCTAAAACATCTTTAGGCAAAAGTTAAAACAGAAGATGTTTAAAATTACTGGCTGGTGTAAAAGATATAAAAGTCTTCAGAAATGCAAAATTAAAAGTGGGGAGTGAATAAAAACGAGTCTGACTATTTTGCACAGGTTGACTAGTAGGTCACCACTTTCACATTGTTCTGCATCAACCACACGTACAAACAAGCATGGAGGTTTGCAATCAGAAGGTAACTAAACCACACTGGGGATTAAGGATCGTCAGTCTGCAAGCTGAGCTGTCAACATGCCAAAGAGTTCCCATCAGCAAAAACATTGCAGAGAAACTTGTTGTATGACTTTCTCATGGCCTGCAAACCCGACGCTGTGGTCTAATCATTCTTAACGCCCCCACTGCGATCAGACAACAAGTTTTCAATTGACATACCCAGCATAAACACACATTCATGCACATGAAATCAGTTTATCTGACCCATTTATCGAACAGCAGGAAGAGTGATAATTAAACTGGCAATGCTGCTGACTCCAGAGCAGCTCGAGCCCCGAGTGGAGGCAATGACATTGCAGCCTGATGTCATTTGGCATGTGTTGGTCAACTGAATGCATGCAAGCACGCATTAGTGGTTATTTTGTAATGTAAATATTGTTTTAAGTTGCCATAATTCTGTGGCTTTATGAATGTCACAAGAGCACAGGCCTTTTGAGTTTCTTCATTCAAATTGATACAATACAGCTTCATGAAAACTTCTGCATTTGGCTTACAAAACCTCCACTGAAATCTTGCTATCCAAAACCACCATATACTGTCAACGCTGAAATAAATGGTAGAGGTTAAGCAGTGTAAAAGGCATGAGCAGGGTGACCAGTTTACAACACATTAAATGTGGGTCATGTTTGGGTGGGACTGATGGTTCTTATACAGATTTCATTCAAATTATTATGTTTCACAGTAAAAATCTACTGAGTTCCTCTTCTGTTTTCAAACCTTTTAGCATAAATAGTAATTAAATAGAAGTTAAGGTTTGTTTTTATGGTCTTTGCTCTGATGTTTACTTTTGCAAAGTAGAGTCAAGAAAAAATGTGGCACATTGTCTCAGTATGAGTAGGCAGGCCTAAACAAACCAGATAGCATATCTCCATTAGTGTTCACAATAACATGGAACAGCTGCGAGTTGCATAACTTATTTTATTATTGGTGCTTTCATGGCTAAAATGTGAATATGTAACTCATATGAAACCACCGGGAGCAACAACTTTCAAAAAACAGAAAACCTCATTTCGTAGAGAGAAGTTCATTTTGAAAGCCAGAGTGTGCCAACAAACCACTGCAGGAGGAACATCACTACAAAAACAGGGTTTTGGGCCAGATTTTTGTCATTTAACTTGAATCAAAATTTTATACATATATATATATAAAACATGAATAAGGAATGTGATGCTCCTTTGTCATCATAAGAGAGTTAAATTCGGAGTAAGCGTCATCCAAACTTGCAAACTTTATGTTAAACTCTAGTTTACGAGTACTGCAAGATAATCTTTTAAGACCTTTATTTCCGCACCACAGGAAAAAATGCGTTCGCTGGTACAAATCCGAGTGCAGAAAGGTGTGTTGAATTTTTCTCATATTATTTAATTGCACATGAAAAAGTTATTAAAGCGTTTTTTTTTTTTTCTTAAATGAATCCTGTAGCTACCTGCCAGTTTTTGAATACACATTCGCTCGATTTATATTTGGAATACAGGGCAACAAATATTTCCCCATTTTTTTTGTTTGTTAGATTTCTCACTTTTCTAATAAGGGAGATTTTGTGTTAAATTAACTTTTACTAACTCTAGTTTTGAAAACCTTCCCTCCATGCTGACAGACTCCATATTTAACTGCAACCCTAACCCGAGAAGTTACACTACTCCACTTGAAGAGTAGAAAATTACAATCACACCAAACCCTGTCTAAGGAATGTTCTGCTTTTCCTCTTACCTTAATGTGTGTCCCCACCATCAGGTAGACAAGTTAAGAAATGTTTGCTGTCATAAATGTAACATCGTGAGCAGCTTGTTCGAACGCTCACATTGTTAAAGATGAAATGATAATGGGTGCTTGTGGAAACTGCCTATAAAAGCTGTTAGCACGCGACACTGACTGATCTGTAAACCTTCAAGCTACCCACGATTTCCCCTGTGCCAACGACCTGATGCCAGTGTCACGCAACATTCTTCAAAATGACTAAAATATCACAGCTGCATAGTCAAACTGAGGAGCTCAGCTACAGATCTCTCACTTTCAACCTGATTCAAAGGGGTTGGTATTTCCTGATATCGTGACGCGCAGTGCAAAACACTACTCAAAATCAGCCCTGGTTGCATGTAAAAGGAGCACTGCACTTTTTTTAACAATAATAGGTCCTCACGCAAGCTGGTCTTTCTGTGGCATTTTGCATAAGTACAGAATGACTCAAGATATACACTACAGACGTGTCAGAACAGCGGGAGGATTTTATCTGTGCAGTCTGGGCAGCTATTTGCCCACAACAGACTGCTTGAACTTTATGCTATATATAAAAACTAAAAACCAAAGTCTGTGCAGAAAACAAGCTGCACTCTTTAGTTACATGTTTCATTGATGTTGAACTCCATGTAGATTATTGCTTCCTTTTTTCTTTTTAAAGTTTAATAAATGTGCCATGAAATGAGGTGGCATTGCAGTGGTTAGTGTGTTATCGGTGAATGGTTGAGATAAGCTATCTACTATACAAAAAAAAAAAAAAAAAAAGCAGAAGAACATACCTCAAATAATCATAAAAAATATGCTATTCCTCAAACTCATGATGAAGGTCATTTCTAGCCCTTTCTGGCAGTACAGTGACTCAGCGGTTAGCACTGTGGCCTCACAAGAGGGTCCTGGATCAAAACTGGACATTGTGTGTGCAGGTTTTCTCCTGAAGTTCTGTTTTCTCCTACCATTGAAAAGGTTGATGCAGCCTGTCTGGGCCCAAGACCCTCTTCACTTCCAGCTTAAGTAAATGTTAATAAATGTTGCGGTTGACAAAAGTCCAGAACTCAGGTTTAACATAGCTCTGGATTTTTGCTAACTTTACGTTAGCATGCTGTCTGTGCAGACGCTTGCAAAGAGCTGAGGTTTTGTTAACAGTATGATGCAGTTCTTTATGTCTTGGATGTGTTTTTCCCATTAGCATCACACTCTTGTCCTTTCATTCGATAAAAATAAAAGTAATGTCCATATCACCACTCCTCCAAAGATCTAGACCAGCCGTGCCCAATGCATTGATCGCGATCTACTGGTCGATCGCAAGAGGCGTGCAGGTAGATCGCACGGAACCCCCAGTGGAGTTGGGGGGAAAATGTAGATTGCACGGCATTAAAAGAAGTAGAAGATGATTGATGAACTGTCATCCATCCGTTTCGTTACCACCCTACACACGCGCATTTAACCATGCTAGCTTTGCTTGTAGCTCGCGAGCTGAAAAAGTGTGGGCTCCCCTGATCTAGACCATTGCACCATTTTCCTCCTGAAATTACCTGATTGTAGCCTGAGTGTACAGGAAGAAAAAGGCTTTTTTCGTTGTATCTGCCCACCATGCAGATAACCGAAGAACCTTTGCAACACAAGTAACGACATAATTGTAACTGTAATGTGATTACTGAATTTAGCACACAGCACTGGTCACAAACCAAAGATCTGGTGGCTGCTTGAGTGTGGGTCGGTACTCAGCTTAATCCCGCCTATCCACTAGTTTTCAAGTTAATTTACTGAAAGGCAAAAATATCAGCCTCTTTTCACCCCTAAAGCACAGGGCCAAATGAATTTTCCCAAGGAACCACATGAGAAACTGGGACTGTTGTGGAGGGCCACGCCAATAAGCTGAACTCAATTCTGCTCACTATTTTTTTTCCTTTATAAACTGCTACTGCTGAGAGCAGATGTTACAATTAGGCCCAAATTGTAGCCTCTTGGGAAAGTTAATTGTCCACACCTCCACTAAAGGGAATGTTGAGGATCAACAAAGTCTTTAAGATTTATCTTCCGTGGTGTTTAAATTAATAAAAAAGCAGAATTGCTAACACTGATTACAGACATGGTATTTATCTTCATTATTTTAATCATTCTTATTGGAAGATAAATGATTGACAAGTCTTTTTGTTTCCCCCATCAGAAATGGATTGCCAGGAACACACAGATGTTTACTTGAACTACTCATGGAATGGAAGCAACGACTGGTATCTCTATGATTACAATGACAGTAACTCTGACTGGTGTGATGCTGATAAGGACCAGACTCGCATCATCAAAACCTTCCAAACTTGTGTTTTCTGCATCATCTTCCTGCTGGGCATTGCAGGAAACTGCCTGGTGATCGCCACCTTTGCTCTCTACCGCCGCCTCCGGCTTCGCTCCATGACCGATGTCTTCCTGTTCCACCTGGCGGTGGCTGACTTCCTCCTGCTCCTCACACTCCCATTGCAGGCCATTGACACTCTTCTTGGATCTTGGATCTTCTCTGAGCCTCTCTGCAAGGCCACACGTGCAACCTATGCCATCAACACATACAGTTGATGTATGCTCCTGCTGGCGTGCATCAGCATCGATCGCTACATGGTAGTAGCACGAGCACAGGAGATGCTCAGACTGCGCAGTCAAATTCTAACAGGTGGGAAGGTCACTGCTGTGGGGGTGTGGCTTGTTGCAGTGGTCCTAAGCCTACCTGAAATCCTCTTTTCTGGGGTGTCATGCAATGGCAGCGAGGCGTACTGTGGCATGCAAGTAAGTGGACAAATAAGACTGGTCCCCAGTGGCGCAATCATTGCTGTCTTCTGCCTGTCCCTCTTCATTATGGTGGCATGCTACGCTTCAATTGCTCATGTGCTGTGGGAAGGACACGCACACCGGCGAGGGAAGCAGTGGCAACGGCAGCGTACCCTGAAGCTGATGGTGGCCCTAGTGCTGGTTTTTCTGGTATTCCAGCTGCCGTACACTGCTGTGCTGTCCCGCAAAATGTTTGGCCCGTTTTGCAATCTGTTGTTGGAGTACATCACCTGCACCTTGGCATTTACCCGCTGTTGCCTCAACCCTGTCCTGTATGCTCTGGTGGGTGTACGCTTCCGTAAGGATGTGCTGAGGCTCCTCTACGATTCAGGGTGCAGATGCGGACACCAGCTTGTGCCGCAGACGGTGAGCTCCGCCTCAATCTCCGCCTCCTCACCTGCTCTCACCGTGCTTTCAGCATGTTCTCCAACATCTCCTGATGCTACACTTCCCATTAAGTTTCAGTTTCCAGGAACCAAATAAACTCTGAGTGGGCAATAAATTGTTTTGTATATACAGATGCATTTTCTTGTATTTTATATTTTCCTTTCTGCATACAGAGGCGTTTGACCTCCAAAAATATTCATAGTGTGAAGCTAAAATTTAACCTTGCATAATTACTGTAAATTGCTGAATTACTGAAATTCAGCTTACTTAAAAATTGACCACACATTTCTTATATTTGATATTATTCACCACATACACTGAGGTTGCTTTTATAAATGTATAAATATACTGCGTGTGTCATTAAGTCTTACTATAAGAATCCAGATTATGTATCCAGTTGTTTTTTAAAATATTTTTTGTCTTCTTGGATAATTTACAGTAAATGTTCATATTATTAATGTTCATATAATTTTATAGATATATGTACTAAAACTTGCTTTTTTGAATACATACTTTAAGGTGTTTTAAGCGCTAGAGTTTTAAGAGCTATAGCTGATCTATAAAAAATGTAATTACAGAATGAAAATTTTGAAGATGTATGAATTTTATCACCCTCATTTTGTCTATTGTGTTAAAATGTAGCTTATCTCAAATAAATGGACTCATTCTTATATAGTGCTTTTCTACTTTGCCTTGAATACTCAAGAGCTTCATACAACATGCCTCATTCACTCATTCATACAGCAACACATTCATACTCCAACGGTTGCATCGGAGAGCGACTTGGGAATCTTCAGTATCTTGCCCAAGGATACTTTGGCACGCAGACTGGAGTAGCCAGGAATTGAATCACCAACCTTCCAATTAGTAGGTGACCTGCTCTACCTCCTGAGCTACAGCCATCCCCAGCCACAGCCCATATGAGATGCTGCAGTGATATTTAAACATGTGGGGAGTGAAACGAGGTGAGTGGAGAAGAAGGGATGGTTCAGAGTCACCTGATCCAGCCCAAACTACAAGCTTGACCAAAAAAATAAAGCTTTAAGCCTAATCTTAAAAATAGAGAAGGTGTCTGTCTCCTGAATCCAAACTGGGGCCTGAAAGCTGAAGGCTCTGCCTCCCATTCTACTCTTAATTCTTCTAGGAACCACAAGTAAGCCAGCAGTCCGAGTGCAAAGTGCACTCTGTGCTCTCTCTTTCTAGTCCCTGTCAGTACTCTTGCTGCAGCATTTTGGATTAACTCAAGGCTTTTTAGGGAGCTTTTAGAACAACCTGATAATAATGAATTACAATGCATCAGCCTAGAAGTAATAAGTGCATGAACTAGTTTTTCTAGTTTTAAGTGGATGAGACTGGATGGATGGACTCTCAGACAGGATGCTTCTAATTTTAGAGATACTGCACAGAAAAGCGGTCGTACATATTTGCTTAATATGTGCATTGAAGGACATATCCTGGTCAAAAATGACCAGAGAATCCTTACAGTGTGACTGGAGACTGAGGTAATGCCATCCAGAATGAGTATCTAGACACCATGTTTCTAAGATTTGTAAGGCCAAATGTAATAATCTCAGTCTTGTCTGAATTGAGGAGAAGAAAATTAGAGGTCATCCAGGCCTTTATGTCTTTAAGACATTCCTGCAGTTTAACTAATTGATTTGTATCATCTGACGTCATAGATAAATATATCTTATAATCTGCACAGCTGTGATGCTGCCTAAGGGAAGCATGTAGAATGTAAATAGAATTGGTCCCAGCACAGAACCCTGTGGAACTCTGTGACTAACGTTTGTGTGTGAAGCAGACTCAAACCATTACAGCACAGCTCCTTTAATACCAACAGCGCCTTCTAGTATCTGTATTTAAATGTTGATGTTGATCAGCAGGATGGAACGCTGCACTGAGGTCTGACAGGACAAGCAGAGATGAGTTCACTGTCAGAGACCATAAGAAGATCATTTGTAACCTTCATTAATGCCGTTTCTGTACTGTGATGAATTCTGAAACCTGATTGAAACTTCAAATAACTTCCTCTGGGGATGATCATCCAGCTGTTTTCTTCGATCAGTGATGAACAGTAAGATGTCTGAACTATTTTTATAGGCCAAACAAAGATCTTCTGGTTTAGTGCAACACCATTTCCTCTCCAGTTACGAGAGATCTGTGTTAAGGCTTATGCTTGTGAGTTTTACCATGGAATTAAACCTCTCTGATTTGTTGCTTTTTCTTTCAGAGGAGCCACAGTCTTCATAGTTTTACGCAATGACGATGTAACATTATTAACAAAATAATCGACTTCTGTGAGAGCAGAGTTTAGGTAGCTGCTCTGCATTGTGCTGGCACATGGCACTGAAGAACACAGCAGTCGAGGAATCACTTCCTTAAACTTAGTTACAGCACTTTCAGAAAGACGTCTAGTGCTCTGAAAGAAGAGTTTTCAGTTTCTATGCCATCTGCCAGGACAAGATCTAGAGCAGGGGTAGGGAACTCCAGGCCTCGAGAGCCGGTGTCCTGCAGGTTTTAGATGTGTCCCTGATCCAGCACACCTGAATCACATATAGAAGTCATTAGCAGGACTCTGGAGAACTTGACTGCAGACTGAGGAGGTAATTCAGTCATTTGATTCAGGTGTGTTGGATCAGAGACACATCTAAAACCTGCAGGACACTGGCTCTCGAGGCCTGGAGTTCCCTGCCAGTGATCTAGAGTGTGATTAAAAGGGTGGTTTGGCTCATTTACATTTTGAGAAAAACGAATTTAGTCTAAATAGTAAATGAATAGGTTTACAGTAAAAGGTAAGTAACGTATTGCTGATATAAAGATTAGATTGGTTAACAGGAGATCTTTATCTATATGTACTAAAATAATAGCTTAAAATTCAAGACTGAAGAGGTGAAGCTTATTTACCTTCCTGGTCTTCGTCAGCGTCGCTGTCGTTGACTGATTCATCCCTGTTTCAGCTGCGAAGTCGTCTTTGCAAATTTGCTCTCTGTTTCACTGGGAATTTTATGCAGAACGAAACGTGGTCAAAATAAATGCACATGACTTTCTCAGCCAGCAACAAATGCCACCAATGTGCTAAAAGCCTCCTGATTGGTCAATCCTCTTTCATTATTTGATTGTCTGGCACTCGTGGCCCATTGTGCTGAGAGGGTTAATGTCACTAACACGTTACCCTGAGGCTCCCTGACTGTAAAGCCCAGTGCTATAATTGTAATAATTAACATGTTCATTGATCACAAGTTGAAAAAAGAAACACTATGAAGCCCACATTAATTTATTTCAATTCAGTTCAATTTTATTTATATAGCGCCAAATCACAACAAACAGTCGTCTCAAGGAGCTTTAAATAAATTAAATTTTAATTAACATTAAAACAACAAGTTGTCAGTAGCTTCCCTGTGAGCTGCATTAGAAAAATGGAGTGACAAACTCTTAACTGTGTGTAACTATTTCACACAAGGCTAACTGTAGTCATTCCTGGAAGCACTTTTTACATTTGCTATCTTGATGAAGAATTAATCCTTGACATTTCTTGTGTATGTGTAATTATAGATTCATTTCACAAATCCCCAGTTACCAGACTCACAAATACACACAAATGCACATGCAGTCAACTTTGTGCCTTTTCAGATAGCATTATCTTGGTTTTCACGACTTTAATCTCAAACTGAGCCTTCTTATCAGGATTTTTTTCTTTTCCAAAAAAGAGAGGCAGCTTGATGCAACGGAACTCAAACAAACACAAAGTAATAAAAGTACACACATGCACCCACACGTTACTGTGGCCCTCATCAAAGCTTGTTGAGGCTCCATTTTAGTCACAGAAACTGCACACATATTTTGGCCTGTTTCTCATTTCCAGCTCTGTATTGTATGCAGGCTACACGTTATGCTGCAGTCAGATGGTTTTACCTTTTTCGTGGATTCCTGTACCTCGCATCTGTTTGTGCCAACACGTCACGTTATCGTTAATGTTATAATCTGCAATACCTGCATGTTTTTCAGAGGGAGGTTTGGTGGTTTTACCACCAGCAGCTGCTGAAGCATCTCTTTACAAACATGTTAACGCTGCAGCTCGTAAGGCCGCTCAGCTCCGGTGACAAGAAAAACACAAACATCACGAGCATAAAAGTCATCAGCTCACACTGAATTCGCCACAGAGGTCTGAAAGAGGTTGTGAATCATGTGGGGTGGTCACAGGATCCCCACCTCTGTTCGGTGATGGTTATTCTGGGTGGACATAGTTGGCCTCCTTTATTCCTCCTTTGAAAACCTGTGTTTTCTGTCCAAAGTACATGCACTGGTGTCCTCAAAAGAGTGTCCCTTCTCCTTGAAATGCAGATGTGCATCACCGAACAGAGGTGATGGCCTATGACACCAGCTATCAGTCATCTATAGTACTGTGCAAACGGTTTGAGGCACCTTAATTTCTTTATATTTTACTAGAGAAATTGGGAAATAGGTACAGCAATTTCTTGAAAAATGTGCTTAGGAGTTCAAAAACAGAGTCTGTACTATTCTAACAAGCTTGTAAGTCAATTCAAAGCTCTTCTTTGGATGTTGGCTGCCTTTTTTCCGTTCTCTGTCAGGATGATCCCACACTGCTTCAGGAATGTTGGTGCCTCGGCTCTGGGCAGGACAATCCATAACTGATATGTGTTTTTTTTTTTTTTATTACGGCATGAGTTTACTGTATTAGCAGTAAGTGCATTATGCTGAAAAATGAAACCAATCAGACACTTTCCAGATGCTATTTCAAGGTGGATGAAACTCTGATGGTACTTTTCTGCATTCATAATGCCAACAGTTTTGACCCAACACCAGTGACAAAGCTACTGCTGCCCCCCCGCCCACACACACACACACACACTTCTTCCTGTTTCTTAAGAACACGACTCTGCTGTCATTTTTTAGGACTGCCACTTCATGTCAACATTTTTAAGGATGCACTGTCCTCCATGCAGGGATATGCCAGGATTTTGGCTAATAGCTGTTTGGGAGTCACCTTGTTGGTGCATTTAAAGATACAATTTAAAATTGGTTATTTCCTAACTTGTCTGTTATGTGTAGACACAACATTGGATCATCTCTTGGGTCAGGTGCCTTTTATTTTGCTTGAATTATTAATAATAAATAGACAAAGAAAAATCATTCCTCTGAAAATGGTCAGGTACAAGGACTGGACTGAAAATGGGTGAAAAAAGCAGCAAAAAATTAAATAAATACATTTTTAAAAAAAAGTCTGAAAGGCCTCCAGAAAGTCTGGGGAACTGTTGGTCAAGATCCTGTAAAAAAAAAAAAAAAAAAAAAAAACAATTACAAGAACTTCTGGCTCCAATGAAGCAAGGCTCAAGACTTTTGCATAATTCTGTAAAACACAGGCCTATTTAGGCAGTAAATACCTGGAACTCCCCAGCAGCTGTCAGAACTGAAGAAGCCTTTCATATCAGAGGTGAAACCTAAACATGAAGTCCAGTTACCTTCAACTCGAGCACTTTCAGCTGCCACGACCTGGATGACTAAGAACCCGTAATTATTGTGATTAAGATATGACTAACTATGAGGCAAGGCATGAAAAATGTTCTGGGCAATAAAAGCTGAATAAGCTTAGGATGTGTTTTACCTACATGCTAAACAATCCCATTTTCAGAAACTAGAAAACATGGTGTGTTTAAAATGAAGTACCATAGCAGGTATAAGCTTTTTAATTTAGACATATAGGTGAAAATTCAGTAAAATAGGTAGCTGATAAGAGTCTTAATTAACCTGTAATATGATGTATCATAATCCTGGTTAAGACAGTCTAAAGTGCTTTGTGTGAGGGATGAATTTAAATAATGTCCTTTTGTTTTAGCTACCATTGTGAAACGTAAATTTATGTCTTAGATTAAAACATATCTGATCAAACAACACATTTATGGTTGACCTGCAAAAGGACTCAGAAGTCTTGTGCTTTGATAACAATCCATTGTTAGTCATGGTGATCACACCTTCAGATGACAAAAAGCAGAAGGCTGGAGTCACGACAATGTTGAAACTCATCTGCATTACGTGGGAAAGTTGAAAAGAAGAAGCGGAAGATTTTCTTTTTTCTTTTTTCATTTCAAGCAGCTGAAATTGTGCAGAATGCTTTCATAGTGTGCGCTGAGTTTAACAGATGGATTTTTATATTCTTACCTGCATTTGTCTTTTAAGTGCAAATGTGCGCATATTGTACATTTACTCAGATCAGGCCATGAATATTTTAGTTTCTAAATGCAATTTTTATTTATCACATGAGGTGATATTCATAAAAGTATGAGCAACAGCCAGCTGTGGTTAGAAGATGCAACATCGCTCTGGCCGATATCCTGACAGCTTCTTAATCAGGTTAAAAAAAAAATGAATGCACAAATTAGTACTGTAAATATATTTTGATGAAACTTTTGTATTATTACACAGAGTCTCTTGTCTTTTACAAAATGTATTTATCATGAACCAGTCTTTAAATTCTTGTGTATAGTGCAACTTTTTATGTAATACATCTGCCAGCCAGGCTAACATCTGTGAGTTCATTTAAGATGCATCTTAAACTTGAATGAAGATGTCAGTGCTAAGCATCGTCCTGCATATGCAAAATGTTGGCATCCATCAGAGAGGTTTTGGCCTTCCCCCAAACAAACAAACAAACAAACAAACAAATACAATATTTATAACCATTAAGCAATGGTTATAAATGGTTATAAACAAACTGTCAGTACAGGCAGTGCTGATGGTTTGTTTAAAACATTTTCAGCCTGTAAACCACCAGCAGTTTCAGGCGTCTGTGGGCATACACAGGCTCAAAGGCTGCTACTCATGCAGTGTAGCGCAGTTGTGCTTATGTGTGTAGTCATCTCCTCAACCAGAAAACATTTTGCCCAACAAATCCTCCATGTTCATTCATTGTATTGATGTTTAAAATAAGATCTGTTGGTCCAGGTCAGAGGACACGTCTTTGAATAAAAGTCAGTTTGCGGTTTCTTGTCTGCTTTCCTATAAGTGGAAGGAGGCGTTGGTGGCGTTACTGACCCCAGAAGTTCAAAGATGTCAATTTCTTTCCAACCCAAAATAAAATGAAAGCGATGTGGTTCCTCACATTAATAACAGCTGTTTTCTTGTTAATTTTACTTTTTGATTTTATTTTCTCATAAAAAGCTATTATTTTTTTTTTTTTTAGCTCATCCTGGTCAAGAACCAATTAGCTTACAAGTATGCCCTCATCCATCGGACTAGATTCCATAAAAGCGTCTTTCCTGCCACAGTCAGACTGATGGCATTAATAAACGGCTGTTCACAACCAAAAGCCACTGTTTCTCATACAACTCAAAACGAATGTGAAACTTTTTTTTTCTTAAAATAACCTTCATTGGTGCAATATCTGTTTGATCTACACGTGCAATATACACCTATGAACTTTTCTCACTCTCTTACTACAGCTTGAATGATGAAGATGATGAATTATGTAGCTGTGCAGTACTGATGGCGATGGTGGTGCAACATCTTCGCCCTCGGTCGTTACTTCTATTTCCACTAAAGGCGCAGGAGTGACTTATATCTTCGTGAGTGATGAACATAGTTATGGAGTGTTACAGAAATACCCATATACCGCAAAAGTCCCGCAATACAGTGAAAACTCCATGAAACAGAATTAGTAATGTTTAAAAAAACTAAATAAATACGATACAGTGAAGCCACAATAAGTGAACCGCAGTGAGGGACCACTGTATACTTATTAGGAGCACCGGGTAAGAAATTCTCATCCTTTTTATACTTAATTAACCTTTCCCCCCCTAGTTCTATGTTTTCATAGCTTGCACCTGCACCTTCCTACTTTTATAGTAATATATATATATATATATATATATATATATATATATATATATATATATATATATATATATATATATATATATATATATATATATATATATATATATATATATATGTATATGAAATAGCAGGTGCAATAATAACACTGTCACTCAAAAGCTCTGCACAAAAGTTGCTATGTACCCAAACATGCATGCGAGTACAAATGGCACATAAAGTCTGTGGTCAAGGTCACATTAGCTGTTTTAGAGGCACAGTCCTGCAAACAGCGGCGGATCATGTGTCAGATAAGCTACTACACAACTGACATTCTCTTTCTCATATATTTGCTGTTGTTTTTCTGATATATATTAAGTTTTGATCTATAAAGTTGCATCTTTTTTTTTTTTAAAGAAATATGTTTTTTCTTTCAGATATGTGAAGATCTTTGTCCTAAAAAAAAAAAAATAAAATAAATCCTTGCATCCTTGTGAGGTGCATTTTTTTTTTCTTTTAAATTTGTGCTTTGTCTTGTAAATGAGCTGTTTGTGTTTTATCACTGTACTCGCCGGTCCCCGCTCTTTCTGTAAAACCTTCGGTCTGCCATTATTTCCTGTTTTGGGCCATGAGGGACTTTCAGCTCTTCATCCTGCAGAATAAGAAGAAAAACGTGATTTCCGTCACATATTGGTTTGTTTCTAATATTATTACGAAACATACAAAGTGAATTTAGAACATTTCAGTTAAATTGTTCTTTCGGGCAGTTTTTGCATTTGTTCCCTCTGTGATCTTTGAAATTTTCATAGATCCCCAGTACCACCACCCCCCACCCCCCCCCCCCCCCCCACACACACACACACACACACACACACGCAGAGTTGCATTTCAGTCAGTGTGATCATTGCTGTATAGACTTAAACCCCTACTTGCTCAATTCTAACCTCAGACTCAGCTTCCATACTATAAATGAATGATATATCTGGTTTATGTCCCCAGAACAGAGCCAAGTGCAGAATTGTACTAAAAAAAAACTTGTTTATGTACCCACAACATGTGTAATACATTTGCACATCCACACACACACGCACACACGCTACCGCGGCTACCATCAAAGCTTGTGGATGCTCCAGTTTAGTCACAGAAACCAGTTTGAACCCATTTCTGATCTTCATCTCTTCATCAGGCTCCACATTCTGCAGCAGTCAGAGGAGTGTAACTTTTCATTGCATTCGTATGTCTCGGATCTGTTTGCGCCAACATGTTTTAATCGCATGTTGTTTCAGAGAACTTCGGTGGTTTTAGCACCCAGCTGCTGAGGCGTCGCTTGGTGAACACGTCTGAGCTGCAGCTGCTTGGTTCCGCTGAGGAGAAGAGCCTCTGAATGTTTGCAGCTGCACTGCTGCATGGTGTTTCTTATTTACTAATGTGGTTGTAGTGGAGAACTGACCTGCCAAAGAAAAACAGAATGAATTCATAGAGATATTTCGATGACCGAACTGATTAATCGTGAAGGTAAAAAAATCAAAAATAATGCAACTGTAAACACAAAAATCCAGGTGTTTTTCTCTTTCATCCAAATAATCTGCTCATAATTTGAAAAAAATTAAATTTTGGACAAAACTAGACCAAGCTCTGAAAGCGTGAAGTCTCTTTTTCACACTTGTGTGACTTTAAGTAGACCAAAATGTAATTAAGATAATAATTAACAAAAGAGTTTGTTGTGAAAATTGCAGCTTTTCAGCCTGGAAAGGGAAGTGAGTGATTTCCACATCAGCTAAAAGTATGAAGATGGTGAAAAAGTACAATTCAAAAAAGATGCCAGCATCTTCTCACAACCCGGCGGCTCTTAGTTCCTCTGTCATACACGTGAGCTGAGGGTGAAACAGCAAAAATAAAAACCTGTTTTAAAGTAAATAAAATCCTGATTCAGTTCTCAGAGTTTCATCATGCTCAGGGAAACCAAACTAAACCAAAATGGTTGACCTAAAAAATTTCTACATACAACAGCTGAGTGATTTGGATTTCTGCTTATTCAGCCTCAGTGATTCAAGCTCAACCCTCCACAATACCCAAACCGCCTGCACACACAAAGGAACACACTGAATATCAAGGTCACGTTCAGCCTGTTGGCCGTTTTCTTACTTCCTCCTTTGACTTGTTATTGGTACTTGAGACTTTATGATTTATTCATAGCAAAACTATTAAAAGTGCAATATTTTCAGCAGATGACTGTTCTCTTTTTAAGAGCAGGCGTTTTTTTTTTTTACTATAATTAAAACCCAGAAAAAAAAGAAAAAGTTATTTTAACTGCTAGTTTTCCACAGAAAATTACTGGGTTTTTTTTCAACATAAATATTAAAACAAATGACACAATTTTTTTTTTAACTTTTATAGCTGCACTGTTAAATGCCAAGTGCTTTTACTGTCTTTATTTCATTATGTGTGTTACTAAGTGGGTTCACAGTAAAAACCCAAAATAAATATAAACAAAAACAAGCAAAAAATGGGACTTTTTATTTAAAATAAATAGAACCTTTCTGTTTTTAATTACAGAAAGAAGCGTCGAAGTTTTCCGAACCTTTTCAGTAATTTTATGTATTTACTGAGAGTGTAGTCTTATAAGGTGACTTAATTTATTTATGGTCAGAAAAATCCCACAAAGACCAAAACCAAGTGAGAGAAAATATCCGTCTTACTGTAGGAAACACTGTCAATAAAACTTCTCTCCTGGAGTCCGTTATTCACTAATATCATATTAATATATTAATAATATCATAACATAATATCATTATAACATAATAGAATATTAATTTGAAGTCCATCAATCACCGCCATGCAGTGCGATTCAAAATGTGGGTATGCGCTATATGCAATGCATAGGGGCGCCGCACAAGACGGGGGTCGCCAAAGCGATGCGACTTTCTGTATCTAACAGCTGTGCATATGATATGATCAATAACAGAGGCACAGCGCTGATTAGGCGCCCCTGTGCTCCTTCACCTCCCCTCCTCCTGCCCCCACACCACCACACGCGCAAAAGGCGCTTTCGAGAACGCTTTATCGCGACTTCTTTTCATTTGAATCCTGTTATCATCAGACAACAGGTAGCTAAAGATAGGCAAAAAAAAAAAAAAAAAGAAAGCTCCCCGGAGCACAAAATAGAAAACGGAAGAGGGAGAAGGATAAAAATGTTGTTGCTCAAAGTGGTTTAAAGACAGTCGGCAAGTTATGTCAGTGTATCAAGAAGAGGCTTTTTCTGTGTGCAGTGGTTACAATATAACAGATCATAATCAGAAAAAAAAATCAATAAAATGAAATAAAAAAAAGAAAACGCCTAGGTAGGGTCTCCATACTTAGGCTGCTGCCCCCGCGAACCGACCCCAGATAAGCGGAAGAAAATGGATGGATGAATGGAAAATAAAAGCCTGTAATAGAAGTCTTGTATTTTTTAAGTCCATGAATAAGTGAGATCTGCACACATGAACACAGTAAACCTTGATAGGGTGCGTTGTGTGTGTGTGTGTGTGTGTGTGTGTGTGTGTGTGTGTGTGTGTGTGTGTGTGTGCGTGTGCGCGCGCGCGCGCGCGTGGGTTTGAGGTGGGGTGCCTAAAAATGTCCCTGCCGCCATGTTTCAAAGGAAAACATTTCCTGCTGTAATGCAGAGTTTCGGCCACTAGATGTCAGCCTGATGCAGAGTCTGGATTTTCCAACGTCTTGAAAGCGTGATCGGTGAATCTCGCAGCAACAATGTTACAATATTACTGTAATCTTAGCGCCCTTAGTACACCTGTACAGGTGAACCCTCCTGTACCCTGGATGGTGCCCCCATCCCACCCTACTGAAAAAATCCTGGAAATTATGCATAAAGTATATATGTTCATGTTGGATGTCTGAATAAATCATGTATAAAACACTGGGCTTCTATCTGGAAGGACACATTTATAAGACAAATGAACAAATCTCAGATTAATGAGGTTCATGTGTTTAATGAGAATTTTTTGGTTTCTTCTGTAACCCCCCCCCCCCCCCCCCCCCCTTGAACTATTTATTAATGGATTAATAGTTCATTTAGAAAAGTTAATTTATAATTCCTTACTATTGTCCATTGGAGGGTTTTTAAACTGTTTAGTCTTTACAGACATTTTTAAATGCAGTCCTGCATTTCCAGAGGCTCCAAAATAATTGAACAAACTAAAATAATTGTAAATATAAGGATTTTCTTTAATCCTTTTGCAGTGAATGCCTGAAGTCCAGAACGACTGGACTTCGGCAAATGCTGTTTCCTCCACTGAGACGCTCTGCTGGGCCTTCACTGCAGCTGCCTTCAGCTGCTGCTTGTTGGCGTTCATGAAGGTTTCTGTTGATTGGAACCTTCACAATGATCATTTTACCTCCTGCAGAGCGCTCTGGGCTTGGTTAGATGTTGTGAAATTGTTCCTCTTCACCATGGAAATCATTTTTAATTATCTTCTGTGGGCTTTCAGGGCCTCCAGTGTTGCTGAGCTGGCCAGTGTGCTCCTCATTTTTAAGTATGCACCAGTTTTTGGTTTCCTTTGGGTTTTCAGCCTAATGATGGTCTGCTTCACTTGCGCTGATATCTCTACAAGTTCAACACTTGGAATCTGCTTGAGATCTTTTTTCTGCTTGTCATGGGATAATGAGGGAAGTTTAATTAATTTTAAATCAGAGATATGGTAATATATGCTCCCTGAGCTCAAGGAAACTATGAAAGCCATTTTTCACTTTTTACTTTTAAATGGGACCCATTACGTTCATCTTGAACTTGGTTTTATTTTTGGACTCTACTAGCATAGCTTTACATGATAAACAGTGAAAAATCATTATTTATCTCATATCTTGGTGCAGCCTATCATTTTGTCATTTTAGACAGCTTTTTTGTGATTGGCTACCCCCCTTAAACAGAAAGTTTGAACAGGAGGTGGGTGGAGCTTATGTGCTCTCAGCCAGAGTCGTTTGTTTGAGATGATCTTATTAGGTATTTGCATTTAAACTGAGCATTTAAAGCAGCCTGAAGCTTTTTGACTGTCAGGGATCGCATATGCCTGTTTAACATGAACATGCAGAAGTATCTACAGTACTGTGCAAAAGTCTTGAGTCACACTCTTGTTGCATTCTGTGTCAAAGTGACCCCACAGTGCTCTAGTAATAAAACCTATGGAACAAAACTGCTTTTATAACACTTGGTTTTACATTTGGGTGTTTTACATCTGCGTGGAACTGTCAGTGCAAAGGGTGAGCCGCGTCCTTTAAGATTGATGCAGGTATCCTCTGTACCTGTCTGCAGCACAGAGACTCTGGGTTTAACTGCAGCTGTCCTGGCAGCTCACTGGACCACTTCACTGTTTGGTTCAGGCAGTTCTTATTTTTAAGAGACAGATTATTGAACCAGGACACCAGGCAGACGGATAAAACCGATTCAATAAAAATATGATAAAATGCAGGTGCTGGTTCTTTTATACAGCTTCACAGTTTGCCTCCAAAGTCAGTTTACTGTCAATAATGGTGCCAAGATATTCATATGTTTCTACTGTCTGACCCTTAATAAAAGTACGTTCCTGTCCATCAGCAGACTGACAATAACAGACTCGTCCACATACTTTAAGATGAATCTGCCCTCCTGCTGCTTGTGAGACACGTGTTTGTGTAAAGAATGAACAGGAGATGTGATCAGAGTGCCATTCACCTATTAAATCTAAAATCCAGCCACAAGATTAAAACTTAGATGAAAATGTTCTGAAAGCCTCTGTGTGAGAATGTGGAGCTGAATGAATTAAAGTCTTGCATGTGCACTCTTAACCCAGATATTAATTGTAATTAAACGTTTTAGTAATCATTACTTATTCTTTCGTGTTTGGTAAAATGTTGTCCCATTACTAAATCAAATTAGTTAACTGTACTTTTCTACACAAATATAGAGTGTAATGAACTTGTTAAGCAGAGATTACTAAAGATATTATGTTTTTGAAGTGAAGGGGCGGGGCATATTCAAACTCAGTCCTGCTGCAACATGCACCGTGGCAAGTTCAACGACTCCTGACTGGTAAGTGTGAAGAATAACTATTTTAACCTGTTAACTGGCAAGGGCCCGCCCGCGGGCCCTCTGTAGCGATTTCCGACTTTGAAGCCTCATAGCGTCACAGTAACGCTGCCGTTCGCCCTCACGATGCTTTTATATGACAGACTAGACCCTCAGAATTCGATTGACACCTCATTTAGCCAATCATGTTATGAAATGGATTTTCCAGAGCCAATAATATCCAGAGAGCGTCATGTGACATTTAAGGACATGCCCCCAAATGTTCTCCAATCGTTCTTATTGGTCAACTCTAACCTGAAATCTAAAACCACAGATGGATAGCCAATAAAATTCCCGACACGTGGGTATATGGCACTATGGGGTGTGTTTTCACATGAAGGCATAAACTCCCTGCGTATTCAGTGCGTATTTGCTGCGTCCTCCATGCGTAAACCAAACAGGAAGTAGGAGTCTATGCGCTGACGTGCATAAACAGTATTTACAATGTTTTCTCTCGGCAATGGATTGTCAGAATGCATCAAAAACAGACTACATTTATTATACGAAGTGACTAAATGACTCACGAGAGTGGATTATTTTGTATTAGAGAATGTCGTCGCTGATTTGACCAGTTTTATCGCTGCAAATGAACACCTGTTACTCAGAAGGCAGAAGGTAAGTTTTTATTCTCAGCTCGTCCTCGTATTATATGCCGTTCTGATGTAAATATGTATGTAATGCTGAGCTTGGCATGCACCATTACACAGAAAATATAACCGTGCGCCGCTGTGGCGCCACTTATATTGTGTGTTTGCGTGGGCGCTGTATAGTGGTGTGATTTACGCATTGAAATGTGCCAGGTGTTTGGGGGTAGGGAAAGGTGTACTGTAAGTATCGATTGGGGGTTTCGTGGGCTTCTCTATTACGTCAGCATCACCCGATAAAAGGGCAAGGTGAGGTGGACAACGTCTCAGAGCTTCATTTGAGATTCGTCGTGATCGCATCGTTGTTTTGGAGTTTTGCGAAATGGCACAGCGGGCCGCCGCAAGACCAAGTTCCGCGCTCAGGAGGTTGTGGAATTGCTCACACGGAGAGAGAGCGACATTTCAGCATCAGACTTTTTGGGTTCAACTGATGATCCAACATCAGAAGAAGATTTGTTTTCCGATGGAGATGCCCAGTAAGTGTCTAAAGTTTTACAAGTTGGGGGTGGGGTTATTGTATGGGAGGAGGTTGTACATTTTGTATCAGACAAGGACTACTGGGAGGATTGTGTGGTTTTTATTTTATGTGTGTATGCACTGTCTGCATTTACTGTAACTTTTTTTGATATACAATGTATTTATTTGTGTGTGTAAGGGAATCACTGAAAAATGACTGGGTTTTTGGGGCATGAAGGCCTGACATTTTCCTTCTTTTACAAATTAGGGGAACCTCTGATCATGAGTGGCAGCCAGCCAAAGAGAAGATGGTGGAAGAGGCTTCTTCATCTGATGAAGAGGATCTAATGCCTGTTACAGCACAGGCCAGAAGGGCCAGTGCACCACATGTGACAAGCCATTGTGCTTTGTCCCAAACAGAGACTGCTATAACCAGTGGCACATTGAAAATTCCATGTGAGGGGGGGTGGGGGTAGAGCAGAATAATTGTAAATAGTTGCAGTTTGCTGTGCTGTGTTTTTTTTTTTACATTACTCTGAAAAATAAAATAGCATTTACAGAAATGGTGATTTGTTTTGTGACTATTTTTTTTTTTACAATGTACAATAGTGTCATTCATATTTTATTGGATTAATATGGCTTTATTTATGATTTATTCAGTAATTTTGTGTGTAGTACAGGATTCCTCAGGACAGTATCTTTGATTAGAGCCCTCATTGATGACTGTATGTTGAAGCATTGAGGAGTTACAGCCCTTTAAATTTGCATGTCAAGGGGGCTTAGATGCGGCACTTGGACTATCCAAATGGCACATGAGAGAGCACGCCAGGGCATCAATGCACAAAAACCTTTACAAAACAATAGGCTTTTGTGCTATCTTGATGAAATTCGAAATGCACGACAAAAGACTTCATTCTACAGCTCCAATGTATTTTCCAGTCGTTACCTTCTATATTCAGTGTGTAGTTACATGATAACAATCAGGAAAAATCTAGGCGAGGCAAAAATTGTCTACTTTTTCTGTGTTCCAAACTTAATAGCTACAAACTCATTACAGTTACAGTGCTTTTGACTACATAAATGAAAAATATAGGTTGTCTGCTTCGCAAAGACACTAAACTTTTGTGTGTACCCAAAGAGTTCAGGAACAGCAGCTGATTTAATTGGGTATGCTTTTTCAGGCGTTTTTTGTTTTTTTTAGCCGCCAGTTAAGTGGTTAAATAATTCTAGCTATTTCTTTGCTTAAAAGATAGCTGAGTTCCATGTGCAGATATAACTGAAAATTATAGTTACAGCCTACCGCCACCATTATCGACACTTTGGTAAAGTGAGGGGTTTTGGAATCGAAGTTAAATATCGCGAGTGGAGTGGCGAGCGCGAATGTTAGCATTGGCTTAGTGTTAGCATACTGACGAGTCTCAGTTTATAACGGACAGTTACTTTAGGAGAGATGTACTTTGCTGAAATAAACCTTTATTACACCAAGTTTAAGCCGAGTGTATCCTGTCTCTGAGGGTAATTTTTTTAATCGAAAAAGCCGCTCCAGTAGTGTCAAGACAGCTAAATGCTATCGTTAGCTTAGCGTTTCACATCGTTCGTAACAGCATGTGCTTGTGTTAACCTAGTCCACGTTTTTTTTCTATACGGTTTCGTATGTACTGAAATGTAATGGTCGGACACAAAGGTTGAAATCTTGTATGACTAAAGAGCTGAAGCTGAGGTTATCGCCAGTTCTTCTTCTCCACCTCTGATCTCCAGACTCTTAAAATACAGAACTGACAACAAGTTAGAAACGTTATTAAACCTGTCAATTGTCTGCAGACAGAAGGGTAAGCCTAACTCATTTGGCAATATTTTAACTCTAATGTGAAATGGGAAAACAAAATTTTCAGGCTGAGAACAGAAATTTCAAAGGGAGACAGTATTTCAAAGTACCATATTTCCTTGATCACTGATGACATGGTTGTGGACAAGTGTGCTAAAATTTTTATTATTTTTTGTTCTTACAGGTCCGTGTGAAGATGCAGTGGAAGTGCAAATACTGTGAGTTTACATCAGAGAAAAGGGGTTACCTCTTAAAACATTACAGGCTAAAACATGGAAGCTACACCAGAACTGTACCATTTCCTTGCTTACACCAAGAGTGTTTATGCACATTTAAGTCCATCAGTGCACTTAGGGTCCACTTATCCAAAATTCACCAGAAAGACCAAGATGCACAACTGTGTGAAACACTGACCTTTCACTGTCAGTCCTGTGATTTTTCTGCTGCTTGCACAGAGGCAGTTTTTATCACTCACTTGCGGAGTACACATTTAAAAGTTAATCACAGAGTCCACTGTCCATATAATGGGTGTAACTTTCATACTACTGTGTACTCCACATTCAATGCACACAGAAGTAAACAGCACAGAACAGGCAATTGGAAGATGTTCAAACCAGAAATAGTGTCTGGTAGTGAAACCAATGAAGTGGCAGAAGAGGAACATGGGCCCCCAAACAACACTGTTGATTTAGAAGGCAGCGAAGAGTCCAGCAATGAAGAGCATCATGATCTTGGGAAACAGTTGGAGCACAACCTAGCTGCTCTTTTTTTAAAGATGCAAACCATCCTCCACATTCCACAAAGTTCTATCGATGAAGTTATACAACAGCTCCTACATTTAAGTGAACTGTCCCAACCACTGCTGCACAATTCAGTCAAGGACATTTTGAAGCTACACACAGATGTAGATGATTCAACTGTGAAACAGGTAGTCAGGGCTGCCTCAGAGAGCAATATCATACTAAAGTATTGTGGCAAGGGTGGCTCCTTATCAACCTCTAAAAGGAGAGCAGCATATGTAAACAAAACTTTGATGTGGTTATGCCAGTTGAGTACTTTATTGCCAGGGAAAAGAAATCTAGTGCTGTATATGTTCCTATAAATGCCATGTTACAGAAAATGTTGAACAGGGCAGACATTTTAGATAAAGCTCTTCCAGTACAAAAACATGTGCCACATGAGTACAGTACATACAGAGATGGTTTGTACTGTAAAGGAAATGGCCTCCTTAACAGCGAGGAATTCAGAATCGCTGTTGGACTTTACACAGATGATTTTGAAGTGTCCAATCCATTAGGGACATCTAAGAAGAAACATAAAATGAGTGCAGTGTATTGGGTGCTTGCCAATGTGCCATCAAAATATAGGTCCACACTCCAGTCCATTCAACTTGCTCTTTTATGTAAAGCCTCTGATGTAAAAGAATATGGCTATGCTAAATTTCTTCATCCTCTGATCCAGGATCTGGTTTCTTTGGAGCAAGATGGCCTATATGTTGAGAAGTTGGGAGCATGTGTCAAAGGCACAGTGTTGTATGTGGCTGCTGATAACTTGGCTGCTCATTCTTTTGCAGGATTCTTTGAGAGCTTTGGAGTGGACAAGTTCTGCAGGTTCTGCATGGCAACGAGGAGTGAGATCCAAGACAAGGAGGTAAGCTCGGGCTCTTTTGAACCCCGAACTGCAGACATTCACAACAAACAGGTACAGGAGGTACAGCAGGATCCCACTTTGGCAAAACAGTATGGTGTAAAGGGACGATGTGTACTAACTGACAGTCTGGAGCACTTTCATGTTGCTCGTGGCTATCCCCCTGACATCCTACACGACCTTTTTGAAGGGGTTGTTCCTGTTGAGTTATCACTCTGCATTTCAGAACTGATTTCTAAGAAATATTTCACATTAGAAACACTGAACCATGCTATCAAATCTTTTGCATATGCTTTTCATGACAAAACTGACCAGCCTCAGCCTATTGCCCAAGGCTTCTCTACCAAAGGGACCATAGGTGGAAATGGCCATGAGAACTGGGCTCTAATCAGGTTGCTCCCACTTCTCATTGGCCATAAAGTGCCTGAAGGGGACGATGCCTGGAACGTTCTGATGCTCCTTAAAGATATTGTTGAATTGGCTGTAGCAACAAGGCACACTGAAGAGTCTATACATTTCTTTGACTGCAAAGTGTCAGAACACAGAGAACTGTTGCAAACTACATTCCCAAATTTCAAATTGCGTCCAAAACACCACTTCATTGAGCATTATCCTGAGATGATTAAGGCATTTGGCCCACTGTCAGATGTCTGGACAATGCGTTTCGAGGGAAAACATAAATTCTTCAAGCGGGTCATTCGTAATGCACACAACTTCAGACATGTGGCACTTACACTGGCTGTAAAGCATCAGAAAATGATGGCTTACTGTTTGGACACAAGTTCGTTTTTCAAGCCCTCAGTTGAGCTGGACAAAGTTACCACAGCACTGATCACATCTTTCCCCGAGAATGTCCAACAAGTTTTCTGCAAGAGAGTACCCCAGCTTACAAAGGTTCTGGTTGCATCATCAGTCTCTGTAGATGGAATTAGATATTGTGCTGATATGATACTCTCTGTCGGTTCATGTTCAGGCCTCCCAAATTTCAAACAGATCAAGCAGATTGTGGCAATAAACACAGAGATCTTGTTTGTGTGCAATACAATGACGGCATGGTACCATGAACATTTCAGATCATTTGAACTCTGTGGCAGCGCAAATCCCTCTTTGTGTGTGGTGGAACTAAAAGAGCTGAATGATGTTTTCCCTCTGTCAGCATACAGATTTGGAGAAAATTCAGCAGTGACACTCACTCGCTATATTCTGTGTTGAGAAACCACAAGTGTTGTCAGTACTAGCATTGCTCTGGATAGAGTCTAAATGTAAGCCTAATTGGTAATTTTGTATCTTTTTTGATAAGCCATATGTTAAACTGAATATCTATGTCTTTGTGTATATATTTCTAATAAGCTATTTTTTTTATTTCCAAGATGGCAGCACACCAGAAGATGACCTTGAGAGTAATTTTCACAGAGACAGATATAAGAAAGGTTGTTCTGAATACAAGACCTACTACAGTGGAGGATTTGATAGGCAAGCTTAAAGAATCACTGGGACTTAATTTCAACTTCAGTCTCCAGTACCAAGATCCTGAATTCAATTATGAAGTGTGCAATCTGACAGATATCGAAGATCTTCCTGAAAAACCAACAGTCAAGGTCATCCCTCTACTTGAGTTGGTATCTGTCTCAACATCTGAAGAAATTTTGAGTGGCACACCCAGTGTAGCAGATACAGAGATCCTCTCTACATCCTCGCAGGAGCGACAGAAACAGTGGCCAGATTGTTTTGATATCCCAGATTTTTCTGTTGATGTAGCATATAGACTTAGGCAAGCAGATCTTCAGTTTCTTCGTGATGGTACGCACCTGAAAGTAACAAAAGAGCTGAAACATGAGATTCTTGAAAGATTGGCAGAGAGCATGTATAGTTACACAGCATACCCAAATAATGCTCAGTTCGAAAGTGTTGCACAAGCCCTCATAAGCAAGCACCCCTCTCTCCAGGAGCGAGGCTCAACCAGTCGCTGTAGCGGCTGGAAAAATAGTCTAAAATTTAAAATGGCTAATTACAGAACAAAGCGCAGAAGATCAGGGTGCCTTGATGTAGCAGTAAATGCAGGGAAACGAGGAGGGCATTCAACTGAAGGAGAACCAGCCAACAAGAACATCAAGAAGGCAAAGAAAGGCGAGATCAACTTCTTACCCAACTTTCCAGACGGATTTAATCAGGTAGCCCTTGAGGGTGCCCGCAAAGACTTGGTTAATGAAATGCAGAAGAGAACACCAAATGGACAGCTTGTAAAAGAGAAGATGGATCTGACGTTTGCATTGAGAAGAAAAGAGGTGGTGGAGTCAGAACCTGCCGTATGTGAGATGGTGGAACGTTGGCCTGCTCTTTTCACAGAAGATCAGGTTAGTTCATTCATGAATAAAATAATGAGAACTTTTTTTTTTAAATATGTGTCTGTGTTTCTCTTAGGAAACTGCCTTTATAAAACCTAAAAATATTTATCTGTTAGCCATTCCCACTGTCAGCAAAAAAAAAAGTAATTTTACCATGCAGGACATGGTAGTTGCTATCTACAGCTGCCTTTATCTTTTTTTGGTAAGGAATATTGTATATTGAGTTGGTCGTTATTGTGAAATCAACACCCTGATGCAGAACTCTGATTTCAGATTATTCTGAAGAGGTTTATCATCTATTAATTCCCTATTCACGGTACGCTATCCTGCTTATTAAAAGGTTACTTGCCAACAAAAATATATAATTTGACACAAAATATTAATAGTCTGTTTATATGTAGCAATGGTCTGCTACACAAAAGTAACACAATACTACAAACAATCAGGGCAGTAGAAAAGCAACTCCTGTGTTGTGTGCGGTACAAAGTTTTTGTTAAAGAAGTTTGACTAGAATAACTGAAATATCCCCAAATTTAAAGTGTTAAGTGAGTGAGTTGAAGGGGGCTTTGTGTTTTACAGCTGACCATGTCCACACCTGTGCAATTTTTATTGCTGTCCTCACTCTGGTGCTTCCACCTTCAGTTATTAGCTGTAAAGATGTAATATTGGAGCATTTTCTGTATTTTGCAGGTATGCATGGAGTTCAACAGGATTGTTGGCAAGAATCTCAAACAGGAATTCTATGAGAGCATTGATCGGCACAGTCCTCGTCTTATCGAGATTTTTCGATCCAAGAGAGGGAACATTGGCCAAATGTTGACACAGCTTTCCCAACAAACAAAGGTTGGTCCTATTAATCACTTGCATTGTGTGCAACAGCTCATGTAATGACTTGGCTTTAAGTCCAACTGTATTTATTTTCATGCTTCACATAGATTGTTGAAATGATTAAAAGATTTTGAATTTAGGGATGGAAAAACAAGGCTGAGTTTCTGAACTTCACTTAAACTTTCAGAGAACTTCAGTAAAACCTGCTAGTTCTTCTCAGTGTTAAGGGTGTTACTGTCTCAGTGGGTTAATTAACCATGAGCCATGTATTTCTTAAATTTTAGGGAATGTGCCTTCAAAAGTCCTTGATTACCATTAGGGATGCACTGATATTAAAATGTGGGATGATATCGATACCCGATATTAATATTGCTGTTATGGCAGATAACTGATAATGTATACAATATATATATTTCACTACCCTTTCGACACCTTGGAAAAAACAAAACAATCCCACAGCTGACATTGATTCTCTGCTTCAGATGAACTCCTCACAATCTTGCGCTGCATTGCTGTCACATGACCAAACAAATACCACATGACCAACCTCCTCCCCTGCCCGTCCGGAATCAAATGACAAGAAGATGGAAATAGATATGGGTTGTTAATATTGGCCCAGTTTTGTTTATCGGACCAATACTCACATGTTAACAAATGACTAATATTGGCTGATACCGATGTTAATGCCGATATATTGTACATTCGTAATAACGATGCTTAAGAAGATGTGGGGACTTTATATTTTTTGATACAATCAATTGTGCTTAGTTACTTGCTTATTTTTGTCATTTTACTGCCCAAAAGACTGCAGAGCCAACTGATATTCGAACACTGGTGCTCAGAGGACTTCCTGTTATCCTTGGTGACAACCCCACAGACTTCTACAAACCAGCCTTTGTAAGTAATTTTACTTAAAGACTACCTAAAGGAACAATAACAACTCAATCTTGAATTTTCACTCTTATACACGGTTCTCATGGGTCTTTGAAATACTTTAAATTCTTTAATATTTACTTTGCAATAATGTTTTGCAGCTGTGTTGTATGACCTATTTATCCAAAGTCAGTGTATTACTTGAATTAAGTGCCATTTGACACGGCCCCGGTTTGGAGAAGCAGCAGAGGTACTGGTGTAGGAAACTAAGCAATATACTGCTGTGATCAGTGTTTATAACAACATTATTTTAGCCACCTAAAAAATCTAGATCAGTGAAATGTACACTATACACAGAATATTTTCACTGCATTACCTTACTGTCAGTCAGACTTCTGACATAAAATTACTTTTATATAAGTTGTATATAGATTTCTCCTGCCAAACTTCATAGACAAAATCTGTTTACTTTGCTGAACAGAGGAACGGCTCTTCTACTGCTGCCTCAGTCTGTTCGATTGTGTTATTATTTGATTGGTTTGGATTCACTAAAATCACACAGTAGCACACATTTAAGGATCAAGGACATGCTAGACTAACAACTCTTGTGTTCTGTGAGGTAAAATTACTAATTTTTCCTATGGCATTTGGTTGGCATGAAGAGAGTGCTGTAACTTAATTTTCTAGTCAGATAGGTCCGTTGGACAGCAGTTTGAGATGCTGAAAATAGTATGCGTCCACTAAAACTGATATAAATTTTTTGACTTATCTAAAAATACAAGTTGCAGCAGTACATTGCTTATCTACCTACACTGATCCACCTGCTGCTTCTCCAAAGTGGGGAAAGGCTGACCACCATCTACTGTAGGTAAGTATGCTGACCATCTGTAAGCACCTCATGCAACCCACTTTAAAGGGATAGTTTTTTTTTTTTTTTTTTATATATATATCTTAATTTATATCTTATGCTATGCTGTGTTGGGTTCATGTCAGGATTTGGGCATAGACAGACAGGCGTGGGAAAACAGATGGCAGTTCCAGTGATTGAAGAAAACTTGTGAGCATAGTTTTAAACAATTCAAAGGATAAGGTATTGTTCCACTTAGCACTAGCACATGAAGATGCTGGATAGATGTTCTTTTGTGGAGCTCCAACTCATTCAACATTTACACTAGGAAACTAGGGCTGCATAGCATGATAAAACAGATATGACAGAAATTTCAATTTGATTGTGGAAGTTATTTTTTTTTATCAATTATTGATGGTCACTGAAATATCACTGTTGTGCTCTTGTCATTTATAAAGGACTCAGATGATGATGACTCTTTCCGCAACATTGACATTGGGATCCTCCTTGTTGAACCTGAAGGTGCTGTGCCCTCATCCTCCCTGCATCTCAGTCCAGCCTCACTAAAAATTGTCATTGAGGGAGAAGTGGTGATGGACAACATTCAAGACCTGCCAAAAGCTATGTGTCTTCTCTTTGGACTTGCATATGCAATGCATCTCAGTTACCCCATTTCTATGAAGTTCACGTTCCAGTTCATCCAACAGGTATTTCTTGAGCTGGGCCACGTTGAACTAAAACCAAAGTTACAAACATTGAAAAACCAGCTTGCGATGTAACGAAATGTCTTGTGTGTTGTCAGTGAACAGTCAGGGGGTTGAAAATATACTCAATGCAGATGGAGTTGATAAAGTTGCTCTTATCTAATGCAGTTCAGTGCAGCAGTACTGCCACAACTTTTATTTCTTAAGAAAGTTTGTAATGTTCAGCTTACAGTGTTATAAGAGACATCAGTGTCCAGCCACTTGTACTCTAAAAAACAGGATTTAGAAGTGTATGCTCAGGGCTCCATAGTAATATTTAGTTGATACAGTTAAAGGAAAATTCAGCACTTTTCATGTAAACGTCCAGTTTGTGTTGATGGTAAATGTAGTCATTTGAAGCAGTAAATTCAAAATAATGTAATTCTTCCTCAACAGCAACATTACTGCTTATTTTACAGGTTTTTTCAGTCAATAGCAGCACAGGAATTTATTGCTTCAGTTGATTACATTTACTAACAACACAAACTGTACATTTACATAAAACATGCAAAATCTTCCCTTAAACATAGTTGATCTGTTCATTTTCCAAGTTGGAGATTGTGTCCTATTTTAAGGTGTCCAGTTTTTTCAAAAGGATGCAAATATTTTTGTTGAATGCTGCTGCATTTGTATTCCTTCTCTAAACATGTTAGAATTGAGTTCAAGCACATATGCCTATTTTTACTTGCCTTTTGTATGGCAAACTTTTTTTTGAATGGCTACTGTTTTGATACTTTTTTATACTTCTGAAAAACATGACAAACTACAGTTAAAATTGTCTTTTGCGTAAGTATTCTGCAAAAAATAAAATATTGGAATGTTGAAATGTATTTGATTTATTCTCTTTACAATTTAGTGTTACATTCAATACAACTTGAACATAAAAAGGGTAATAGGAAGAGGGTAAGAGGAAATGTTATTAATTATATTAACAAAATATAAATAGCTTTAAATGTTAAATTGCTTATTTGCTTTACAGTTTAGCTTAAAAGTAATTTTCACTCTTAATCCAAATTAGTTGAGTTTACTAGAAAATCGCGTGGAAACTCGTTGCCTTAAACCATTCTAGTTTTTACACAAAGATGAAACTAAACATGTTTAGTTGTGTTAACTTAGAACCTTAGTGCAATGTATCAAACATGTTCAGTAGTATTTACTAAAATTGATTAGCTCACATAAATAGGAAGAAATTTATATGAGGTAATCAATTTTAGTTAAGACTACTAAACATGTTTAGTTGTGTTAACTTAGAACCTTAGTACAATGTATCAAACATGTTTAGTAGTATTTACTAAAATTGATTAGCTCACATAAATGGGAAGAAATTTATATGAGGTAATCAATTTTAGTAAAGACTACTAAACATATTTAGTTTCATCTTTGTGTAAAAACTAGAATGGTTTAAGGCAACGAGTTTCCACGCGATTTTCTAGTAAACTCAACTAATTTGGGTTAAGAGTGTGTCCTCGTTTCCCTCAGCTCCTCGGTGTGGTCCATGACAAACTGCAGAAGATCCAGCTCTTACACGGTCTTCTTTAAGATTTAAGACTTCATCAATGTTTCAAATGATTTCATCACAATGGATGTCGGTGCAATGGGTCTGAAATCATTCGAGGTTTTTGGACAGTTGCTCTTTGGAACAGGGAGGACTTCAGCATCCTTCCAACATTTTGGGACGTGCTGAGTCTGTAAAGACTTGTTAAAAATAGAATAAAATACTGGGCGCAGTTGTTCGACCACAGATCTTATCTGGTCCCTGACTCCTGTTTGTCTTTGCATTCAATATCCAGCTTTAAGCTTATGACTTACTTCCTGTCTCTGTACATCAAATCGAGAATAAAAACAATTCAGAGCTTTTGCTATTTCAGAGTCGGAATCAAAACCCTCCAAAGGGTTCATCTCCTGATTCTTTTCCCTCCTCAGGACTGATCTGTATCAGGCTGGAAGGTGGACACAGTTGAGGTCTCCAGGTGAGGTAGAAAAGCATTTGTATGCCACATAACGCAGGTCGAGAGTCTGATCCCGCCTGATGGGACATGAAACACATCAGGCAAAGTTAGGAAATGCCTTTTTAAGAGAAACATGGTCAAAGTCCTGCAGCACAAAGTTCGGAGCGTCAGGCGAGACGGACTGAAGCTTCTGCATATCAGAAATATTCTTAGAGGCAGAAAAAATAAGAAACAATGGGGAAATGGTCAATGAAACGCCTTTTTAAACCAAACAAAAAGAATCAATATGGAAATTATGAAACAGTACTGAAAAAATTACATCTGTCAGCCATTTTTATTATTTTTTTTATTTTTATATTTGGGTTTTTAGATTCCATATTTTACTGCACACTTCCTGATTTCACTTTTTTACTTGTTTTTTTACATTTGAATTCTTACTTTTATGCTTGTTGTGTGTTAAATAGATTCTAGTGCAGTAGTGTATTATATACACCCTGTTACATAATATCTTTATTTAAAAAAAAATAGTTTTTTGCTATTTTTATTGTAGATTCATTAGATGTTTACATGTTGAGCTCCTTCTGATATAATTTATTTCACTTTTTACTTCATTTATTTTTAATTAAGGTCCATTTTCTTGTGTTGTTTTGATCTTAATGAGAAATGATTTGTTTTTATATTTCTTGTTTAAGCTGTAATGGTATTATTATTATTCAAATCTTTTTATTTGTTTTAAACATGTAATAACAACAATGAAACAAAAACAAAATGACAACAGGTGCTGACATCATATATGTAACAGGAAGTAGGGGAAGGGAGGAGGGAGGAGGAGGATATGGAGGGGAGGGCAGGTGGGAGGGCTACATGCTCAGGAGATCTTTGTCTCAAAATACAAAAGAAATGGCTGCCAGGTGATGTTGTATTGTTGAATTGAGTCGTTAACTGTATGTTTCAGATGCTCAAGCTTCAGATGGAACAGAACATCTTCTATCCATTGCTTATGAGACGGAGGAGCAGCTCTCTTCCAATTGACCAATATTAGGCGTCTTGCAAGTAGTGTAACAAATGCTGTGGCATTGGCCTGCTGCGTTGTTATTGGTGTTGTCGGAGGGACAACCCCAAATAAGGCAGTTAGTGCACTTCGATCAATATTCCTCTTGCATATAAATGTAATCGTCCTAAAGATTGACTCCCAAAAGGGGAGGAGCCTGGGGCAAAGCCAGAACATATGACTGAGATCAGCAGGGCTGTGCCCACACCTAACACAAGATGAGTCTACGCCAGGAAAAGCTGTAATGGTATAAATATTTAATATTTTGGCTGTAGCACAGGAATTTCCCAACTTTTGGATAAAATACAGTTCATCTTATTTTTTTCTAAGACATTAGCGTTAGTTAGACATTAGTGGTTCATCATCTTTTTGTAAATGAGTGGCTCATTAAATGTGAAAATGTGGTTTTCAGGATGTACTTCTTCACATTCTGTGTTATTCTGTGGTTCTGCTGGTGTGAGCTTAGATGGGCTGCATGTGAGCCATGAAATAAGATGAGTTTGACACACCTGCCGTGAAGGTTGCTAACATCAGGTGAACATGGAGGCATTAGGACCCAGAGTGCTCTGTGCTGTTAGAATGAATGCCAGTGCTGCCTTCAGTCTCTCCTGTCGGACAGACAGAGTCGCTGCCTGCTGGATCTCTGCCTTTCCCTCCTTTTCTTTCATCTCTCTCTTTTTTTTTTCTTCTTTAACTCTGGATATGGAGTTCAGAGGCCCGCTGATGCCAGCATCCAGCAGCAGATGAAGACCCTCCACAGATCACCTGCATCCCCAGCTGAGTGTGTTTACCTGCAGCAGCTTTGGGAGTAATTTCCTCCTGAGTTTCCTCCAGATAGAAGTGCTACCTTTATTTTGTTTTTTAGATTCTTCTGCTGATTTTCTTTTTTTTTTTTTTATTGCAGCCTCCTCCCAGACAGTTGCCTCGGGCTCTTCCGCCTTTGCCTCTGTCACTCGCTCAGCTGTCAGTCTGTCCGTCCCTGTCAGGATATCCCCTTCCCTCTTTCTAGGGTTTCATAATGCACAGGGATCTGAGCCAGGTCTGACCTGACATTCTGAGGCTGGGGTGGATTTCATTCTTCTGTTTGTCAGAGAAAACTGAAAAGTCATGAATGTAAACCAGCACAGAAGAG
This sequence comes from Archocentrus centrarchus, assembly GCF_007364275.1. Lineage (NCBI taxonomy): Eukaryota > Metazoa > Chordata > Actinopteri > Cichliformes > Cichlidae > Archocentrus > Archocentrus centrarchus. The sequence goes on along the minus strand of NC_044364.1, from coordinate 18,969,443 downwards.
TTGTGGTGATAATGGAAGGTCACAAGTTACACAGAACTTAACTTTGGATGACTGGATAGTCCCTCATCTTTTAATTTATAAGCATCTGGCACTGACTGCTTGTGAGTCTTTGTGTATATGTGTGTTTTTTGGATCTATTGGACTGACAGTCATGGGGAATGCAGCAGGAAGTCTCGAGGTTTCTCAGGGAAAGGAGAGCAAGACATCCGGCCCGGGGTCCACGGGACCCCAGAAACCAACAGCCGGGGTCAAACTCCCGATGCCACCTGAAGAAGAGCTGGAGGAGCGCTTCAGTGTCGTGCTGGTGAGTCAGTAAGTGCATGACTCTGCTGCAAGTATGATAAACAAGAGTGCAACAATAGAAAGACAAAGAATTTGGAATATGTTGGAAATGTGCACGTCCTGAGGACAAGCTTATCGTTGTGCCAGGTACACAATGCCACTGTGGAAAGATACATAAGAGCTCCTTTATACTCAGGCTTACTGCAGCTTTAGGCTCGCTGCTCTCTGTTGGAGAGAGAACGACACAAGGGAGTCAGATCTGTTTACAACTTAGCAAAATATACCTCTATTCTTTCCTTTTCTATCTCAGCTTACAAACAGCTGAGCGCGTATAAACCAATCCAATATTTCATAGTTTTACCAATTCAAGAAGATCAGTGAGTTGCCAAAAGTATGAGGACACCCCTAGGCATGGGGAAAGGTATAATGACAATAAGGCGATATCCTGCATCACCTACCTTGACTAATTCCTGTAGGGGGCGCTTATCAAAGGAATGAGTGTAAAGTAGAAAAGCTCAAAGCAGAGAAAGGAGCGCAGTAAGCGAAAATGAATAAGAGGGATATTAATTCAGTAGACACAGGCCTAAAATCTAATTACACTATGATATTAAATGGATACACGTGATAAAATAATGTAGAATAAATATATTGCCTTTTTTTTAGATTAATGTGGTATTTTGGATCATAGATGGTTTTCCTGTGGTGGATTTGGCTTCACAGAAGCTCCGAGTTACTGATTCCCAACTCTTAGACACCCCAACAGCAAAGTCTGTGTTCTGGTTGTGCTTCACTTATTTAGTCCCTGCAGAAAACAGTTCACTGCTTTGCTCCTACGTTAGTTAGAGTAGTTCACACTAAGCTTCTGACCTGCCCACATGTCCACTTAAACTATTATCCTAGTAGTGAGGAGGACATGCAGGTGATCTTTCTTTGAGTAGCTCATTTTAGAATTAGCACACAACTCAACACAAAGTCAGTGAAAACACAATCATTTTGGGATATTAAAGTCAACTAAAATCAAACAACAGAGACTAGAATGAGCAAACACAGCAGTGTTATCTCCCCGGTCAAAACTGGCAAAAACTGGACTGTGAGCAGGCGGGTGTTGAGACTGTTTCCATGTACAGTAGAGGTACAATCAGACAACACAAGGAATATCAATCCGATCATTGCAATGAAACAATTAAAGGTTTCTTAATACAGCGATTTTCAGTCTACTGAGTGTTGTTGCGTGGTGAACTTAACAAACTTAACCTGCCTCCTGATGTCAACACTGAAAAGTCTCAGCTCGTTCAGATGATGAGACACTGCAGGGAGTGTGAGTCCTCCACTCAGTGTGCTTTTTTTCCTCGAGGTTTCTCTCTGTATCAAGAATTGTTTTTTTTTTTTATTCAAATCAATAAAAAGAAAATATAAAAACCATTCTTGAACACAAATTCTCATTACTAGAAAGTCTAAAACAAGGATTTTTTTTTTTTTTAACCAAGACTAGAGTTTGAGAAAAGCGAGCCGACACTTACTGAATGTCAGAGTGTTTTCTGAAAACTGAAAAGAAACTAAGAATCTAAACTAGCTGAAGCTAAAATGAAAATAAAGCTGATGAAAAGTGCAAATCTCTGACACCTCTACTGGTAACATCACTTCCACGTTGGCTCCTGGGGAGCTCAGCCTCGTACCCGGGCCTCACTAATGCTCCTCAGCTTGAACTGGACTAAATTCTAGTTTAGTGGAAACCAGTAGAGGGAAGGCTGTTGTTGTGGTGTGCAAACATTTTCGGTCTTTATAGTTTGAAGGTCATTTTCTTCACTTTCAGCAGCATCCTGTGTTTTCATGGAAATTCTTGCCTGTTTTCTTGACTCAGTGAGAGTCAGAATGACAAAAGTCTCCAAAGTGTTCCTGGACTGTAACGTCATTCATCACTGAGCTGCTGCGTATTACCTCTAATAACAATATGAGGAATGGCAATGGCTAAACATGCCTACACAGTGACGTGTTCAAAGCAAAGGAGAAACAGCAGCTATGATCAGTATGTGGTCGGACAGCTTCCTCTATGATTAACCGCATTTCTCATTTCTCTCAGTCTTATCACAGTGATGGGTTGTGCAATGATGAGCTGATAGTCTGAAATGTAACAGGCCCCAGGTGTGCTGTCAGTGAGCATACTTAGAGAACCGGCTCCTAAAAGTGGCAGGCAATCAGTTAACACCCTGATAAATGCCACTCCCTTCCAAGTGAAGCACTTCAATCAATGTGTGCGAGCAGGAAATGCTGCCTGTGAGAGACGGAGTTGTAATTACCTCTGCTAAGAAGCTAATGCTTTATTTTCCTTCAGTGAGATATCTCCAAAACACTTCAGCTGATTTATTTGATATTTAGTGGACAGATGGGATGAAATTCCCTCAGCAGGATCACATGAACCGCAGCCCCGAGAGTCCGATTAACTGACCCTAAATTTTCCTGTGATGTCAGAGTTTAACAACAGCTCAGAGCAGAGCTGTAAGTGCAGTTTCAGCAATGCTTCCAGAAATTGTGGCCGAAGTGCAAAATCCCAAGCTTCAAAATGTGACTAATGGGTGATGCCAAGGGGTCAAAGTCGGATCTGGCAAGCAGGAAAACTGAAGAGCCGGAGTAGCAGTGCCAGTAGATTTGTTTTCTTTGTGTACAAGCTGTGATCAGCTGACCTGAGCTGCTGCTGCTCTGAGATTAACAACTCTTTGTGGATTTAGCCAATTAATTCATGAGCTGTCAAGGCTCCAAACTCTAGAGAGTATAAAGCTTGATGTAACTTAACACTGACCGTGAACAGCACAGTTAATGCTGCACTAGTTCAACATAATGTATTACTGTAAACCTCTCTACGAACTACCCAGTTTAGCCTGCATGATCTGAGTACTTTCATACAACCTTTTTTTTTGACACTTCATATGTCACAAAACATTTTTTAAAAAGCTGAATGTCTTGATCTGGAACTTAAACTGTATCTTCAGCTCGAATACAAGAGCCCACCGATTTCTGCTAATAGATATCTTCACCCCCCAGAGACTGATATGTTAAAATGCTCAACCAAACAGCTGCAGCTCCTCCATTTAAAGTTTATCACTGAACATCAATTCTCAGCTGTGCTTGTAGTGTGGGCACCTTTTGGAGTAAAATGCTGGTATTTTGTTCATCTGTTAGCTCTAATTAGCAGGCATCCATGTTTGTATGAAGCAACTGTGCAACTTAATAACGAAGCGACAACAAACACAGTCACTTCTGAAGACAGGAGAGTCCAAATTGGCCAGCGGGTGGTGACATGTTGTCCTTATATCTTTCATGTACAGTCTATATTGATAACTCAGCTCTTTACTAAAACACTGAACAGCAACTTTTTGCCACTTTATGCGTAGCTATGATTTCACTTTCACTTTTGTAAACCCTCCAGTTATCAAAAAGTCACGTTGAATCACAAACCATTTTTTTTAGGATTTGAATATCCCTATCTAAACCTAAACTACAGTCTGCGTCTCTGCTTTCATTTGAATAGCATTACTGTGTCAGAGTAAACTCAGCCAACGTTGCAGTGGAAGGATTTGTGTGTAAGATACAGTGGGGTCGTGGGATGCCTACTGCAATGAATTAATGTGCCAGCGGCAAGTGTGCCAGCTACTGCAGCACTGTATGAATGCTCAGGTGTCCCCACTCTCCCTGCCTTTTTGCTAAATCATCTCTCTGTCCTTCCAAATACAGATTATCTCTCCCACCTTTATGTCTTGTGCTGAGTGTGCATAACAAATCAAATCTCCTGTGCTTAGTGGTGAAGATACTCTGTCTGCATACAAACCAGTTGCTGCTTGTTTGTGCGCAAACTGCTGCTAGTTTGTGTCTGCAGCGCCTCAGAAGAACAAGCAGAGAGTGTGTCAGAGGGCTTGGGGATGGGAGGTGGATAATGCTTTGTGTGTGTGCAGCCACACGTGTGCATTTGCATGTAATCACCAAGTATTTGTGTGTAAAATAAGCCAGCAGGTTTGTTTGTGAGTCAGCATTTATCGACGCTTTACTCACATTGTGATGCTTTGAAGTGAGGCTGAAATGAAAGAATCGATGCTAAAGCAGCAGAAACCTGCAGTGAACATGCAGCAGAGAGTGACTCTGATAAAGTGACTGCACAAAGGCTTCAGTCACGTCCAAGTTTACAGGGAGCACTTTTGCCTTCAGTGTTTTACATAACACTTTGCATATTTCCCAACAGGGAGTGCAGCAAGTGGGTGGAATTGTAAATGTACATCTGCAGATTTGTGTACTGTACTTACAGACTGATGCACAAAGTTGAGAAAAAAAAACAAGGAAGTCTCTTTTTTTTTTTTAGATGGTCTTCACTTTTTTGCAGGACTAGAAATTATATGTTTAGGTTTCTTTCTGGTGTTGGGGGGGCATTAATTGGAGGGTCTGAGGGTTCAGCTCTAACTCATTTCGATTCTCAGACATTTCATTTCCTGCCTTCTGGTGAGGTTTTTTTAGAGTAAGTTGCATTTTTGTGTAATTAATCCAATTTCAAATAAGAGTACACTTTCTCCTTCAAACCATTATTAAAACAAGATAATCAAGTGTCATATCATCTTGCAGTAATGTTCTCGTTTCACCTTTCAGCACATCTTTTTCCTCTATTTTTGCCCTTTGCCCCTCTGTAGAAGTATGAATTCAGGCACTCCCACGCTGTGAGCTTTAATTCTATTACATTTATTTATCTATTTTTTCTATTCTATTCTAATGAAAGCACAGGGAAATCCACTCAGTTAAAGACAACTTTCTTTTTTATAAAGTTGAATAACTCTTCTGGTTTTTGGTGCAGTGTCTTGCTGTATAATCATGATCTCAATATTGTGTCATGTATGGCTGTGTGGCAGAAAGGGATGGACCCAAATGGAGACAAAACTAAACTCAAATCAGCATTTATTTGCTGAAGGCACAAAGGAACAAAAACACAAAATACAAAAACCAGAATCTCAACCAAGGCTACACAAAAGGCAAAAACCCAAGCCTGGGAGAAAAGGTGAAAACAAAGCACTAAACTGGGGAACGCACAGCTAAGAGGGAAAAACACAGACAACAAAGAACAGAGAAAACCTGAGGGCTTAAATACACACACTTGGTAATCAGGGCAAGTGGAAACAACAGGTGAAACAAATGAAACTAATAACACAGAGGACGCAAAACTAAACACAAAGTACAGGGAACACAAGACTGTCAAAATAAAACAGGAAGTGACCAACCATGACACAGGCAGACTAAACAGAACATGGGGAATAACAGACACAAGAGACACCCCAACACAAGGGAGGGAGACTAAACTCTAAAGCTACGGGAGAGGGCACCTAAACACCACACACGCAAAGAAACAACTCGAAGGGAACTAAAGACTAAACGGGGTCAAGACACAGGAAAGAAAAGAACACAGGGAGGAGCAAACACAGAGACACAGGAAGACAAGGACCCAGGAAAACAGAATGAAAAGCAACTAAACTCAAAGCTGAAATACAAAAGTACAACAAACTGAGAACCTAAACAGTTAGAAAAACCAAGAAATAAAAACAGAAACTACAGCAAAAACAGAACTGCACAAAAGGCACATAAAACACTGGGCCACCAGCCCAGGACCATGACATATTGACTAAAATAATTTTGATCGTGATTTTGTTTGTTTACAGGGCAGCATGGTGGCAATGTGGTTAACACTGTTGTCTCATGGCAAGAAGGTCCTGGGTTTGAATCTTCCTCCCACAGTCAAAAGACATGCAGTTAGTTAGGGGTTAGGTTAATTGGTGATTCTAAATTGTCCATAGCTCTGAATGTGAGTGTGAATGGTTACCTGACTTTCTTTTTTAACCCTGCGACAGACTAGTGACCTTTCCACCATGTAACAATCCATCCATCACATCCATTTTCATCCATTTTCTTCCACTAACAATTAATTTACAATAATTTAAAATTTCTGGGTGGGTATGAGCCGTGCTTTGGATGGAAGTGGTCCTGAATCCAATCCAACCAATCCTGGACAAGCCCCCAAAAATGTTACGATCTCTAAATTCATGGCTCAGAGGAATGCAGCATACAGGGTGCCATATAGTTGCTGCAGTTCTTATAATACAAAAAAAATATTTAAAAAGCAGTATGATTTTCCTCTAAAATGAGTTTAATAAACTAAACTAATGAAACAGGACCGCTCCCAAACGTGCAATGATGGAGGAGAGACAGAGCACTTTGCCTCCTCTGGGTTCATGTGAGGCAGGTGAACTCCACATAAAACTATCAACACAATCAAAACAATTAACACAAAGAATAAATGAGGGAGAGAGAACGGGCTAATAAAGACGATAAAAAGAAATAACAGTTGGAGGGAAATGTGCCGCTGCACCGAGGCACATGCCTCCAAAGACAATATTTATTAAATTAGCATTTCTCCACAAAGTGTAGTTACAACAGTGTATATATCTTGTCTCAAATGTAATTGTTTTTTTCAAACATCCTGACATTTAGCAACTGTGAACAAATCATAAAGAGACAACCAGTGCAAATAATATCAAATAATACTGCAACAGGTGGTTGACTGAAAAGTGCATAGTCAGGATAAAAATAGGAAGTCATCATCATGCATCATTTAGCTTTCTTCTGCCTGCAGGGCACCCTACCCTCCATCTCTGCTACCACTTTAAGCCTCAGAGTCTTGAATTCTCTTGTGGTGTAGTGGCAGGTGTAAAGGTCACTGATTTTATTTTTTAAAGGCACTTAATTTTAAACCATGGCTGGAGGGATTCGTGAGCCTACAAAGTACTGAGGCAGCTTTGGTGCAGGTTGCCATGGAGATAGCCACATGCCTTCACACTTAACATGTCTTAAGAAATAAAAATGAGATGTAGAGGGCATGCAGCCAGCAGCAAGCTTGAGATGAAAATTAAACTCATTAACATGTGAAGCCTGATGACTGCAGTCCCTCACAGGTTGTGCTTCACATTACTGTCACAAACACAACTCCCTGCTGACCCAGTGATGTTAGAGAGGATCGGGCCGTTAACGATGCACCGGGGACATGATTATCCAATTAGATTGAATATTGCATTGTTTGTGCAGGTGAACATACTCAGTGAAAATAAAATTAAGAGACTTTCTAGTCTTTTGGCAAACAAGCTGTGCAGACTGCCAGCTGGGCTGTTTCTGGTTATTAACAAGATTATCTTTTTATATTGTTGCATTTATATTTATTACCAAATCACATTAAAAGGCCAAAGTCAGATTCATCCTGCTAACAGGAGACGAAACAAAATCTATTTAGATGAACACAATCTGCATCATCACAAGCAAGGACAGATAATGACAAGAGCTGACAAAGGAAAATAATTATTAGAGTTACAAAAACAAATACATAAAAAATAAAGTTTGTTTAAACTGCAAAAAACAGGTTAAAAATGTAACAGATCAACAGAGAAAAGTCACCAATTTTTAATCTTAATCGTTTAATCATTTGTTTTCTGCTATTTAAAGGTCAAATATAACCAAGAATTAAAAATATCAGATCAACAAATATCTAAAAAATCATTGTAATTTGTATAAATTATTTTTGGTTTATGTTGCTTGGAAAAAAGTTCATCCCATCTGTGTCGCTGTTTATGGAAAGAGGAATTTTGATCTCCAGGGTCTGAATGTGACTGTAAGGCTGCTTCCTCCTGGAAAAAAACATTAGACAGCACGTCTGTTTATATCATCATGATATGCCTCTCATTATCTTTCTGCACTATCAGATGATTTCTGTACTAGGTGTAGTTACAATGTCTCACTTATGTAAAGTATTTTTATAGCTTTGCCTAGGTCCATGTTGAGCATCGTAGACTGCCTGTTTATATTATTAGCTGCGAGCAAAAAATCTTTTGTTGCCGTTAAAGATTTAAAAATTTTTCATGGTTGAAACAGCACCTGTGTGAATAATGAGGACCTAGGTTAGTATTTTTGTGGGAATATTGTTACTTTACTACATCAAAATCAAAACATTTGGAGGCCAGAACTGGAAAATTCTGCCTGAAACCTCACTTCTTCTCTATTGCTTTTCATGCATGTGTGTGTGCAAGTGCAAATGGGTGCATTTGCAGTAGCTTCTGCTGGTTTTTGTATCTTTACAATAAACTGATCAGAATCTGGATCAATGTCATCAAAAGTCTAAAACTCATGTTTACCACAGTCAGAGTTGGAAGATATTATCCCTTTGCTTAAGAAACACAACATAGAAATACTGAAATGGAGCGCACGTGCATCAGCTAATTAGTGCTGAGGAACATACTAATGAAATAAAACAGATTTATTTAAATTCAAATTCATCTCTGCTGCACTGATGTAACCTGTAACTCTGACCATGAACACCACAGCTGCTCTGCACCACCCAACACAGTTACTGTAAACTCGCCACAGTACAGCAAACTGACCTGTTTATGCTGACTAGTATTTGAACACCACAAAGTTAGCGTACCTCAGTTTGTTCTGTAGGACATTTCACAATATGAAAAACAACAACAACTTCACATCATATAAAATATCTGATTTAAAAAAAAAATGAGGACATTGCCAGTTTATCAGAGGTCCCTGAGCAGTCCTTCCCTTTAAGTCTAACCTCTCTGCTTCCTCTCCTGTCCTCTTCCTTCCATGGATACACCAACAGGATTGCCTTTTATGTGTTGTTGTTCCTCCATTTAGACGCAGATTGGTTTGATGTTTGAAGGCAGTGATGGGAAATTAAAGCTTCCCTCAGATGTTAAACCTACAATAATGAGTCTGTTTTGGAAATGTGAGGAGTAGAAAGTACAGATATGTGTGTGAAACTGTGGAGAGCAAAAGTAAAAAGTAGACAGAAAAATAAATAACCAAGTAAATTACAGATGCCAGAAAATTCTATTTAAGTACAGATATGAAGTATTTGTACTTTGTTACTTCCCACCTCTGTGAAGAACATACTTCTTGCATCATTTGTTAGTGTAATTCACCACCATCAGAGGAGAGGAAGGAGAGAGCAGCAGCAGCAGGTCAGCTGATCACAGCCTGCACACCAACATCATTTACTGCAGCTCACAATAGAAAGTTGTGATTCTTCTCCCCATGCAGAACCACTACAGCTGAATTTAGGGTTCCTCCACCTTCTGAATCCCACTGTAACCCCTGAGTATCCTCATGTTGGTGTTTAGGTGGAGGCACAGTCACCCTCTGCTATGGAGGACACAGAGAATAGAGTGTGTTTAAATTCCCTTTCACCGTTTGTGTCCTACATAACAGATTCAAGCTGAGTGCATTCAATAGAATTCAAATTTAGATCGGAATAATGTTTGTGTTCTCATTTAATATTATTTTATATTATTACAATAATATATAATGAGGTTCATTTAGCTTTACAGAAAAATAGCAGGTAGAAACATCCTCCAAAGAACTACTTTTACTTTCTTACTGTGAGTACATTTCAGAGCCTGTACTTTTTTTTACTTTTACTTGAATAAAGAAGTTGAACCAGTACTTCAACTTTTACCAGAGTAGTTTTTAACACAAGTACTTGTACTTCTAATTAAGTACAGAATGTGAGTACTTTTGCCACCTCTGACACCATAATTCATATTAAAATGCTCCACAAAGCACCAACACCTCAAACACAATGGCTTGTGTTGACACATCTGAAAGTGGCCACTCCCCTCACTCTACACCTGACTAATATCCAAGTAGATGACTAACAACAGAAACATCCAGTAGTTTGCAGTATAGTGGCCAATAGAGGAACTGCAGTTTTTACACCTGCTTGATTTTTTTTTTTAACCATGCAGTTAGCCACCCACAAGGATTCGGGTCATTGCACGATGGCAGAGAACAAAATACAACAAAGCCAGTCTAGTATGCGTATCAGTCTAGGATGAGAAGGAAAAAGCCAGGAATTTCTTTTTCAGGATTTAGTAAGCAGGGCTGGGATTGTGGTCTCAGTCTGACTAGAATCAAGTCAGGCATTTGGGACTGGTTCATCAGATGTGGTCGATTACATCAGGAGCGACTTCTCTGCTAAAAGGCAAAGAAGACGCTATGATTTCAGCTCTGAGAACGACACCGCTTCTGTGTTTTTGGGTCAGATGGGTGACACATCCTCAGTGTGATGTTACTACACCACAGTTTTGTTGTTGACTGCTGATGTTGTGTTTTAAAGGGGTCCCTGGAAAACACCAGCGTTTTTTATTGGTTTCCATCCGGCCACATGTAACCAGCTATTGATCTATCACTTCATTCATCAGGCTTGATTTATCAGATTTAGGTCCAGCATTGATCTACTGACCCCATTCCTCAGATTAGTGCGCCTGGTCGCAGAAGTAGAGGCCTCTGGACGAACAAAAACCTATGACTTACATTTAATAGATACAATGGTCTGAATGTGTTTGTTGGTGCTGTGTTTCAGCTGATGATCAGCTGTTGTTCTGTCACTGACTTGGGTGATGAGGCATGAGTGTCTCAGGATGTCAGATTAGATATGAGTAGCTTTGTGTCATCCTTGAGTGGGAGTATCATGTTTCACACGTCTGGGTTATAATTATTGCAGCTCATGTGTCTGTCTTTGTTATGTGGGACACCACCCATGCTTTCAGTTTTGAAAAAGGAAGGAGTGCGGTGACACTCTCTTATCCTTTCTGTCTTTTTCTCAGAAGCCTTTATAATTTGATGTCAGTTACCATAAACACAAGCAAGTCTGACTGCTCTTTCAAACGGCTGACAGGAGTTCAGGACGAGCAGTTTGCTGGCTTGCTTTTTATCAAAGTGCAGGATCAGCTGATGCTCTTCAGAACCAATTGTGACCTCAAATCCTCCTTTGAAATGTAGGTTATACGTGAGTAATGTGAGCATGATGCTGCAGTGTAACACGACAACAAACAGCTGATAATGCCAAAGACCTCTGACTCTCAGAGTGACTCACTGCCAGGCTTATAACAGGGCTTGTAGCAAAGTCTTTAATTATTGAAAATGTTTTCAGGGGCCCTGAGGAGAGACAGTGTTTGTGGTCATATTGTTTCTCCATAGTCAGACGTTAACATGACTGTTTCTAGGCACAGAATGCGTCTGTAAATAATTCAGAGCACAACGAGATCAATGATTATATAGGTTACTGTGGACTGGGCCAATCGACTGTGTAGAAACGATGGAAGTAGCCTCCATGACATCATCCGCTGGTTTCAAAGCAAATGCTAGCAAGCACTGCCAGCAAACGGCATCCAGTACCTGCACAATAGCAACGCGGGGACACAGATTCCTGTTATTTAGTGCTAAGTAACAGATTAATGAAATACTAGAATTTGGCTCAGCAAAACTGAATCACAAGCTTCCTGGATGGTCTGTTTCTACACAGCAAGCCGCAGTATTAATCAAATCATTTCATTAAAGTGCACCAACAGGTTCAGCTTAGTGACTCCAGCTATTGCAGATGAAGCCCAGGAGCCAGTGATTGATTACAATAGCCTGTGTTAAGCCTTTAAAATGTAAATGGGTGCATCTAAAGTCTCCACATTCTCACACAGACTCACAGCTCCAAGTGGCCACCGGAGGAACCGCAGTTTTTGGCATGTCAGTGATTAATTTTTTCAGCCCTGAAGGCAACACCCAACTCAGTGTGAGCCAGTTACATGGCTGCCTTTTCAAAGTCCTGATCCTTCTGACGGTGCATTGATTCTGGCCTTCAGTGCCTCCTTATTGATAAATCTGATTGCAAAGTAGGCTGAAGGCTATTACGTTATCTACTGCAGATATAATGTACAGCTGCAGTGTCTTTGTGTGTGATGAGCTTGGTCCAACCTCACAAAATATCATTATTTGGTCTCTTTAGAAAAGCAAAACAAAACCCACACAAAGAAACAAACACATTTCTGACAGTTTGTCCCATAAATTTATCTCTGAGAATGACTTGAGGGAGGAATGGGAGTAAAAATCCTACGATAATAACTCAGGATTTGAGTTTAAAGTCATAGATTTATGAGGAAAACTGGCACATTTACATTAAAAAAACTTGGAATAGTGTTGTTGGTTTTTGTTGGTCTGAGTGTGCACTTTTAAATGTAGCATCATGTTAATATGCTGAAACTATGAACAGCCTGTGTTGAGTAACATTTACCAGCTTCACCATCATAATTTAGTTGATTAGCATCTTTTAGAATCACAAACTTCAATGTGGGACACACCTTTTTCCTAAAACACACATTAACATTTGACTGACAAAATGGGTGACGTTTGTGATTTCAGACGGACTTGGAAGTAATCAGAATGATTATAATTCTGCATCCAATACACAGATTCACCTTTTTAACATCTGTTTCTGCTTCCAGAACACGATGAATCTTCCTCCAGACAAGGTGAAGATCCTCAACCAGTATGACAACGAGAAGAAGTGGGAGCTGATTTGTGACCAGGTAGATTTAGAATTTTTTTCTGCAATTTTTTTTAATGGCCTTTATTTGCTTCATTTTTATTGTGCTTAATTATATTAACTTAAAATGTTTTTTTTTTTCATGTTTTAGGGGGGTTACTTTACATATCACTGGCAGTTATTTCCCCCAAACAGATAAGAAATAAATGACAAAAAGACTAAAAAGGACTATATGAATGCTGACTGTGTAGGTCAATATCAGTATTGTATAGGACATGGGCTGGACCCTCATACAATTACAGTTTTAGTTTTATTCTCTCTGCTGTAGCCCCAGTGGCCTTTAATGGTCAGAGAACAAGTACTGAACAAATAAACAAAAAAGGTCTACAAGCAGAAGCTGCTCTGATTTAGGACCATTTAAGATGTATAAATTCTTATTAATGCTCATCAGGGAAAGACTGCCTCAGACCGTCCTACTACCTACCTGAGGTCTGTGGGCTTTTCCATGAGTGGACACACTACTTTAGAATACATTAGTCCAGGGGTGGCCAACTCCAGGCCTCGAGAGCCGGTGTCCTGCAGGTTTTAGATGTGTTCCTGATCCAACACACCTGAATCAAATGGCTGAATTACCTCCTCAGTATGCAGTCAAGTTCTCCAGATTCCTGCTAATGACTTCTATATGTGATTCAGGTGTGTTGGATCAGGAACACATCTAAAACCTGCAGGACACCGGCTCTCGAGGCCTGGAGTTGGCCACCCCTGCACTAGTCAGTAGGCAGTTATTTCAAACCGATCGCTTTTCTCAAACATAAGGTGTCTGCAGTGCGGCATCTTCTCATAGAGATGTAAGGAGTGGTCCACCTTTGAAAATCTGACATCCCTCATTTAAACATGAGGTTCCCTCGCCGCTCTAAATCCTGCTCTGTAGTTCAGTTCATTTTAATAGGCTTGAAGTGTAAACAGACATCAGACGACAACTCGATAACCAGTCAAACTCAAACACAAGCGCAGACGCCAGCTTTCAAGGCTTCAAACTCTGATGATGTCGTTCATGCCTCAGAGATTTAAACTTCTTTCCAGGCTGTTACATTTTTGGTGCAAATGCTCAAAAGAGCTCTCACAATCCAAAACCCAAAGGCCCTGTGGGTAATTTTTCTCTGTGACACGCACTGCTGCCAGGCTACAGGCTGCAGGCACGGTGTAAAATGTAATGCGATGGTGTAATACAAGAAGTTTTGTTTGATAAATGAGGCTCTATTATAACGTCTTGCAGGACGGCTGAATAGCAAACATAAGAAAGCAACACGCACACACATATATAAATACACGCACACAAGAAAGCTCATCAATATTGTATGTCACCATAGTAACTACAGGATGGACCATAACAACCTGTGTGCGTTGATGTGAGAGTGACAGAGGAAGCCTGTCGCTGTTACACAGCTTCTCGCTCAGCTTTTAACACATAAACAAGCTGACGGGTTCTTTTCTTGAATTAAAGGCCATGAATGGAGCTGCTTCAGCTGAACCGTGTGTGTGACTGTAGCTGCTGCACGGTGCTTGAATCATTTCATGCATTTGCATAAGAGAGGCGGTGTAATCAGACTGCCTGCGTGCAGCTCCGGCTGAGCTCTGCCCGTGGCTGCAGCGCTGCAATCAAACATGATTACAGTTCTTATTTGCTTCTTTTCTCCATCTTTAGGAGCGCTTTCAAGTGAAGAATCCACCATCTGCTTATTTGGAGAAGCTGAAAAGCTACGTGGATCATGGAGGAGTCAGTCGAAAGGTACACCGGAGCAAACTCAAACCAAACATTTCAATTTCTCTTTGGCTTTAAAAAAAAAAAAACCTTTAAAAAGGCCTTATCGATTTTTGACTTTTTGATAAAATTCTTGAGCTTTTTGTGGCAGGAAATAGAAGAGCACCACAAATATTTCACTGCAGGCTTATCTGATAAATCCTTCTGATTAACTATTCACACAAATATTTGTTTGATAAAGTTGGGCCTCTGTGTTCAGGCACAGTTATTTTGTGGGCTGTTATTATTCATCTGTGCTTATTAAAAATGTTGGGCACCCATGTTCACAGCAGCAAATACATCAAATATCTTCATTATGTTATATAAAGACAATATATAAAGTAATCCTGTATTAAGTCTTGCAGAGAACCCAAGAAAAGCCTTCACAGAGCAGGCACATTAACATTTTCACTAACTAGCCAACCTGTGATTTGCTTGAAATGTTTGTATTTAATTTAGCAAAAAATAATAAAAGAAAACCACCAAGCTGCCCTTGCAAGCCAAGCTTTTATTAAGTAATTCCAACACTCATTATCGACACGTCCAACTACATTAATAAGAGTGTTTTGGCCCACTCTCCTTCACACTGGTGCTTCAGCTCAAGCCCAAATCCTCACCTGCAGAGGCCTGTGGAGTCTGAGATGGCGCTCTTGGGTCTTTTGTAATTTCTTTGAGCATTTTTGTGGCTTTAAATTTCCCAGGGAGATTGTGTGATTGCGTTAACACACATCTGAATGCTCCAGACCAGCACACTGCAAAAATTATGCTTTTATAGAGGTTCTCATACTTGCTGATGATGACTTAATCAAGTGCATTTGATTAGCAGCACCTAAAGGACAAATAATAAATATATACGTCATTTTTAGAATCCCCAGAATCCAGCAGTTAATCTATAGAGCTGTTAATGAGTGTAAGATCTCTTTAAGCATTTCTTGACCACAGACTCAGCATATGTGCTATATCAGTTTAAGAGACGTGTCCAGGAATCCACACAGATCCTGAGAGAGCTGGAGATTTCCCTGAGGACCAATCATATCGGGTGAGTGCCCCCCCCCCCCCCCCACACACACACACACATGGAGAAAATAATATTGTACTGTTGTTGGAGTTAAGAAGCTGATTATATCACACAAATTAAACTGGAGCCTGACATAAAAGTTTTAATATTCCAACCAACCGCATCACATTTAATGAAACATTTTTTGGCTATGAGCAAAATTTTGACCTTAAACTTTATACAAACACAATAAATAACAACGTAAATATTATTTAAAACACTTCCTTCATCGTTTCTCTCCTTGCTCTGCCTGAGAGTGAATGTTAGAGCATAGGTTGTGTCTCTGAGTCATGTGCTCTCCTTATTTCTTGAAGGTTTTAAAAGATTTTAAATCCGTAAATGTTACTGTAGTTAAATTCTTTTTGTTTCATCCTCCTGCAGCTGGGCTCAGGAGTTCCTAAATGAGGAGAACCAGGGTTTGGACATTCTCGTGGATTATCTGTCTGTCGCCCACAGCGCTGTCACGTAGGTATCAGCTCAAAAACGTCCCAGAGCAATCACAGCTGAGCTGTTTCTCTCACACAGCCACTGATTGAAACTGACTTGCTCAAGAAGGCCATAAAAGCTAACATTACTTTGACTGTGGCTCCCAGGTATGAGGTGGAGACTTTGGACAATGGCACGCAGCCCGCAGACAAACCAGTGGAAGATCTGAGAAGAAGTGCCAGCAACTCACCAACACACAGCACTTTGAGGAGCAGCAAAGGCTTCACAGTCAGGTATGATCGATGCTGATAAATGTACAGCGGACTTCCATTTGTCTGAATGTCTGTGCATTACATTAAAATGTAGGTTATGTTATCTAATAATGATTTATTAATGTTAATGCTATTCAGAACAAAAATGAGAAAAGCAAAATGTAGAACTAACTCTGATCGCCATAAAGTTTTCAATAATAACTGTTTTCACCAAAAATATCCAAAGGTATGTGGACAGCAGCCCCATCCTCCGTATCTCATCTCAAATTTTATTTGAGTTTTTTAAACATGGCTGCAGGGACCTGCTTCCATTAAGCTGATCTAATCATAGCAGTTTGTTCTCATCCCCGGGGTGTCAATTAGTACTGCTTCATCAAAGCTGCCAATGGAGCTAATTTACACAAGTGTCCTTTGGCGTGTGTGCTGTGATGCACTGGTTTAATGCATAAGTGGGAGTTACTGTATCAGTCACTCCCAACAGGCCACTAGGGAATGCTACTATTCTTAAGAGGCCTGTTTGAACCCTAGCCATGACCTTCTCCTGACCTTCACCAAGTTGTTTGGATCATTTATTTATCCCAGAAAAAAAGCATCTTAAATATAAAAATCATATGTTAACTTGTAAATAAGGGAGCCACAGCCACATATAAAATGGCTTAAAAAAGTAAAATGGTGCAAGGCTCAGTATCTTAACAGATATCTTAATAAGGTCCAAACTAATCTCAAATCAAATAAATCTAATTAAATAATAATAATAATAATAGGACAAAAAAAAAATCCATGTCCAGGCGTCTAAGGTTGGTTTGGGTAGTTTGGGCTGATAAACCACGCTACGCTGTGGGCATGCTGGCTTGTGTGTAGACGTCCCACAGCAGCTGTAGATGCATCTTTCTTATCTTTCTGATGGGAAGCAGCTGCATTCCTCTCATAGTGAAGATACTTCAGTACGTAAGCATTTAGTGGCCTTTTGTTCAGATGGTGTCTGTGTTTATGTGTGAATGTGAGACATTTCGGTAAGTGATGCTAAATATTATCAGAGTATGTGTGCACACTTTTTACTGGTGCTCAGTGGTTTTGCTGTCGTCAGCAGAGTGATTTAAAGCATTTACTGCAGGTGCCACTTTCTTTCACAGCACATCTTAAAAGAGAATCTGTGGCGATCACAGTGTCTAAGGCTGATCTTTAAATACATCCATTATTTTAATCTTAATTCATGATATCGTTGAGATTTCTTGCCATAATTTCTCCTGAAAATAAGAACTGAAAAATGTGATGAAATGGGTAATAATCATTGGCCTTATTTTCATTTCTTGCTTTCCATCATGTTTAAAGAATTTGGTTTGAAAATAGGGATTCAGTGGGATTATAGATCATTCTGATCAATTAGATTTTTTTTATCACAGCAAACAGTCGCCTCAAGGCGATATTATAAGATAAAGACTTTACAATAATACAGAGAAACCCGAGAAACAGTCGAAATGACCCCCTATGAACAAGCACTTGGTGACAGTGGGAAGGAAAAAACTCGCTTTTAACAGGAAGAAACCTCCAGCAGAACCAGGCTCAGGGAGGGGACAGCACAAAAGACATGCTGTCGAAGAGAGCCAGAGATTAATAACTAATGATTAAATGCAGAGCTGAGTATAAACAGAGTAAAAAGAGGTGAATGACAAAGAAACACTCGGTGCATTATGGGAACCCCTCAGCAGCCTAGGCCTATCGCAGCATAACTAAGGGATGGTTCAGGGTCACCTGATCCAGCCCTAACTATAAGCTTGATCAAAAAGGAAAGTTTTAAGCCTAATCTTAAAAATAGAGTGGGTGTCTGTCTCCTGAATCCAAGCTGGGAGCTGGTTCCACAGAAGAGGGGCCTGAAAGCTGAAGGCTCTGCCTCCCATTCTACTCTTAAGTATCTGAGGAACCACAAGTAAGCCAGCAGTCTGAGAGCAAAGTGTGCTGTTGGGGTGATATAGGACTATAAGGTCTTTGATATAAGATGGGGCCTGATTATTCAAGATCTTGTATGCAGAGCTGGGAAGTAACAAAGTACAAATACTTAATTACTGTACTTAAATAGAGTTTAGTAAAGTATCTCTATTTCACTTGAATATGTATTTTTCTAACTACTTTTTACTTTTGCTCCCCACATTTTCACACGAATATCTGTACTATCTACTCCTCACATTTTCAAAACCGACTCGTTACTTTAGGTTTAACATCTGAGGGAAGCTTTTATTTCATGTCACTGCCTTCAAACATTTAACTGACCTGAGCCTAAATGGAGGAACAACAACACATAAAAGACAGTCCTGTTGGTGTATCCATCACTGGAGCTTATCACATGCAAGGAGATGAAATGTATAAAAATATAATTCATGCATCATTTATAGCGCTGTACTCAGGTCGTGTCTGTAAGTTGTGGTCCTGGTACTTCAGCATCTAGCTTGTGCTGCAGAAGAGGAGCGAGCATAAAGGCAGAAATGTTTTTAAAGCGGCAGGTCATTTCAGATGCATCGTTTCTATCAGCAAACACACAAACTGTTTGTGTGCAGTTTTGTGTCTGCGAGCTGAAGGTCCAGAAAATTCACTCAGCGAGGGAGAAGGATGGAAGAAAGAGGACAGGAGAGGAAGCAGAAAGGTTAGATTTAAAGGGAAGGACTGCTCAGGGACATTTATTAAACTGGAAATTTAAAGTTTACATGTAATGTCCTCTTTTTTTTTTTAAATCAGATGTTGGTGTTGTATATGATGTGGTTGTGAAGGGTTTTTTCAGGTGTACTGTGTGTCACTCAAATACTTTGCAGTTTAGTGCAGGATAAACAGGTCAGCTTGTCCTGCTGTGGTGAGTTTACAGTAACTGTGTTGGATGGTGCAGAGCAGCTGTGGTGCTCACGGTCAGAGTCACAGCTTACATCATAAAGTCAGAATAAACAGCATACTGTCAGCATAGGGAATGAAATCAGGCAAGATAGCTCATGAAATACTGGGGTACATCTTGTTGAACCCCATTTTTTTTTTAATGGGGGGTGGGTGGGGGGGTTAACACATTATTATATCCATTAAATATACTTCTATTACTATGGTGAGACTCACATGGCTGATTTTCTCTCTAAAACAGGAAAGCCTCAAGGAACTCACGTGCTGCAAGCCAGAAAGATGATGTTCATCTCTGCATCATGTGTCTACGTGCCATCATGAATTACCAGGTACTTCAAGCCACTTACACACAGTTTAATATTATTATCTATCTGCGGAGTTGGACTTCCATATATTTCTTACACGTTGGGGAGAAACGTGTGAAAGTCAGATTTCCAAACGGAGGGTCAGATTAGATCATAATTAGGACAAATACTGATGACTGGTCATACTGTAAGTTGAATTTTATAGTGTTTGATATGAACAGTTCATATTATTTTCTGGTGCACACAAGAATGCTTGAATGTGATTACGGGCACTTGATCCAGTCATGTGCTTCATTTAATTCTTAAATCTCATTACAGTAGATGAATGGCTGGCACACTTTTTTCCATTTGTATTTTTTCCTTAGTCGGGGTTCAACCAAGTGATGAAGCATCCCTCCTGCGTCAACGAGATCACACTCAGCCTCAATGACAGAAACCCGAGGTTAACACCACGCACAGCCTGAAAACACAGTTATACTGAACTAAAAATTACATCAGCTATGAAAATAAAAACCTTTGCCGTAGTTTTACTGATGTGATTGTCTGAAAGGTGTTAGTGTTCAGGAGGGATTTTAAAGTTGTAGCTGGATATTTCATGACTGCTTTGGTGTTTAAAAAAAGGAAAAACTTACAATCAAAATAGATTACTATTAATTTTCTTTTGCAAAAATATGAACTTGTAAAGTAACTTAACCTATGAAATAAATCTCCTTCTCAGGACCAAAGCTCTGGTGCTGGAGCTGCTGGCAGCCGTGTGTTTGGTGAGGGGAGGTCACGATATCATCCTTGCTGCCTTCGACAACTTCAAAGAGGTCAGACGGGTCGCTGCGGTGACAGCCATCTAATTCTGAGGGGTTTGGTTGGTAGCTGAGCCACTTTAAGAGCTTCCTGTTCTGTGTGGTTAATATTCATTTAAGCCCAACCAATATATGATTTTTAAAATCAACAATGAGATTTTTCTTTCTTCCAGATACATAAAAGAAACAGATTTCCCTGTAATTTCCTGTGCTATTTTAGCCAGATTTTTATAGTCAAGGGAACATTACTAACAGTGATCAGAAGTGCTCCTTCTGCACCCCTGATCCTACAGTGATCACAGATACTCTGAGACCTTTATTACAGATGTTGTAATGTATATTACTAATGTGGGAGGAAACTGGAGTACCCACACAGGAACAGGGAGATCAGACGAAGCTGGCCAGTGGTTTCTTCTTTCTGTGATGACCAGTGATGACTCATCTCACATTCACACATCTTTTTAAGTGATCTGAAGCTTAACATAGACCCATGTCACTGCACCCATATACCAGCAGGTTAGGGAGGGGGACCCCAGGCCGCGCTGCCCCCCATCAGCTGCTCCGTCCAGCTGTTCCTCCGCCATACAAAACTGACTAAAGAGGTGTAAATATGTGAAACAGTTGCTGAGCGGCCTCTCACTTCTCCTTGGCCTTCTCTTGTCTTTGCCTGAGAAGGCAGCACCTGTTGCTTCCTGCGGCTGCAGTGACACAGAAGCATAAACCTGAGCTTGGAGCGCTTATTATTAGAAAACATCTACTGTAGGAGGTTAGAAAGGTTAGAAAGCTGCCCTACAACAAGTGGCACCATTCAGTGCAATGATTTCCTTTGAAGTAGCCTACAGATCAGTTTTGCTTAATCGGCTACTTTTATTAAATTGTTTGGTCATTGCCTAAAGCAAGCTCTTTCAGCTCCCGCTGTATTTCATCACCTAATTGTGGTGGAGGGGTTTGTGTATCCCAGTTATCCCAGGAGCTATACTGTTGGGGGCTTTTTGCTCCTGGGAGGGTCTCCCAAGGCAAATTGATGCAGGATGAGGAGCCAGACAAAGTGTGATTCAGATGACCTCTGTGGAAAAACAAAAAATCTAGGGACCAGTTTACTTTGCCCAAGGTAGAGTCACCAAGGCCCCACCCTGGAGCCAGGCCTGGGGAGCTTGTGGGAGAGCATCTAGTGGCATGGGGCCTGGCTGGGCACAGCTGAACAGACAAAATGGATCTGCTGATGTGTCAGGTGGAAATCAAAGGTGGATCTGTGCTTAGGCCGCTGCTGCCTCAACCCTGGATAAGTGGCAGGGCATGGATGGATGGATGGATGGATGGATGGATGGATGGATGTTCTTGAGACCAAAAAAACCCACTGTCTTTGCAGCAGTCTGAAGCCTCACCCACCAACCATCAGACACTCTTGGATGTTGTTTGGTTGGCACCCCTCCAACATTAAAAAATACAAAAATTAATCTTTTTGGGCTAATAGAAAATTGAATGATCAATTATATGTTGATTAAACATCAAACTGTGTTTGGCTGTCAAGGCTGAAAAGTTAAATTTGGTTCTAAAGGGAAATCTTAGTGGGTTCAGAACACACATGTTTTAATATGCAAACACATGAGTGCCTTTGTTTTTAATAAAACATTTGATTTAACATTTGATTTAACTAATACTACTGTATGGCGTGTGTGCAGTGGTTAGCTCTGCTACCGCACAGTAAACCTGCTGCTCATCTGAGGAGTCTGGAGAGATGTTGTGGAGGAACGGATGTATTTTCACTTTTCAACTTTTTTGTTTGTGTTCAGAATTATTTTGTAACTGATGCAAACCTGCACTAGTAAAAACTGAATTTGAAAGATGACTTTTCCAGGTTTCAAAGTGAATACAGGACAATGAGTTTTGCTGAGCAGGCAGAGTTTGGCTCAGATGGACCTCATTATTTGAAACCTTGGCCGTGTTTAATAAGCAGCCACCTTAGGAACAGTTTATAGGAGAGAGAAAATAAGGGAAAACATAATAGTCCTGTTTGATCTTTGTCATCTCCGTGTGTGTTCATGGGAATGTGATTGTTTATTGGTTGTTTGTGGACTCGCTCATCAGGGTCAGATGAAGCGATGAATTAAACCCCTGCCCATTTGTAAACCCTCTGGCAGCATCATCCCTCACCTGTTTGATTAGTGCGGCGTCAATTATCAGAGCGGTGACTCGAGTGTTGCCGTGTGCGACGCTTGTTTGTGGTGCTGCAGCAGTGTCAGCATGCATGTGTGGGCGAGAGCTGGAGGAAGATAGGAAGAGTGATAGAGGCGGGCGGGCCCGGGGCCAGGAGCTGGCTCATGTGTCCTTCAGTAGCAGAACGTGGGCTTTGTTTGGGGTTGTGCTGGCTGTTGGGTTGGCCTGCTGCATTATTCAGCGGACATGAGTGGGCATGAGCGGGGCAGGTCGATTACTACACAGAAATGGATGAGACAAGGAACCTGCTGACATGCTAGCAGTTAGGAAAACACTGTTTTTTTCTGTTTTGCTCCCAGCCAATCATGTGACACTCAAACAGTGAGGATTGTTTGTGCCTGCAGAGCGAGCTGCAATCATCCTGCACCGGTTTTATTACTGAACTGAGCTGAAACTCCCCACAAACATCAGCCAAATGATCGTCCTCTCTCAACACTGGGCTGTTTGCAGAGACCCACATATTACAGTCACTGCATCATAAAGTGTAGACAGAGCCAGCGGGAATAATGTTTCCGTGTGAGCACACTGCCCCCATGTGTGCACACACGGTGAAGACAGCAAGCAGCGAGTCTCCAGGGACTTCACCTGGATTTAATAAACCTGCAATGAGCACAATAAGAAAAACAAAAGCTGTTTGATCTGATCTTTGTTATTCTTTCAGGTTTGTGGAGAAAAAAGCCGATTCGAGAAGCTCATGGAGTATTTCCAGAATGAAGACAGCAATATTGACTTCATGGTATGTCACTGACTGTGTGTTCATATACATTTTCAGCTACACAACATAATCACAACGTTATTTGTACAGAATCGATCACAGTCAAAAAGAAAAGTGCACAGTTAAAATATGAACAGCAGATAAAAAACAACAGTGTGTACAACAGTTAAGATAAATAGATACAATAAAGCTAAATTAATAGGTCAATTTGTGGGAGGTGATTTAAGAGTAGATGCTGCAGAACTCTGATTTCCTTTTGTAATGAGGTAATGATGTGACCCGAGTAACGCGGGCGTCAGTAAATCTGTCATGTAGGTAAGAGTGAAACCATTAAGGCTTCAAAAGTGATTAATAAATGTGTAAAATCAATTCTTTATGTAACTGGTGGTGTTACTGGTAACCACCAGAGAAAATAAAATAAATCTATGATTTAGCTGCACATTTGGTCTTGCACACAAAAGAAGCTGCCTCTGAAAAAAAAAATCTTCTTTGTGTGAGAATTTATGACAAGCTAAAGAAAGAATATGGCTAATTAGTTTTTATAATTGAAAGCTTTCAGGCTGAGCTTTTTTATAAAATGACAGCTTTTCTTTTAATTAGACAGATTGTGAGCAATTATATATAATATGCAGAGTGCTGCGAATAAGCCTTGGCAGCGTGTTCCTAAAAGTTTGTGCTTTACTTTCCTTTAAACAAGATCAGAACTGTAAGAACAGCAGCTGCTGATGATTAAAAGCATCCACAGTTTGCTGTGAATTCAGACTCAGTTTAATGGTGTGGCAAATCTGCAGAAAAAATGTTTATTTAAGGTTACTTTAGGTGAAAAAGGTCTTCAACTAATCAATTAATGAGTCAGCAACAAATAATAATGCAAAGTGCAGCTTCCTGAAGCCCAAGGTGCAGATCTAATAACCACAGTGAATCAGTTTGCAGTAATCAAAGGAAAAGCAACATGATCTGACCCCTGAGAAGCTGAAACCAGCATTTATTTATTTTTCTTGATAAACGAAAAGGACGCGTGATTATGGCCGCAGTTCTTTGCTGGAGAAAAAAAAAAAAAGAACAATTAGAGAAGCCAGTTTTGCTTTCCTCAGTCAGCAGCAGGAACGGCTGCCAGCTGTCTCGGGCTGACTTTTTTTTGCAGAACTTTTAATTGGCCTCTTTAAACTTAAAAACATCAGCTCTTAAAGTTGGAACTCAAACTGGGAAACTCTGGACAATCACCAGCTTCACTGAGGAGCAGCTGGCCTGAGGTCATAAAGTACGGCTTCCACCAAAGGGAATGTCAATGAGGTTGTTAGCAGATGTGAAGCTTTTAATGTCAGGTGTGCTTGTTCAGGTATGGTGAAATGCTCTGACTGAGCTTATGTCAAATATGCAGCTGCTAGTATCGGCAGTTTGGCCTCCTCAGTCTCATTAGCTCTGCTGCTGCTGCTGCTGGAAATCTTAATGTTCTGGCTTCCATAAGACTTTCTTTCAGTCAGCGTATGAATAAAGACTGTATAGAAAATTTCAGTGCAGCCACTGTTATGTCACTCAGCGGTTTGTGATGCTATTTTTTGAAGCCTTGAGTTTGACATTTTGGTCGCTGCCAACGTGACTATAATTAGACGAGTAGGCCAGGTGACTTATCAGCTATCTCGGTTAGCAAAATGCTAAATCTGTGATATTAAATAGGAGAATTCTGGCAAGAAAAAAACAGCCTTAAAATTAAAAGTATTTTACCTGACCTGGTGGATGTTGAGAGGTTAATCATTACTACTCATAGTAATGTGCAGATGAGGATGCTGCCTGCCACATAAATGCATTTCTTTTGCCCACCAGGTGGCCTGTATGCAGTTCATCAACATCGTGGTCCACTCAGTGGAAAACATGAACTTCAGAGTCCACCTCCAGTACGAGTTCACTCAGCACGGCCTGGATGACTACCTGGAGGCAAGTGTAACCTTTGACCTTGTAGTATGTTACATTAACACCTTTAAATTTAGTTGAGACTCAGATGGATTCACGATTAGGTAAAAATGTTCAAACCTCTGCGTGCTTGAATCCGGTCTTTTCTCGCTGTAGAATCTGAGGTTCACGGAGAGCGACAGACTGCTGGTGCAGATCCAGGCCTACCTGGACAACGTGTTTGATGTGGGTGCTTTGCTGGAGGATGCAGAGACCAAGAACGCTCTGCTGGAACACATGGAGGAACTGCAGGAACACAACACACAGGTGTGGATGTTCAAAACGCAGTAACTACAAACTGAGCTGAAGGACCGTTTCTGTTGATTTTCAGTATACAGCATTTTCCATTAGTTTGGCCAGGATGGATCTTTAATAAAACTAAGTGTTGAGGTCACTGCTCTTATGTGCATTTAGAAAAATGGCTGATATTTGTGTTTACCTCCCAAAAGACACTTTAACAGAAACACAGCCCCTCTGTCACCCTTTAAGTCAGCCTTTTCCCTGATTGGCTGCCCCTCACACACAGAAGGTTAGAACAGCAGGTGGGTGGGGCTTCTGTGTGTCAGGTGACCGGTCAAATGCTACATCAAATGCTCTGCAAGCTGAGCTTTTGGCTCTCAGGGATGTACTTGTACATACACTGATTTCATTATTTGAACCTTTGGCCATGTTTCATATGAGCATGACTGAAAATACAGAAAAGAATAAACAGGTCCGCTTTGTTCACTCAGTTAATGTAATATTAAAGTGTGTTGTGCTACAAATGGGAGAGATTATATAGTCACTGACTCCATGGATTTTAATGACATTTGGTTTGTGTATTCAGTATTAATAAACTGCAACCACTGTGGCACTATATACATGACAGAAATAGTATTATGTAACACAGTTTAACATCATTTTTTTTCTGTGTAAATATATTTTACCCATGATCACTTTGCTCTGGTGCCACAGCTGAGCAGCAGGCTTCAGGACACGGAGAGGGAGGCGATGGAGAAAGCGTCTGAGCTCGAGAAGAAGCTCATTCAGACCACGAAGGAAGTGGAGCTCCTGAAGGTAGAGAAGAGCAATTTCATGCTTACCTGTTTTTTTTTCTGCAAGAACATAAAGAGGCCAGCAGTCAGATCATAGTAGAAACACCAAATCCAACATAAAAAAGTGGCTGGCTGACCCTGATGCATCCGTCACTGTATGATGGATAAAAGTGCCTGAAACAAGGTGAAGGGCTGAATGTAGCTTGTTGTGTAAAAGTCCATTTAATGTTTCTGTGCTTTTATTTTGGACCCAGATGTTTGCCTACTTTCCAACAACATCCGTGAGAAATAGTTCATTAGTCATCACTTTATTTTTTTAATCTGGCTTCAAACAGACCCCTGTTAGAGTTCTGTATCCTCTCTTTTAACGTGTGTAAATGTATATATATACATTATATTCTCCTCTTTTTGTCTTAATGTGGCCCTAATCCCTTCATGCTTGTGCATGTTGAGTCTTAAATTGTGATATCATAATAGGTGATTGAAATAACTGTGATTGGCTTTCCTGTAACTGAGAACTCAGAGCTTGGCCTCTGCTCAGCATCCTGTAAGCAGCAGTCGACTCTGTTTTATAGAATTGTTGGTATTTATTATGAGGTGAGAAAGATGAACTTTTGAGGCTGTGAACCACAGAGTCTGAAATATTCTGCAGAGGCGGCCGGTCCTGGTGTTTTCCTTTGTATTCCCAACATGTGGAAGGATAAAGGCTCTCCGTGTGGTGCTTTTCTTTTCGTTTGTTCTGTGAGCCAACTTTTCACTTGAGTTTATGTAGACAGGAAAAAATCAATCGCTCAGCCCTGCCTGTATCTTAGTAACCTGCAGTCATTTGTTCTTTTCCATCAAGGTCCAATTAATTTTTCCCTGTTTTTTGTATCCCAAAACTGTGACCCACTCTGATGAACACGATAACTATTCAGAAACCTCACACCTACGCCGCATGTCCCCCACAAGAAGGAGATGATGTGATTTGATTTTTAAGCACCTTTCTGCATAAATTTGCATGTTAACGAGGTGAAACTGCTTCCTCAGATGTTGAATTCTCTTTCTCACTTCAGGCTGATGAGTTCAGATTAATAGCAGACATGCAGAGACAAACATGTTGGCCTTAAAGTACGTCTTTGAAAATGGAGGAACTAATTGGCTTAAATTAGGGAGAGACTAAGTCAAGAAAAAGCACATAGCAGCACTCACACTGCAGGTACTCCATCGGGTGCAGATGATCTGATTAGATTTTGGTGTTGCAGTCTGCATACATTTGCATATTAATGAGGCAAAGTGCTGTGAGCATACATGTTGTTTTGCCGTTTATCTTTTCTTATTTTTTCATGTTAAAAAAAAACTTACTCCAACTTGTTCTGTGTGCGACATATGTCGTTACGTGTCACAGGAGAGTCTGCGTGAGTCTCGCTCCCAGGTGACTCTGCTCGAGCAGCGAGAACAAGAGAGGGAGCTCGAGCGCAAGAGAGATCGAGAGAGAGAAGAAGACGCTCGGGCCCTGAGAGAGCTCGAGGTCAAAGTTCAAGCTCTGGTGGAGCAGGGTCTTGTCCAAATGGAGCGCTCCTCCTCTGGACGCCTACACGTTCAGGTGGTCCAGCAGAACGTGAAGCAGAAAGGTCAGCGCTGTTTTTATCACACCTCCAAACTAAAATAAAGCTCCACACATATACACACCCTTACACTAGTCTTAAGAGTCTTTAAACTGTCCGTCCCCTGAGTTATACATTAAATGTGACACAAAAAAAACAGTTTTAAGGACTATTTTTGCATCCTTTGAAATAAAGTTAATGATGATATCTAAAAAGCTTGTCAGAATATTTTCTTTTTACATTTTGTGTATGAGCAATTCACGTTTTATGAGCTGGATTCAGAACTTCCCTTTATTATTGCTCAGAGGCCTGTATTACATGCAAGATTTGGGCTCCTCCAGGTAACTTCAGGGTTAATTCTGAGTAGGAAGGTCTAAGTAGGAAGTAGGAAGGTCTAAAATCCTTGCATTGCATTTCCCAGTTTTTTCTTCTTGGCTGCAACCGCGCCATTATCTTTGAAAATAATATTTTGGAGTCTTTGCATTAATTTAGATGGAGAATTATACTGTCAGATCATTTTAATTTTACTGATGTAGGTTGAAGTAGGACAAAGTCAGTTTTGCTGATTCTGCTTACTAAATATACTGAGACAAGAATGGGAGAAAATGAGAGTGCTGTTCGTTTCCCTGACAGCTGCAGATGAAGTCAGTACAGGGAACCCCCATCAGGCTATTCCCACCTCTTCAGAGCCCACAACAGAAGCTTCTCCACCAGCAGAGGCAGTACAAGCCCCTCCTCCCCCTCCTCCTCCTCCTCCCCCTCCTCCTCCTCCTCCACTTCCGACTCCATCCTCAACGACAGCTCCTTCTCCTCATCCTCCACCACTGCCAGCAGCTCCCCTGCCTCCTGGAGGTGGTACGATGCAGCCGTCAACAAACGTGACTGGTGGGAGCTCAAGTGAGTCCACAATCAGTGTAAAATGATGGTCTTAGTAAGCCTTTTTAAAATTTGTTAAGCTAATTTGATTCATATTTTCTTGTGTTATAAATCTCAAAGAAGAGACTGTTGTTTTACAGTAAATTTGAAAACGATTACAGTAAGAGAAAACCTGCTCGAGGTTTCTTGAAGTTTTCCTGTTTTTATCAAACTGCTTGTAGAGACCTGAAAACTTTACAGAAAATCAAGAAATATTACAGAGAGTGGAGAAATGTGGAAGAAGTTACACTTTTTTCTAAATCATGCCTTGGCAATCATGTTTCAAATGTACTTTGGGACCTGCTCATTAAGATTTCAGTGTCTTTTCCTGTGAAACCAACAATATTTAAGAAGATCATTTCTCTTACAGACAGTAAAAATAAGAAGCCCATTCAAACCAAATACCGGATGCCACTGTTCAACTGGCAGGCCCTCAAATCCACCCAGGTGGCAGGAACAATCTTCAATGATCTGGATGATGAGCAAATCTTAGAGGTTTGTACTCTAAACGTTTGGGCCGGGGTTTCTGCATAGACTGTATTTAAGTGATGGACATCATGACAGCACCCACTGGTTTTACTGTAGGTACTACGGTTTGGAGCCTCATTTTGGTGCTGTGCTCAGTTACTGTATCAGCCAAATCTAGCTTGCTTGGTTAGCAAGCTCAGTGGTTCCCAACCTTTTTTGCACCATGGACCGATTTAATGTCAGACAATATTTCCTGGCCTTTAAGTTTAAGGATAAATACAACAAAATAAAAGATATGACCGGCATAAAAACTGTATTTTCTAAATATAATCATACACGTGAATCCACTGTGTACTCATATGCAAATTTATCAGCAGTGTCCTCCTAACATCGCACAAACAATATAACACGAGTAACATCCTGTCTACCCCAACGCTCTCTGGTTGCCATGGTAATGTCTAAACATGCTTTCAAAATAAGATACACCATAAAAACAAGTGCATGAAAAATTCAAATCACCATAACTTTAAATCAGTGTGAGCCCTGAGCTTGTTTTCTCTGCAACTCATTTTTGCTAGCTTGTGGGTTGGTTGGGTCTGCCTCACTGCTGTCTTTGGTGTTGCTAAATATAAATGGACTAGTTCTTATAAAGATGGATGGATGGATGGATGCTCTAGTTAAGCACTCGACGCTTTATACAAGCATTACTTATGTAGGTCCACCAACCTAGTTTGTTAGACAGGCACAGGAACCAGTGAAGCTCGTGGGTAACGTATCATAACTGAGACAAGTGTCTTGACATGCATCAAGAGTGAGTCATAGACAGATTTAATGGAGAGAATCCACCCATTTTCCAAAATAAAACATAATTCAACTCAGATAATAAATAAAATGGAAAAAATGTAAGTTATTTATTCTTTCAGTTCTGCCTGGTACCAAATGATCCTCGGCCCAGGGGGTGGGGACCTCTGAGCAAGCTGACCTGCTAATTAACTCTAAGTGACAGACTAAATATACCAAAAAAAGTATTAGAATTTAAATGATCAAAACTGGAATACACATTTCTTTGGTTGTTTGGTCAGATAATTGTATTAATTAATTTTAAATGCTCCAAAAAGGCATCAGCACCTCAAACACTAGGAAGACGTCCAGTTCAGTAACTTGAATAATGTGGGTGAAGACTAGCAGACTGGCTATACCTTCATCTTCATCAGCACCTCAAACTTTAAGTCTTCCCAGTATCCAGTTGGAGGAGTTATAAAAAAAAAAAACTCAGCCCCTGAACATATGATATGAAGGAGGAAACTATCCATAGAGACCCTTTTTTGTGAACTTTGTGTTAGCCCTGCGACAGGCTGGCGACCTGTACAGGGTGTACCCTGCCGCTCACCCTACGTCAGCTGGGATAGACATTTTAACATGGGAGTCTGTCGGGATTAACTCGGGTTTGGTGCCAAGTCTCAAGTGGCCTTTAATGGAACTGCAGTTTTTTGGTACTTTTGCATTGGCTTCATTTTCAGCCCTGGAGGTTGCAGCTTGGGTTTTAATCCAGAAAAAATCTGCTAAACAAAATGCAAATGAATGCCAGCTTCTTCCTACTAAAGTAATATGTAATAACTAAGAGTTGGTTAGTCAAAATAAACAGCTAGGTGGTGCTCATACTCCAGTCAAGTCCATGAAACTAAGGCAGAAGTTATAACTCGTGTTTTTTGTCATTTTCATTTAAGGAATTGTTTTGATGTTACACACAAATTATAAATGTGAACAAAAAGTTTTACTTTCAGAGAAATCTTTGATAAATTCTTCTTTTTGCAAAGCAGAAAAACCCTAAAATAAATGTTTTCTCTTTGTTTTAGTTTCCTGCACTCTAAAGCCAACCATTTTGTTTTTCATACTGAAGTCATTCTTTATATGCATTTATATGTTTTTTTTTTTTTTTTAAGAGTTCTGTCATCATAAGACAAAAGGAATGGCTCCATAAGAATTTGCATGTGTTCCACATCTTTTTAACTCAGGATTTAGCTCCATGAATAACCTTTCATTTTGGCCTTTAACAAAGTTATTAATGTTTGATCTCTGAGTATTTCCCTCTTTTTCTGTATTTAAACTGTTATTAGGAGCTAAACATGGCTGCCTTTGAGGAGCAGTTTAAGACCAAAGCCCAGTCCGCCCCGGTAGAGCTGGGCACCATAAAGATGAAAATGGCCCACAAGAGTCCCAGTAAAGTGTCTCTAATGGAGCCCAACAGGGCCAAAAACCTGGCCATCACCCTGCGTAAGGAAGGAATGGCTGCCTCTGATATCTGCTGTGCCATTGAGACGTACGTGCTAAACCCTGTTTGTGCATCAGCTGAGTAATGTGACCATAAAAACAATAAAATCTGAATATATAGTGAAGAGCCGTTATATTCAAATCAGTGCCGTCCCCGCAGGTATAACCAGAGAGCTCTGAGTCTGGACTTCCTCGAGCTGCTGGAGCGTTTCATCCCCACGGAGTATGAAATGAAGCTCATCCACAACTATGAGTGTGAGGGCAAGCCCCTGGACGAGCTCAGCGAGGAGGACCGCTTCATGGTGCGCTTCAGCAAGATCCCACGGCTTTCCCAGCGCATCAGCACTCTCACCTTCATGGGCAATTTCCCCATCAGCGTCCAGCTTATACAGCCTGTGAGTCTGCCGGTGGGGGTCCAAAGGGGAATACTTGAGTTGAACTGTATTTGAAAAAAGACTGAAGCAGAGTTTACAGCAGGGATTTCACAGGAGGAAAAGGCAGTTGGTTAGATAACCAGATTAAAAGCAAAGCCACAATAAAAGACATTTATTCAGAGTCTTAGCTTAGCTTAGGATAAAGATGAGCACCTGGGTGGGGGGGTGGGGGGGGGGGGGGGGGGACTGCTGCTTATCAGCACTGTTGCTTCATATTTACTGTGCCGTTATGTGACTCTGTGTAGGAAAGTTAAATACACACACTTCCAAAATGTAGAAGTAGTCATTTAAAAGTGTACAATAAAGTGGATGTGACAAAAACTGATCTTTACATCGTTTCTTACAGCAACTGAACGCCATCATCGCAGCCTCGATGTCGATCAGATCTTCCACTAAGCTGAAGAAAATCCTTGAGGTGATGATCAGTTTTATTTTAAATATTGGAGAGCTGCAGGTTGGGACTGAGTAATAATGTTTGTCAGTTAGAACTGCCACACTTCTGATTCCCTGTCTCAATAAGGTCCTGACTCCAATAGGATGTTCATCCAGTGTACAGTTGCTATGGAGGGAAAACTATATTTTAACATATATGGGGATTGGCTGAGTTTTAAAGCCAGCCTCAGTGGCTATAAGAGAAGCTCCCATGATGGCTTAATTTTTTTTATTTATTTATTTTTTTTATTTTGTGAAATATTATGTGCACAAAGCCATGCTGGTAGAATTCAGCTTCAGTTAAACATTTCTGAGAAAGTGGCCTGCAAAGCTTAGCTTGTTGCAGACGCTAACAAGGACACATTTGCTTTAATGTGAGACCAAACAACCTGCGTCTCTAACCCTGAGGAATTTATGTGGCTTCTTCTTCACCATCAGTTCTTAAGTTAGTCCCAAATTTCATTCCAGGTGACATTTAAAAAGCCACAGAGTTGTTTCTGCAAAGGGAGAGTTTCTCGCCTCTGTGGCAGGTTTAAAGTTTTACAAAATAAAAGTTGCTGTTCTGTGACAGATGCTTTGTCACTGCAGGTGTATTTTTAAGTCAGTGTGGGCTTGTTATCACACGTGTTGTCACTTTGTGTCACTTCTGACAACATACTTTTCTGACTCTGTTTCTGATGCAAAGATCATCCTGGCGTTTGGAAACTACATGAACAGCAGCAAGCGAGGCGCAGCATACGGCTTCCGTCTGCAAAGTTTAGACTTGGTGAGGAAAATGAATTTTGTTTTGTTTTGTCTGCAGCTATAGATGGCTTTTTGCTTCAGTTTCTATTCCTGTACATAATCCAAGAATATTAGAATATTTAATGAATATTTTCCACTCTTTGCTGGCTCTTCCAAGCTGTTGGACACCAAATCTACAGACCGCAAACAGACGCTGCTGCACTTCATCGTCAGCATCATTCAGGAGAATTACCCGGAGCTGCAGTCCTTCTACACAGAGCTGCACTTCCTGGATAAGGCTGCACTTGGTAAGCACTGGTGTAATTAATAACCATAATGATACCTGAACTCCTGATTACAGTTTACAAAGATATATGCGTGTGTGTGTGTGTGTGTGTGTGTGTGTGTGTGTGTGTGTGTGTGTGTGTGTACCAAGCTTTACTTTCACTTTATCCATGCAGGTTATCTTTTCTTTCTCCTTTCGTGACCCTTAAATCAGCTTAAATGCCTCCTAATCTGATGACTGCTTTATCAGCAGTGATAAGCATTTGAAGCTCTAGCCTCACCTTTAAAGGACACTGAAGCCTTTGTGTCTTTCAGTTTCTGTGGACAGTATTCTGCAGGACCTGCAGGCTCTGGAGAAAGGCATGGAGGGGACAAAGAGGGAGTTCTCCTTAGAAAAAGACAACCCCGTGCTGCAGAGTTTTCTCAGCAGCAACACTGAGCTGCTCAGCTGTCTCATAGCTGATGGAAAGACTGCACAGGTCTCAGATTCATCTGTGTCGATGTTAGAAACAGAAAGTACCTGTCAGATCATGGCCAATCACAGTCATGAACTGAATCTTTTATCTCTCTTGCAGGATGCGTATGACTCAGCTGTGGAGTACTTTGGAGAGAACCCCAAGTCCACTCCGCCCTCCATGTTCTTCCCTATTTTTGTCAGGTTCATCAAAGCATACAAGGTCAGATAACAGACAGTAAAGCAGCCGTATGCACTGATATGAACAAACAGCATTTACATCATACCTGCAGCTATCGGGGATTGCTTATTGTTTGACCTTAAAAACATTATTATTGCATTTGACAGCAAGCAGAGCTGGACAATCAGCAGAGGAACAAACAACACGAAGCTCCTTTGACTCCCACTAAACCTGAACTCATGGGGAACAAGGTGAGACAAGTACTAAAACAAGCTCTAACAGGTTGTTTTGCTCCTGAATAATTAGGCTAATTTATGGTCTCATTTGGCAGCAATACCTTAAAATCTTACAGTAGACTTTTTCATTGTAGTTTGCTGCCTCAATCCCTGGTCCCTTTTTACACATTTTTAAAAATGAAAACCATAAAATGCTAGAGTGGCATTCATCAATGGAAACGTCACCCTAAAAGTTTCTGAACCTTAAAAAAGTGATTCTTCTCAGTGAAAGATGGAGAAAAAAGCCTGTTTCCCTGTTCTGGTGGAAACATGGGTGCCGTATCTTTGATGGGTGTGTTCTTGAAGAAAAAAACCTCCCTGACAAAGTCTTGATGCATATACAGAGTTTATTGCAAAAAACAGACAGTGTCAAAACAGATGCTTCTTAAGCCATCTGGGAGAGGAGGCCCAATCTTCCTAACTCAGTTCAGAAAAGAGATCACAAAGGTTATATAGTGTTGGTCAAACCCCCCACATTCCTAACTTTCCCATATATTGCTATAAGAAACAGCTCCAACCATCCCCAAATAGATAACCTACAGCTGGACATATGGTCAGTTCCTTATATGGAAAGCAAGCGAGCCTACAAGGGGCCCTTTGGGCATTCCTTTGTGCTGATGTCAAACCTTTACGCTGAATTCAAGTTACCCTTTTTGAACTAAATCTATACAGGCCTTAAGGAAGAAACCATACATACATATATAGAGTTTAATATAGCAGTACAGACACCACAAGGGCATTAAGGTTCTTGGTCCAGGGAAAATGGATAGGTACAAAGACCCAAGCAACCAAAGGGTCAAAGTGTCAACAAAACCTTGTGTGGTGCTACCAGTCAGTCATCTCAAGTATACACAACTAGTCCAAAGAGGGATAAACTACGATAAAGTATATGCAGTATTGGATGTGGAACAAGTCTTGTTTGGGGGCAGCGTCAACTTTCAACTTATGGGACTGCAACTTTTTATTGTCAAATATTAAAAAGGTGGTATTGGAGAGTTCAGGCTTTTGTAAAGCAGAGCAGGTCTATTTAGGTGGCAAATTAAGTAGTTTGTAGGTGATCAGTTACATTAAAGGACAATTGTTCTGGTACTTTTGTCTGCAGTTTCTATCATTTATAATATATTTGTAGTCACAAAGTTATGAATTCAGATCATGTTGTAAAAAAGCAGAATTATCCCTTAAAAGAAGGAGAAATTTGGATTCAGATATGTTTGGAGTTTCAGGGTCCCATGATGCCCAAACTGCCCCAGATGGACCTGATAGCAGAGCTGAAGAAGAGGCAGATGACTCCTCTGGTGAGGGAGGGGAAAGATGGAGCCATCGAGGACATCATCACAGGTACACAACAACCTGGCTTTCATATTGAATCTGTTGTGAACTGAAACAATCATCAGTTTGATGTTTTTGAGAATGTGTCTCTTTAAGAGATGAGAGTTGGCATTTGGTTTGCTTAGCTTAGCATAGTGTACAGGTGCAGGGAAGAAACCGGCCACCACCAGCCACTAGAGAAAACAGCAGCAACCAGTTGCCAACTGGTTGGAGAATCCAGGTTTTTTTCTGAGCAACCAGCGACTTATCAGTCTCTACGTGGTCTATGTGACTGAGGCCTTAAATAAACGAGATACAACATGATAACTGCTTTAGAGGTGATGGGAGGTGTCGTGTTTCAGAGCATGCTAGTTGTTTCCCTTTGATTCCAGTCTTTATGCTATGCTAAGTTGACTACCCCCTGCCTTCGCTTTGTCACACTAATGTGCCTCAGTGTTTTAATTTTCTCATTTAAGCCGCTGTTAATCTCATATCTTCACTTATTAACATTTTCTCATATTTCCTCTTCTGGACTGCTCTTTTTTTTAATCTGCTCAGTTCAACAAACCTTCTCTAGTTTCTACTTCTAAGGCTTATGTCCCTTCTCTGTGTCCTTGTTTGTCCCTCCTCTCTTCCTGTCCCTGTTTTTTCTTTGCCGTCTTCAGCTCTTAAATCCGTGCCCTTCACGGCTCGCTCCGCCAAACGCTCCTCTCGTCTCTTCTGCGACTCCGTCTTCAGTGAAGAGGTGATGTCTTAAAATCCGGCCCTGCTGCCCGTGATGCTGTCATCGTATTTATAACCAGGAAGAGACGGTGGATACACAGAGTGTAGAGGTCACTTCTAATTGTTGAGCCCAGAACTATCTGCTCCAGTCAAACTCACCTTTCAAATTACTTCAGTTAACAACAGTAACTACAAGAATAATGAAATTACATTACATTTAACTGAAACTGCACGGAAATGGTCTGTTTTTCTTTCTCTGTGTCCAAGACGGTCTGCCCTCGAAGGAATATTTTGGGTGCTGTTTACTGGATTTACTGGCTGAGTTTTCTCCAGAGATTTTCTGGCACACTTGAAACGGCTTTCAAAGAGAAGGAGAAGAGCTGAAACTAAAACACGAGAACATATTGTAGGGAGCTTGTCTTTGCTTTGCACAACAATTCAAACATTTACTGGTGTCCCACCAGTATGATTAAAGGGGATCTGTAATGCTTTTCTTTATTTCCTGTCATAAATGTACTGTTACAGTACTAATGTAAATAATGCACTCAGCAGGGCTCATTTTATTCTTACATGGTGGTTGATCCTTCTTTTATTGGAGAGAATGGGCTCAGAGTAAACCCTAAAGTAAAGGGCATTTAGCACTGGTTTCAAACCCACAAAAGGTCCAAGTTGTGTGGTGTTTACATGTTTAATGTGCTTTTATTTATTTATTCTGGGAGCTGTGATGTGCCACTTAATGCTGTTAAAATATACTTCTATTAGTCCTTTAAAATGTATAGTAAGGTTCATGATGGTTGTGTATGCACCAGTTCAAACTTCTCTAAGCAGTTTAAGATATCTCTACCCACCTACAGGTCAAACATTCTGTTTAGCCAATCAGAAGAAGGAAGGCTTAAACAGCAGGGGGCGCTGCAGCAGCTTAAGATGGATGATAGATTGAACTGTGAATCTTGCAACGCTACTTTAATAGAGTCCAAGTATCAAGTGTAATGTCCATCCGCCGTGCCAGTGATGTTTTCAGATGATTGGTCCAGTGATTTCTGACAAAATAAATAAAAACATGGATCTGGAAATGAACAGAATAGGTCATCTTTAAAATTCATTTATGACATATCAAATCTGTGGGCATAGGAAGATGGAAGTACATGTGAGAAAAAAAAAAAACTTAAAAAGGCACAAAATGCAAGAAAATGACACAAAATGGCCACACCTATGATAATACATCCACAAAATTCTGTATTATTATTATGAACTGTGAATACTGCAAAACTATTCTAGTAGTGTCCAATATGAAAACTGCGGGGTTGGAAATCAGCTGTGTATAGAGCCAGGATGGGCTGGCAGTGACTCTTTGTTGCCTTACTTACAGACATCTGCACATTTTCCTGTTATTTTTGAGCTGTTTGATGAGCAAAAATGTATTTTATGCCACAGTAAACGAAACCCCACAAGCCCATGTAGTTCTGTGACAAAGCGCCTTTGACATCTTTCAGTGAGCCGTTCTCAAGCTTGCTGTCTCAGATGGATTATTTATGTTTGTTCTCCATCCTCCTCCTCAGATTTAAGGAATCAGCCGTACAGACGGGCAGACGGCAGCCGACGCAGCGCCAGGTGGAAACCAGGACAACAGCTGCAGGTATCCTCAGACATCTCCCTCTGAAAAACAACAGTACAGACTGATCGTTGCAGCTTTACAAGCACAACATATTTGACTCCCTATGGTGACGGTCTGATCGCTCTCAAGCATGCGGACGAACGCAGAGGTGGACGTGCATGCAGCGAGATCCCCAAAGAGGCAACAACATATAAGCTAAAGTGAATCTCACACACATTTCTGCTGCATTAGGGCCTCTCACGATAAACTTCACACTGACTGTGATTTGAGTAATTAAATGCTAAAGAGGGCGAATTATTAGTGTGCTCAGCGCTAATGACAGTGGATGTCGTACGAGGTAATCAAGACAATTACATGGAAGAATGAGCCATTCAGCTGAGAGGTAGCACAAGTGCTTCATTGCTGCCACGAAGACACCACAGCCTCGCCTAAAAATTCATCCTCAAAGGCGTTAAAGAAGCAGACAGAAAATCATAAATCATTTTGATATTTTCTTTTAAAGGCTTGAGACATTATTTTATTTTTTAAATAGGTTTTAATTTAGATGAATTGTAATCACAGCATCTCTCTCTGTGTCTGTAGTAGAAATTATGGGAAAGATGTAATATATTTAAATTATTTTTAATACTGATGTGTAAGAACAACAAACTTCGACATTGCTTCTGCATTTAAACAAATAAATCATTTTATACTCTTCTGGCTTTTTTGTGTTTGCTTATTATGGTGAGTACGGTGCACACCAGACTCACCTTCTTATGCCTGTAAACTGTTATTGTTGGTATTTTTTGTAGACTCAGCTAAATAAATTAGAACAAATTATGTTTGTGTGACAGGCTGCTAGTAACAAAGTGTCTAAAGATACAGTTTTCTG
The DNA here is from genome assembly GCF_007364275.1 of Archocentrus centrarchus. NCBI lineage: Eukaryota > Metazoa > Chordata > Actinopteri > Cichliformes > Cichlidae > Archocentrus > Archocentrus centrarchus. The sequence goes on along the minus strand of NC_044364.1, from coordinate 18,930,772 downwards.
TTATATGTAGACACAACACTGGTTCACCCCTTGAGTTATGCGTGAATGATTCATGGGTCAGAGTTAAGCAGCTTAAACAAAGAAACATTACTCAGTAATGTTTTGGCTTAAAGCAGACCCAGAGAGCAGATTCAGGTACCAGCAGGCAGGTGGTGAAAGAAAGATTTGTTAATGGGTAGAAAGCAGTTCAGCAGCAGTATGGACAGGTACACAGGAGCTCTGTTAGAGAGGAGACAGGTGATTCAGAGAATGATGATGGTCATAAGAGTGAGCCAGAGGGAGGGTAACAGTCTTATTTGCATCGGGAGTGAGCAGAGCCTCGGCAGGGGTGTGGAGGCAGATGTCAGAGAGTTGGTGGAAGAGAGCAGGGAAGTTCTCACTTTGACAGGTTAAAGAGAGCTGGTGAGTCACACTGGAGGTTTCCAGGTAATCAAGGCTTCTGAGGAGGTTCAGGACTGATAGCTAGCAGAAGTGGGAGCAGACTGGGTTAGGACAGGCAACAGGAAGGGCCTAATGTTCACCATACCAGCAACAAGCTGGCAGAGCCTCCAGCTTCATATACTCCACACAGCTGATTACCTGATACAAAGCAGGTGTGGGAAGGACTGTTCAAATGGAGAAACTCTGCCGAGGGGTGGAGCAGGAGAAAAGAGGCAGCCCAGCAACTCCACCTTAGGGGCTCGACCAACAGGGAGCGATGTCGCTCCCTCTCCATTCATTTCCTATGAACTTGTGCGAAGCGATGGTCGCCTCATCGCACAAGTTCCACAGGAAATGAATGGAGAGGGAGCGACATCGCTCCCCGTGTGTCGAGCCCATTAGACTTAATACTAAATACTAACATTTTAAAAAGTATTAAGTCACAGTATAACCTGGAACATGGTTCCAGAACACAGTAAATGTACCTGTGTTACTGTATGTCACTGATATATTACTCGTGTGTTAGGTAGCATTTTAGTTTGGTCTTTTTTATGGCTTTGGAGTCCTTAAAGGCTTCAAAACTGCACTATCATAAGTGGTCTTAGTCTAACATATTTCAGTTTGTACTGCACATCTGTATCTGCTGTGTTAATTCTAAGTGCCTCTCAAGGGATCTTGAATTGAAACAGCGTTGTCTTCTCTGCCCTCCTGCCCTCGCTCCTCTGCTTCCTGCCTCCTCTTCTAATCTATTCTGAGACGCAGACACAGACATTTATCTCTGTGTGTCTGAGTGCCGTCTGTCTCTGCTAAATCAGACCAAAGGCGTCACTGAGGGGACAGCAGTCGGTGGTTCACTGAAACAAGTGAAACAGACAACAGAGTGAGCACACATGAACTTACAGAAGCTGCACAGAGATTAAAACCGTGTCTCACCAACCTCATTTTAAAAAAAGCAAAGTCTTTGCTCTGTGCACTCTGTGACTGCTTCCACAGGAACTCAGAGGGTGAGCAGCAGCCAGGTGCTGCTAATCAAATACATTTGATTCATTGATCATCAGCAAGTGTGAGCTCCTCTATAACAGCAGAGGTTTGGGCAGTTTGCCGGACTGGAGCATTCAGGTGTGTTAACACAATGCTACAACCTTCCCAGCAGCTCCAAGAGCTCCCTCTCAGACTCTACAGGCCTGGGCACAGTCACCGAGTCGACTCTGAACTCTTGTGTATGTCAGAGTATTCCAGAGTCAGATGGGAGGCCATGTGGCCTACAGCTAAAGCTCGGCCTGAATTCAATCATAAATGCAACGACCCGGTTAAAGTCCAGCTGAACGCTGTGGAGGGACCTTAAGAGAGCTGTGCACAACAAATGCTCACAAACCTCAAAGAACTGAAGCAATGGGGTAAAAGAGAGAGTGGGCCAAACTCCTCCACAATGACAAGAGATAGACTGATGAAGGAAACGATTATTGTTATTGCTCCAAAAGGTGGTTCTGCAAGCTACTGAATCACAGGGTGTAGTTTGTTTTTTTTTTGTTTTTTTTTTCACATTAATCTATGTGCAACTTTGGAAAATGTGTAACAACTTGGCGTGGAAACAAACAGCAGTCTGCTTTATAAAGATATTTGTTTGACCAGAGTCTCTAAAATAAAATGTAAATGAGGGTTCATACACCTAAAGTTCATGTAGATAAAAAAGTAACACACAATTATACACAACTTGAATGCAAAGCTCTTTATTATTTTATACAGTTTGCAGCATCTCCAGTTTCACAACCTGAACTTTAAAAAAAATGAGATTTAATTTGTTCAGTATTGAAAGCTTCAGATGTTCTTGTTTTAACATTTGGTGAAGAACGTTAATTCATAGCACGACTGCTGAAGAACGTTCCAGATGATCAAATACAGTTCAACAAATGCAGACGAGACGAGGAAAAAATACCAGAAAGATACTAAGAAGAAGCCACCTGCTAAAAAAAAAAGAAGAAAGCGCTTTTTATCGTTTGCTCACGATGTGCAAACCAACAATAATTATAGTTTCCAGACTTTAAAAGATGATTGAAACTATGGCAATACTGTGTACTTACAGAACTAAAATAAAAATGTAGACATATGGGGAGTGAAATTTGTCAGCACAGTCACAAATCTAAAAAAAAATGAGGGGGTTATTAATCACTGTGCCTTGCTTGTTTTGCTCCCAAATAGTCAAATCTTAATGGTCCCACTTGTTCGGGCACATGGTGCTGTAGTCTATCTATCTATCTATCTATCTATCTATCTATCTATCTATCTATCTATCTATCTATCTATCTATCTATCTATCTATCTATCTATAGATACCTATAGATACCTATAGATATCTTCAGAGTACTGTACACCTTATTTAACTATTTAATTTTGTCTCTTTGTTTTCATTTTGCTTTATTAAAGATTTTTTGTTAGAGGCTGAGTTTGGTGCTTTGGCTGCTGTAACATGGGATTTTCCCAACATTTAGCCTGAATCAAAGGACATCTTCACATCTCCTCAGAACAAGTATAATAATAGTTTGTACAAAGATGAGATGAGCAACATAATTTAACACAGCTGAATGTGTATGAAGGGAATATAAGAACTGCAAAAATAATGATAGTTAATATTAAAAAGAAAACATAAACAGCTGGGTAAACAGGTGATGCTGAGCTGCTAAAGCCTGAAGAAAATGGAGCAGTTTTGAGCTGCTGTTTCATTGGCAGCGTTTCTACAGTGAACCCAGAAGTTTCTCCACTTCCTCTCTCATCCTCTGCAGCTCCTCCCGGACCTTCTTGCACTGGCTCGATGCTTCTTTAACAGAGGAGAGGCGCTCTGACCAGCTTGCCTCTCTCTGACTGTCGCTCACACTCTTCTCCATCTCGGTCACAGCAGTCAGAGTCTTTACAGTCTGATCAGCGGCGCCTTTCACAGTCTCCTTGGAGGCCATTTTGTCACAAATCTTTTGGACTGTTTTCAGCTCGTCCACCAGCGGTTTGATACTTTCAGTGAAATCTGCTCCAGTTTGCTGCACCGTGGCTATTTTTTCCATCTGCTTTTGGTTTTCTTTCAGATTTTTTTTTGGCAAATCAGTGACAATTCCAACTAGATAAAGTGTGGCCCTTGTAGCATGCAAAGCCCCAAAACCGCCACCCACAGCACCACCTGCTGCACCAACTGACCCTCCGAATGTGCTACCGATTGCACTACCAGTCGCAAAGCCAACAGTGAACCATAACACATCACTCACCACTCCATGAACTTCTCTACCTGTTGTTAGAATAGCAACCTCAGCTGACCCACCAATAAACCCAGAAAATGCTCCTCCCACTACTCCCCCCAGCATACTGCCCACAATGCCCACAACTGCACCACCTGCGTTAATGTTTCCACAAAACCTGGCATAAGTTGTTGCACCAACTGCTCCCAAAGAGCCCCATATCCCACCAGTAACACCCCCAATAACTGTACCAAGAGCTCCTCCAAACATAGTGAACAGAGCCTGAGCCATCCAGTCCTCAAAAACCTCAGTTTGAGCAGCTGCCCGTGCGAAACGCTTTGAAGCTTTCTGAAGATCGTCTTTGTGTTGGTCGTAAAGCTGCACAAAAGTCTTCAGGCTTGCTCGGAGGTTTTCGGTGAGGTCGGCAGAAGCGTTGAATCCAAAATTGTTCTCGTGGGGTTCCATTTTCACCTGTGTGCTGCACAAAAATCCACCTGAACCTGAGAAGAAGTCTTCTTGATCAGAGTTACGAGTTCAGTTGTTTAGAAGTAGTTTAAGAGGCAGAAATCGAGTTCTTGTCCTTGAAGAAGCTCAGGTTAATATTTTTTCTTCCTGCAAGTCAAAAACAAAAAGATTTGAAGTGTGAGATCAGCTACCTTTAACCAAATACTTCTGTGCAGAAAAAAAAAAATTCAGTGTCAATCTTCTTGGTCTAAAAGTTTTGGTCTAGACTGGGGAACTCTTTATTGTGTATTTTGTTTTCAAATATTAAGTTTGCCACTTCTGTAAGAGCAGCTGAGACCTCCAAAGATTCTCCACGATTCTTAAATATTGTTGACAAAAGTGAATTAAAAGAAAGAAACTGTGTGTTTCTTTGTTCAGCTTCTCTCACAGAGTTGCAAATTTTAGCAGCCACATTTTGACCACTGGCATCAAATTTGTCTATAAACAAATGTAAAAATTTTAAAATGTAAAGGAATTCAGTGAATCTGTCTTAATTCGCAGCCATGTACTGATCATTAGCCGTCGCTGTGTGACAGAAGAAAACAGTTGGACACACAACATCGTTTATTTGTTGCACGGTGAACTGAAACGTCACTGCTTTGTCCCCAAGCTCAGTGGGTGAGCAGGTGACCACATGGCTGGAGTGCAGTGTCCTGTGTTTGAGTCTAATCTGTGGCTCTTTGCTGTGTGTCTTCCCCACTTTCCTGTCACTGCTCCACTATCCAAAAAGCTGTGCAGGATTGCACTGATAAATGGACTGGTTCTTAGCTATTCTACTTGATCACTTTATGCATCAGTCACACAAGCACTTTTTTCCATGCCTAAATGCTTCAGATCTAACCATTCACACTCCAGCAAATACATCAGAAAAGGTTCCGTTTCTTACTCAAGGATATTTTGGCATGCAGACTGGAGCAGCCGGGGATCAAACCTGCTAACAGGTATGTGACTCACTCTACCTGCTATGCAACAGCCAATCCCGGGTAGGCAAAATTTTAAAAAAATGTTACAGTGGTACATATAACTCCAGTTATTCTAGTTATCTGTATGTATTTTTTATATACTTGTAAATGACTCCAGACTTCTTTAAGGGCTTCTTTAAGTTCTCAGAAGCAACCATATTCTAATTCAACAACATAAAACTCATCAATCAGTAGGTCGCCCAGCATGACATGAAACAATAAACCGTGTTTTTTTTTTCTGTTTGTGTTCCTAATTAATGCATTTATGGAGCTGCTTCGGTTTTCCAGAACAAGTTTTTACCTAATTCTGTCTGAGCCAACAAGCTGCACTGACACGTTTTTGTCTGTAAACTTGCTGCATAAATCATGAATTTGTTAGAAATGAGGGATTAAATCTGATGTGCTGCTGACGCAGAAGCAGCAGTTTAAATTGGGCGACTCTGTAAGTTCATCTGTACTCACTCTCACTCTCTGTTGTCTGTCCCACTTGTTTCAATGAAGCGCTGACTGCTGTCGCCTCAGTGATGCCTTTGGTCTCATTTTCCCAAAGTTGACAGAGTTCACAGAGAAGCAGCTAAAGTAACGTATGTGGAGCCTGAGGTTTGTTCAGAGGAGAAAGCAGGAAATGGAGCAGTGAAAGCAGGAGGGCAGGGCTGTTACTGAAACGCTGTCTCAATTCCAGTTGCCTCGAGGCCAAAAAGATAAGATAAGATAAGATAAGATAGTGTTTATTAGTCACATGCGCAGTTATACAGTGTACAATGCACAGTGAAATGTATTTCAAGGAGGGCGCGCCAACTGCTTTCTTTGAAGCGTACTGAAGAAAGAAGGCGCCATGAAAAAAGGTCCATTGTTTAAGCACTGAAAAAATTGAAAGTGAAAGAATGCTGCGTGACTGACTGAAGTCATCAAGCAGCCTGAGGGCTCAGCCTGGCAGCAGAGGATGAAGGTCGAGCTGAAGTCTGCATAATGACTCTCATCCTGCTCTCTGTGGAGCTGACTGAGTCAGGCATCACCTTTAACCTCTGGCTCACGTCCCTAAACGTAATAAGAAGGTGTGTGCAAAGCTCAGGCTTCAGGCTGCTCTAAACACTCTGCTCCGGACAGTTTTTTCTGCTCTAAGCTCATCATCTCATCGTCTCAGGAAGAGAAGCCCAGCCTCACGAACTCAGAGCAGCGAAGAGCTGAAAGTGCCTTTTTCACTGGGACTTTCATCTCTTGTTTAAACTGTAAATTTAAATGATTTTTCACACTTTTCATTTTGCAACATGACTAAATTATATTATTGTGCCATTGCTCTTTTTCCTTCAGCACGGGGAGGCTGGATTCAGCCTGTTTGTGGCCCTCTGAGCATATTGAATTGGCACAGTTTCAGAATGACAGCCCTACCTTTTTATTCCATTCATCAACTTCCTGATTCCTCCTCTGAGCAAATTCCAGCCTCAGACTTTAATTTACCTTCTTCTGTTTGAGCATCAGCCAAAGGACCAAAGGCATCATTTAGGCAGCAGCAGATGGAGGATCACTGAAACAGGTAGGATAAAACTCTTTGAAATCCTCACTGGTGATGACCCAAACCCTGCACTATCAGAATATATCATTTTATTATTAAAAAGAAAATAATCGCCAAAAATCTGTTTGCACTTCTCAAAATGTCTTTTTTTCCTTTCACTAAAACATGTTTAGACTCATTTATGGCTCAGACCACCGAGGGTTAATCTCTTGATTCCTTTCAGCTCTCAATCTTAAGATTTAATACCTCATAGAGAAGACATTTTTTTGCTTGGTAAACTAATTAATGAGCTGTCACTCTGTCTTTGTGACAGCTCAGCTTCACCATCTAAGGTTTAAGCCTTCGTCAACAATAAAAACACAACCCCTATCAATCCGAATATGCAGTTTTCGTTTTGTTTTGTGTATTTAAGTTCTTCTCCCATTCTTTGCCATTAGGGAACAAAATTCATAATTATAATCATCCTATTTGCATTTAAAAAAAAAAAAAAGTCCTTTTCCCTTCCTCCCAAACACAGGGTTAGATTAGAGTTAGCATTATCCCCGCAGAGGGTTTACACACATTTGAATGTCAGCTTAAAACTTTGCAAAACAAAATGTTTGGAAAATGTAAAAATAGCGAGGTGGTTGATCAGAATGTGAACAGACTCTTTTTTGCTCACTTCCTGTCCTCCATCCTACTGAAGGAGTTCTTTGTTTGCACAATCACCCAGTTTCCTGAAAGTCAGCCCAGAAGCAATGTGGGAAATTAAAAACACTAAACCTTGGTGGTCCTCAATCACATGTCGGCTCCCTAAATTGGAACTAAGTCATCAAAACTTTGAGAACTTGTGCCTTTTATTTCCCTTGTGCTACTCATAATATGTAATTTATTCATTTTGCTACTGAATAACATCCAACAGCTGCCTTGCATGAAAACATTTCATCTTTTAATCAATGCCAGTGGAAGCAAAATTACTCTTTTAGCTGTTATACAATTTAGACGTGCATGATAACAGACAGTTTATCTGCTGTCAAAAAAAACAAACAGTAAAAACAGAATTTAAAAAATCAGAATCAGATGGACAAGTTTCAAATCTTTTCATTTTTATTTTCAGGGCGAAAGGTATTAACCCCAGCAGCCTCTTCAAGGACAAGTACTCAAAGTACATCTCTCAGTTCTGATCAGGGAGACGCGCTGTCAGTGACACGTGGATCTGTGCGCAGCAGTGACATCAAAATGGAACGCTTTTGGAGCATGTTTGGATTCAGCGCCTCAGCTGACCTGAATCAAAGTCCCAGAACGAGCCTGGAGACTTTTGTGCAGCTCTACTACCAACTGAAAGATGATCTTCAAGCTTCCAGGAATGAAGAAAAAGAGAAGAGTCTGGAGAAAAAGCTTGTCCCAGCTCTGTTTGGCATTTGTGGAGGAGTTGCCGGAGGAGTTTATGGAAGCAGTGTTGGTGGACTATGCGGCACTCTGGGAGCAGTTTGTGCATCAGCTTTCGGCTGGTTTTGGGGAGATGTTGATGCGGTTGGTGCAACTATAGGCTTTGTGGGCAGTTTAGTAGGTGGAGTCGTGGGAGGAGCATTTTCTGGGGCTATTGGCGGTTCAGTTGATGTTGCAGCTCTTGCAGCTGGTAGAGAAATTAACGGCGTGGTCAGTGATGTGTTATGGTTCTCTGTTGGCTTTGCAGTCGGCGGTGCAATCGGAAACAATTTTGATAAGCTGGTTGGTGCACCAGGAGGGGCTGTAGGTGGTGGATTTGGTGCGCTGCATGCTACGAGAGCCACAGTTCTTCAAGTTGGAGGTTTAGTCAACTACTGTTTGAAAAAAGATCCCAAAGTGGGAATGATTCAGAAAACTGAAGGTAAAAGTATCAAACCACTGGTAAAAAGACAGGAAACAGTGCAAGAGATTTGGGACACAATGGACTTCATTGCAGAGAAACTGACTGCTGTGCCTGAGACGGAGCAGAGTGTGAGGAGCAGTCAGACAGATGCTGATAGGTCCTCTATTAAAAAAGCATCGAGCCAACAGAAGAAAACCTCAGAGGAGCTACAGAGGAAGAGAGAGGGAGCAGATGAAGAGGAGGAAAATCTGGTTTCACTGTAAAAACACTGAAGCTGAAATAGGAAAACTGCTGTATTTCCTTTCAGCTCTGATATCACTTGTGCATCCAACTGTTTATATTTTATAATCAATGGATCATTTTGGTGTTCAGTTCCCATCATGTACATTAAGCTGTCTGGACTTTTTAAACTCAATAAAAAATGAGTTGCAGATTTCTGTATTTTTTCAAAATGTTGCCGGGCTTGAGCTAAATATACTCGCTGGTTTTGTTATTCTTATTGTGTTTTCAGTGAATTGCAGGTGCCTGGGTGTGATTACTGTGGCAATGTACAGTTTGCAGATGAGTGATGCTTCTGTCAGATGAAAACTGAGCCAAGATGGCTGCTATCTGTAAAGGCATCATTCTCTGTTTTTCTTATTCCAACTCCACACATCTGTGTAGATCTTACTGAGTTGTTTGTTTGCATGTTTTCTGTGTGTAAGTTTGAAGGTGTCAGTGTTGTCCTGTTTCTGCCAGTTAGGAGAGAGAGAAAGGAATACTTTATGTCAACAAATGAATGTGTGACTTTTATGATTGTATGGCATGTCATAAAATCATAATAATTCATAAATGTTTGAGCTGAGTAATAATCATTCTTACTGAAATGGCTGTATGAGGGATCATAAAAGTGCTTTGATGTCAACATTTTATGGGAAAAATGTGAACTTTTCATTTTTTTTCTTTTACTGGGCATTTTATATATATATATATATATATATATATATATATATATATATATATATATATATATATATATATATATGGAGGATATTAATTCTTGCACATTTTGCACATTTTTTATAGCCCCTCATAATTAATTTTTTTAAAGATTTGCTTGCTCTTTGGATCATATTCTAAACATGTTTTAAACAATAAAATGAAAATCCCAAACTCACTGTGGAAACAACTTAAACCCACAACAAAAACTATTGGTGAATTAAAACATCCCTAAACACCACAGTTTACAACAGATGTTTAAGTTTCATGGATTTATGGTTTTCAAACAGGTGAGAGGAGCTATATTAATCTTGTGTTTATCTATTAGGCGAGACAACTTCTCCATTTCAGTGTAATTCAAGGGCTTTATATTGTAAGGTAAAGATCCAACAATAATACAGAGAAAACCCAACAATCATACAAGCCTCTGTGAACAAGCACTTGTACACAGTGGGAGGGAAAAACTCCCTTTTGACTGGAAGAAACCTCCGGCAGAACCAGTCTCAGGGAGAGGCAGTAATTTTCATGACCGGACATGCTGTGGAAGAGAGCCAGAAAGTAATAATAACTAATGACAGTTATGTGTAAGTTCAATAAGGAAGATCTATATTTACTCCTCTGTCTACTTTGCTGGATATTTGGCTGTTAGTTAATTTTTTGCATCACTTCTACTTTCCCATGCTGTCCAATCATCTTACTGCCCACCTTCTTCAAGCCAATCTTCACCACCATCAGTGTCTAGACTCCTTAGGGTCCTTCCCTAAATCCTATCATCGCTGGGACTCCATTCTGCTTCAATTGGCCATCGGAGCCTAATTGCCAAACAACTTAATTGAGTTCTGTATATCAATAAATCATGTTCAACTCTTTCTAATGATCTCTCCTTATTGAAATGATTAATGATGAAGCCACCAGCAAGCAGCCTATGCCTACTGCAGTATAACTAAGGGAGGGTTTAGTTTTTAGTCCTGTCTAGTCCAGCCTAGAAGTAATAAGTGAATGAACTAGTTTTTCAGCATCACTCTGAAACAGGATGTTTCTAATTTTAGAAATATTGCAAAAATGCAAGAATTCAGTCCTACATATTTATTTAATATGTGCATTGAAGGACATATCCTGGTCAAAAATGACTCCAAGATTTCTCACAGTGTTACTGGAGGCCAAAGTAATGCCATCCAGAGTAAGTATCTGGTTTGACACCATGTTTCTAAGGTTTGTAGGCCGAGTACAAGAATTTCAGTTTTATCTGAATTTAGAAGCAGGAAATTAGAGGTCATCCAGGCCTTTATATATTTTAGACATTCCTGCAGTTTAACTCATCGATGTGTGTCATCTGGCTTCATGAATAGATAAATCTGGGTATCATCTACATAACCATAAGTGAAAATATATGCAATGCTTTCTAATAATACTGCCTAAGGGAAGCATGTCTAGTGTAAATAAAATTGTTCCAAGCACAGAACCCTGTGGAACTCCATAATTAACCTGAGTGTGTGAAGAAGACTCCCCATTTACATGACCAAATTGGGGTCTATTAGATAAATATGGTTCAAACCCCTGCAGTGCAGTACCTTTAATACCTATGACATGCTCTAATCTCTGTGATAAAATATTATGGTCAACAGTATCTATTATTTTCAACATCTACATGGATGTTAAAAACGCCCACTATAATTATTTTATCTGAACTGAGCTCTAAATCAGATGAAAACTCTATGAACTCAGAAACTCTGAGTAAGGACCAGGTTTTTGACAGTTTTTCACATTTTCCAATTAGGGTGGACAAGGCTGAGACTCACAGTTTCAAATGAATTAAAACTCTGTCTAGCTCTGTGGTTAATTAATATGCTGCAGTGGAAGATTGCTGCTACTCCTCCTCCTCGACCTGTGCTTCAAGCATTCTGACAGTGTGACTCAAGGGTGGTGACTTATTAAAACTAACATGTTCATCCTGCTATAACCAGGTTTCTGTAAGGCAAAATAAATCAAGGCAGAATAAATCAATCCACATTTAACTGGTTTACTCTTTGGTGCAGTTGAGGATGTTATGTTGTTCTTTCTGTGTGATTATTTATGCTTATGCTTTGTGGTGGTCTGTGAACAGATCTGCTTTTGTTGTGTGTTTTTAATCATTTGCTGTAAACAGAAAATAATACAAGCAAAACAGAAGATGATGTCAGTGACCAAATATATATCACTTTATTTACCATGTTAGATAACTGTTTTTGTACTGCAAATTTCAGCATAGAATGCTGAAGTGAACAACAAACTCAGTAGCTACAAGAAACATTTGTTAAATTTAAAATATGTTGCATTGACAGATTCATAAAAATGGTAGGATAAATTAAGGTAACTTGCCTCCCTAACAAACATAAACAGGAGAAAACGTACCCCTACTTACACCTTCAAACTTAAACACAAAAAAACATGACAAGAACTACACAGTGTGTGAGGCTGGAACAGGAAAAACATGACTGAAGTCGCTACAGAAAGCAGCCATTTTGACTCCTTCTGTAAAAGGTCGTCAATCATCTACAATCTGTACATTGTCACAGCAATTCCAGTTAGCACACTCTTATTCACTCACACCTGTGGCTCACCATGCACACCTGTTCATGGAGGAAAGACAAACAGCATTTACAGAGAACATTGTAACAGCATGATTCAAAGAAGTTTCTCCACTTCCTCTCTCATCCGCTGCAGCTCCTCCTGGATTTTCTTGCAGTGGCTTGCTGCTTCTACAACACATGAGATTAACTCTGACCAGCTTGCCTCTCTCTGACTGTTGTTCACACTCTTCTCCATCTCTGTCACAGCAGTCAGAGTCTTTACAGTCTGATCAGCGATGCCTTTCACAGTCTCATTGGAGGCCATTTTGTCACAAATCCTGTGGACAGTTATCAGCTCGTCCACCAGCGGTTTGATACGTTCACTGAAATGCGCTCCACTTTTCTGCACCATGTCTGTTTTTTCCATCTGCTTTTGTTTTCCTTTCAGATCAATGACTTTTTCAGCTATATTCACTGCAGCTATTGCAGCATGCAAAGCCCCAAATCCGCCACCTACAGCACCACCTGCTGCACCAAAAGACTTGCTTAATGTATTACCGATTGCGCTACCAGTCGCAAAGCCAACGGTGAACCATAACACATTACTCGTCACACTATGAACTTTTCTACCTGCTGCTAGATTCGCAACCTCAACTGACCCACTGATAAGCCCAGAAAATGCTCCTCCCACTATTCCCCCAAACATACTGCCCACAATGCCCACAGCTGCACCAGCCACCTTAACCCCTTAACTGGCAGCAAAAAAATCACCTGACAAAAACTACATAACGCCTTCTGGTTATTATTGGCTCTGAAAAACCCATTTCATAGCCTATTAATCGGCTGCGTCTGGTCCGCGGGCCGAATGAAGTGCATTTATATGGCAGGCTAGACCCGCCCATTTTGACTGACACCTCATTCGGCCAATAATGTTAAGAAATGGGTTTCCCAGAGCCAATAATACTCAGAGGGCGTCACGTAGCTTTGTCAGGTGATTTGGTGCAGCCAGTTACATGATTGGCCGAATGACGTGTCAATAAAAATGGGAGGGTCTAGCCTGCCATATAAAAGGGACTACAAACGGCCCGTCACCGGGCCCTTGCCAGTTAAGGGGTTAATGTTACAGAAAAACCTGGTGTAAGCTACTGCACCAACTGCTCCAGCAGCACCCCATATTCCACCACTAACACCCCCAATAACTGTACCAAGAGCTCCTCCAAACACACTGAACAGAGCCTGGACCATCCCATTATCAAAATCCTCCTGCTTTTCATCAACTCGAGCAGCTGCCTGGATGAAATGCTCTGAAGCTTGCTGAAAACTGTCTTTATGTTGATCGTAGAGCTGCACAAAAGTCACCAAACTCGCATTGAGTTCTCCATCGATTGAAGTGTTCCAGCAGGGTTCCATTTGCTGTTTCTGCTTCACAAACAGTAGGTCACTATTTTTCTGCCTGCAAAGACAAGAAGATTGGAAACACTTGTGACTCTTGCCTGTGAAAAGCCATGTACAGAGTGTATTTTGGAAGAGGTGGAGGGAACTCTTGGAGTTAGAGTGATTATTTTCTGCTTTTCAACATTTGGGGGAAAAATACATATTCTGACTGAGCGGGATTAGAGTCATCACAGATGGGTTAAACTGAGTCAGCAACAAGCTGTGGGGACTTTTTTATTTGAAAATGAATGCGGAAAGTCAGAGTTTCTTTTCTTTTTGATAGTCTTAAAACTGATTATAGTGCTGAGAAGGAGGCATGAAGTTGGCACAGATTTTGATTTCAACTCAAAACTTTGTCATGCAAAACAAAGCAGCTGGAAAATGTAAACAATGCTGCAGTGGTTGATTAGGAATGTCAGTAACCAGAAATTTTTTTCCCCACTTCCTGCCAACCAGAGCGGTGTCATCTTACTGACGGTTGAATAAACAAAGAAAACAGAAAGTGTTCATAACTCTGTAGTGTTGAAACAAATGATTCGCTAACAGAAACTAAAATCTGTAGGTCTTTTGAAAGAAATTCACTCTTTATTTTAATAAAGCGGAGAATGATTCCAGCCAAACTCTGAACCCTAACCCTTTGTTTCTGGGGGGCAAACTTGTGAAATGATTTTGTAGAAATGATTGCAGAGATATATAGAACACAAGGTTTGGTTTAGGGTTAGGTCATCACCACTTAGACCTCACAGGGTTAAATTCAGTGCAGCATCTGAAAGTTCATCTCTACTCACTGTGTTGTCTTTCTTGTTTCAATGAACCACCGACTGCTGTCACCTCAGTGATGCCTTCGGTTCTTTCGTCCACACAACAGTTGCCGTCCGCACGGCCGCAGGTGAAGTAAAATCTGTAGAGGCTGAAGTATGTGGAGGAGTGGAGCAGCAGGACGGGGCTGTTATTGTGCACTCTGAAACTGGACCAATTCCAGATGCCCTGAAGGAAGAAGAGCGTGACCGACTGCTTCTTGAAATATAGTTGCAACCACATTAAAGAAGTATTGGTACAATGAAAAAATAGTTAATGACAAGTCAAGATTAAGCATTTGAAAAAAATAAAGTGTTAAAATATAGTATTAATACATGGCTTCATCTAGTTAACACTGCATCTATTTTAGTTTTCTCTTGCTGTCTAATCCCTGCAGAGAAAAAATATAATGTGGGAAATTGTCTGGATGGACCACAACAATCTGGGTCACATCCAAGGTGCCAAATGTCTCAATTCCCAAGAAGCAAGGTGAGCTCTACTCTTTGGCAGATTTAGGCTACCTGGGTCATGCATTGTTAAACCTTGTGCCTTGTCCTGGCAGTTCTCTTCATTTGGTTCCCCTCCACAGCCTGAACCCAGAACGCCAGAAAATGCTCCTTCCACTACTCCCCCTACAGTCCACAAAACCAGCAGCACTGTGTTACCATCTCCAGCTTGAGCTGCTGCTTGCATGAAGTTCTCAGAAGCTCACTGAAAATCATTACTTTACTTAGACCATAGAGCTGCACAAATGTTTCCAAACTTGCCGTGAGATTTTCATTGAGATCAGCTGGTGTTGAATCTAAATGTGCTCCAGAGCGGTTCCATTTTTATGTTTGTGCTGCACAAAAATCCACCTGAAAATGAGAAGAATTTGTCTTCTTGAGCCAGGACATAAGAGCATATTAGAGGCTTGCAAAGGGGTCAGAGTTCATGTTCAAGCAAAGCTCAGTCAGCCTCACCAGTGAAGCAACAAAACTGAGGGGGAGCCTTTCCTCCCTAACAGAGGGTTTGCTCCCCTCTGCTCTTGCTGTTTGTCAGGTGCAGGTGACGTTCATTTGGAGTGGGGAGGTCATCTTTTATCTGTCTGTGAATTTGGGATAACACAGAAGACAAAGTTTCACAATATCCCAACATGCCACTTTCACAGTATCCAGTGGGACGGGGTAGCTCTTCTGCAGGCCCCAGCCACTCTCTGGGCATCTCCCAGAGAGAATTTCAAAGGCACTGAAAGATTAGGGTGAGGAGAGCACAACAGCACGATTCTGTTCTTCCTCTTTGACAGCAACAGGCAGGAATGTGGCAGGATTCACAACTCTGCCTCATTTGACAGCGATGTTTGGTATATCAAGCAGGACTGCATTGTATCTAAGCAAACACATGAAGGGGCCAAAATCTCCTCATATATCACTGTCATGCTTTAAGAGTGACACACGAGGAGGAGATCTGATAAATCAAACCTGTTGAACTGTGTGGGTGTTAGCTGCATGCTTTTGTTTCGACCAGAGCCAGCACGTGAAGGGAAGGCATTCATTTCTGAATCTGGCACTGTTTCTCATGCTCTGTGCCACAGAGCATGAGGTGCAGAGCAGAGCTTGTGTGAGGCTGTGTACTGTCTTTGTATGAGGGCTGTAGGTGTGGTACTATCAACCCCAAACATCAGCTGAGTTAGAGTAGCTGCACGTCTCTGCTGTGCCTCCCCCCAGTCTGCCTCATCATCAATAGTGTAGTCCCGGATGAGGCACTTTGTAGCCCAATGTCCCCTCTGATAGCACTTGAAACAGATGTGCAGGTCATATCATCCCATCCTGGAGCTGCCTCCTCCTCTGGCAGGAGTTTGATACATGGTTGCTTTCAGGGGTTCTGGCACAGAGGCAGTAGCCTGGCTAGATTAGTACGTGGTTAGAGCTGCTCTTTGTCCATTTCCTCCTTCTTCTCCTTCCTTTGGACTCTGAGGTTATTCCCATGACATGGTGTCTGTCCTGAGACTGTTATGGATTTCCACATAGCTACTGTACACCCCCCCCCTTCCCTGGAAACCTGAAATGTTTTACCCAAACATGCATAACACTGATAGCTCCATCTCCATAGCATTGCCACCACATTTGGTCCTTTCTTCTCAAAATAGGCGACGCTTGCACACAAGTAACATCTGAGGCCGGGGTTTGTTCAGAGGAGGAAGCAGGAAGTCGAGGAGTGGAAACAGTGGAAACTGTGCCGCTTCCATAGAGTGGAGCAAGTAGGAAACATCAGACAACTGCTTGACTTTGAAATTTAGCCTCTGAATATCAAAGTAAAAAGAAGCAATGGCATAATGCACAAAGGATAATTGTGAGTCACACTTATGTATCTAACAAACTTAAAATGTGAAAACATAATCATAATGAGAAATCCTGTCTGAAAAAAGCCATTTGACCCCCCCCCTCTGTAAAGGGGGGGGGGGGGGGGGGGGGGGGGGTCTGATCAGCTGCTCCTCTTAACTAACACCTTTGACCAGCAGGGGGTGTCGTTTGTGCCTGAGATGCCCATATTACAGCCTGTCTGTGGGGACTTACAGCATGAGAAGGAGCACAAAGTGGAAAGAAAGACAGCAGTTACACAAAATTACACAGAAATTCGACAGCACACATAACAGCATCATCCAAAATCCCACCGACATTTTTAACAGCTAAAGGGTTGAGTTTAGTATAGCAGCATTTTGTAAAGATAAAGAGCTCTGCAACACAGTCTTAAACAAGTTTAAACATTTAACATGTATATGAAGGGAGTTGATCAAGAAATGATCAACTAAAAATAAAAAAACCTCTGGAAACGCAGATGTTCCTGAAGCTAACAGATCACAAAGCAGATCAGAGCTCCTCACGGTGTCGGTGTTCCTGCTGTGAAACCAGAACTTTCTCCACTTCCTCTCTCATCCTCTGCAGCTCCTCTGGGATTTTCCTGCACTGGCTCGATGCTTCTTTAGCGCAGGAGAGGAACTCTGAGCTGTTTGCAGCCCACTGACTGTTCCTCACACTCCTCTCCATCCCAGTCACAGCAGCCAGAATCTTTGCAGCTTGATAAGCGACACCTTTCACAGCATCACTGGAGGCCGTTTTGATGCTTTGATTTAAATCTCATCTAGCTTTCTTCATCATTTCTGCTTTTGGAGCTTTCTTAAAATAATAATTAATCAAACGTCTGCTTATACAAATTGTGGCTCTCATAGCAAAAAAAGCCCCAAATCCACCACCTGCTGCACCAAATTGCCAACTAAAACATACCACCGATTGCAGAGCCAACAGCAAAACACTTGACTGAAAACACCATGATCTTCTCTACCTTGTACCAGAGCTGCAACATTGACTAAACCTGTGCCAGTAAATGCTCCTCCCACCACTCCCCCCAAATATACTGCCCACAAAGCCGACACCTGCACGGACCGCATCAAAATCTCCACAGAATGTGGAGCAAACTGTTGTACAAACCGTCCCCAAAGTGCCACACACTCCACCAGTGATGCCTCCAAAGGTTCCACCAAGGGTTCCTCCAAACATCATGAACAGAACATGGATCACCTTGTTCTGAGAACCCTCCAACTTCTCATCAACTCCAGCAGCTGCGTGCACAAAGCACTCAGAAGCTCGCCAAACATCAGCTTTACGTTGGTCATACAGCTGCATAAAACTCTCCAAACATGCTACGAGTTTTTCATTGAGGTCAGTTCTGAATCCAAATGTGTTCCGAATGGTTGCCATTTTTTTGCTTCTACTGCTCAAAAATCCTGAGAAACACTCATCTGAGAACTGAGAGTTTAGCTGTTCAGAAGCAGATGAATAAATCAAGTGCTGGTCCTGGAAGTGGCAGAGATGAATATTTTTGTTCCTGCGGATAAAAATAAGAAGATGTGTAAACAGGGACAGCCCAACTCCACCCATCCATGACTAAAATAGAGACCCTCACCTGAGTGACCCACACAAGGAGGTGGAAAGACTGTCCAAGTGTCTGTTGCCAGCCCGTGAATCCCTGTCAGCACGATGATGAACAGTGTGTTATTTGTAAAACAGATAAAAATAGTAAAGGCTTCCTGCCACTGGCATTAATTCAAAGATTAAACATTTGCCTGAAAATCAGCTGGTGGCTTTATTATGCAAGAAAATTAGCATGTCGTGAGTAACAGAGTGGGAATCTAATCCACTCCCACTCCTGCATCACCCTAACTCTATATTTTGCAGGAAGGAAAATGGACTGTTTTTGGAAAACAATTCAGTTCAGTCCTTGAATTGTGGTGAAGAGTTGGAGCATGTGCAGAAGAAGAACTCATCCTGATCACTTCCTTTAAAAATGACTGTCTTTGATCCCCAAGTCCCATTCTAGTTATTATTTTCTGTAATTAAAAAAAAAAGCTCACAAGTTTTAGTTTTGTACTTTCTTCTTCTTGTTCTTGCTACTTCCTTTAGGGGGAGCTACCATCTCTAAACCATGCATCACAGCAGCAGAATTTCCTTCAACAACATAAATTTGATCAGTAAGATGCAGAGCGTGAGATGACAAAAAAAAAAAGGGCACAAAAAAAATAAACAAGAACCAAAGAACAGATTTTTCTGGCTGATCCAAATCAATCATCACTGCAGCTCGGTGTTATGTTTTTACAAATGTTTTGTTTTGCATGACAAAGTTTAAAGTTGACATTAAGATCTTTGACTTTAAAGTTTAAAGTAACCATAACACTGCTCTAAGCGTTATTTTTGAAAAGAATATTATATTATATATTTTTTAAAAGAAATACAAACTGAATAATTATTTCCTTTGTTCCTTCATTTCCAAGACCTGGGAGAACAATTTAAAGCAACAAAAATGATACAATCTGCTTGGATAGGTTTGGGTTAGTGGTGGTGTTGAACCCTGTTATAAGTTACAACAGGCATAAGTTATAGAGTCCTGGTGATGACCACAACTCTGTGAACCTTCACCCTAACCATATATTTTGGTGAAAGGCAAAAAAAAAAAATTTAAAGGAAAAATTTTACATAATTTTTGATGTGACAAAAAACAAAAATATATATGTATTCTGATAGATTAGAGTTATGGTCATCGCCATACAATCAGTGTGGCATCTGTACTCACTGTCATCTGTCTCCCTTGTTTCAGCAAACCTCCGACTTCCTCAGCGATGCCTTTGGTCCTTTCTGCTCGAAATAGACGACGCTTCCACAGAAGTCGGTAAAATAACATCTGAGGTTTGCTCAGAGGAAGAATCCCAAAGTCGAGGAGTGGAATAGGAGCGCTGATGCTGTGAAAGTGCTGCCAAGTCTATATGCTTAAAGTGCAACAGATAGGGAACGTCTGACAACTGCTTGATTGTGAAATTTGGCCTCTGAATCGTGAAGTAAAAAGAAGCGAAGCCACAATGAATACAAAGGTTGATTGTCACTTCGACACGAATATGAAGTCACTTTTAAGCATTTAAAAACTAAGTGTGAAAAGATATATTTAATATATGGCTCTATTGACTTGAAACATGGTGAGAGGCGGGAGTTAATCAGAGGTGATGGAAAAATACACACTAACAGAACATCAGTGCTGGAAGACTCGTCAATCATTCGTACCCACAGCCATCAGGCTTTTCTATTCTCATACAAAAAGCAGATGAGCAATCACACATATGAATTTCCCTCTGGGATAAATAAAGTTAGTCTTCTCCTTTCTTTAAATAACATATTTGACCAGCAGGTAGGTGGGCTTCTGTGCCTGCAATGACCATATTAGGGATATCCCCTCTCACTGACATCATTCAGAGCAAAGAATAGAAAAAAAACTGTCATAAACAAAGTGTTTATGCCTCAGTTTTTTGGCTCACAGAGATCACTTGCACATAAACTGCCCTTGTTATTTGAATCTTTACCCATTTTTAAAATGATTATCTACCAATGTAACAGTATTTATTTCAAAGGAAATAGTAGGTGTACTTAAAAGCTTCTGTGGAAACGGTTATTATGTTTGGAAGCTTAAATAAATTCTTCTCTAACAGAAACCTCTGAGTGTGAGCCTGAACAAATAAACACACATGAAAGGATGTGAATGTATAACTGGTGGGAAACACTCAACTCAAGGTCAGAAAACCACAGAGTTCAACTGCTGTTTATGATTTAGACAACTCACTTTTTAAAGCTTTGTTTCCTTATTCACGTCACCCTTAAAAATGGTGTTGACTCATTGTATTAGTCATTATAAAAGCTTCAGCAGCAGAAGGAAATAAATAGCAGTAAATCGGGGGGGACTGCAGGTGTGGTGGAGACAGATGACAGCTGGAGGTTTTTAATTTAGCCTGCTGCCTGAGATGCAGGGACAGGTGGGGGTGGCCTTTGGGCTGCTGTACACTTGATTACAATCGTTTACAGGCGCTCTCTGAACGATGTTTGAAGTTCTATGAAAGACAACATATAAAAACAGAAATCTGCAACACAAATGTGTCACAGGATCAGCGCTTCCATTTCTCATTTACAAAAATTAGCATTAATGGAGACTTTGAGATATCGACCTGAGATTTCATATTCATATCCATTCTTATATATCTGGGTCTCCACAAAACTGCTTTCAAATTCTAGCATGATTTGAGATTCTTTTGATGCAAATCGTTGGCACAGTTTTACATTTTCTGATTAGATTTTATTTGTTTTGTTTCGAGTCTTTACATTTAACTCAGTTGAGCGTCAGTTGGTCTCCAGAGTGGGTTTGCTCAGTGTGTGTTTAATTCTAGTTTTCATGGGTTTCAGTGCAGTTTCAGTCTTTTAATCGCTGCAGTATGGAGGGTGTTTGTCAAGTCCAAATTTTAGATAATAAATTACAAAATAATTTTATTTTTTAATCATGGGGAAGACCAGATGATGAGGGTAATCCACAGAAGGTTGTTGCTGAAAAGGCTGCTGTTTGCAGTGCTGAACTGAAGCATATTAATGAAAAGTTGGTAGGACTGCAGCCTTGAGAGGATTTGAACTTGGGAGAGCTTCAAAAGCAGCAGACTGAGGCTTGTGTCCGAGGATGAGGAGTCACCACACGCAGATGTCTTCAGGAAAGGAGCTAAAACTGACACACTCCTCACATCAAACCACTCCTGAACCAGAGACATCAGAAGCATCTTACCTGTGAAAAAACAGTTCTCTTTTCACATTAAAATAAATATAGAGTCTGGATGAAGAGTGGAGACACAGAATCCAGGATGTATCCACAGTCTGTGATGATTTGGGATGCCGTGTCATCTGCTGGTGTCAATGGTTGGACCAACTGCGTATTATGAAGTCCAAAGTCAATGCAGCACCTACCACTTTCATCTGCTGATAACCTTCATGGCGACTCCTTTTCTAGCAGGACGTAGCATCTGCTCACAGTGCCAAACTGCTGCTAAATGACCATGTTATTACTGTGATCAGACAGTCCTGAACCTTAAACAGAATCTGTGGGATTCGTCAAGAGGAGGATTAAACACAGCCGACACAAAAATACAAATGAGCTGAAGGCGGCTGTCAAAATAACCCTGGCTTCACCTCAGCTGATCGCCTCCATGCCACGCTGCATCGATGCAGTCATTCATGGTGAAGGAGCCCAAGTATCATAAATCCTTTTCTGATTGATTTTAGGAAATATTCTAATAATTTGAGTCCTGGATGCACTTGTCAGCCACTTTCAGATGCTGCTACATAAATGTCCGCATGGCTCACACCTCTCTTTGTTAATCTTCGTCCTCATACTCAGCTTTCCCTCAGAACTCATTAAACTTTCATCTAATCTAAATGAAAGTTGCCCCGACCTCATCGCACCGCAGCTCAGGTTTAACCGAGCGCACATTTGGTCGGTGTTTAAACTAATCGGAGGCTTTTATTTGTCCACGGGGAAGGCTTCAGAATCAACAAGATTAAAGGCATTACACGATAATACATTTACCACTCGTTAAGGATGAGCTGAGCCCGAGTCAAACAAATGAGGCACCGACGCTCGTCGTGTATAAGAGGGTCACCTTTATTGTCACAAAAACACAACAGGAATGTACAAAAGCAGCAACCTTTTTTTTGATTCGGTTGGTTTTTCTCACACGAAGCAGCAACTTTTACTTTCCATACACAAAGTTGCTGCTGTGTTTTTGCACTGGTAAGTTGGTCTTTAGATATACTGACTTTGTAGTAGTTTATCATTCTTCTTCACGATTCACAAACGACACGTACCCCACACAGCAAGCACCACTCATCATGTACTTGATATACAATATCATTCATTTCTCTGTAGGTATAATAGTTGTTTTGTTTGTTTTTTTTCTGGGCGCTTTACCTTCCCATTTTGAACATAATACAAAAATCTATGTTACTGTACAATTTTTGTTTTACTCTATCATACACTCACAAGTATACACAGAATTATCGACAAGAAAATGAGACCTCTGTTGACCCAGCGTGCAGATTTCCAGGAATGTTTACAGTATGCATGCCAGTTTTTTTTTTTCTTTTTATTCCTTCTATAAAAATTTCACATAAAATCCATTTTGTTATATATTATCTGAGTTTATATACATGATTTGAACACCCACAAATGTTTTGAACAATCACACATTCATCAAGAAACCATCAATAAACAGCTGAAACTGTATAATCTGTGTAGTGTACGCACACTATTGGTTATAATAGAGGAAAACAGCTACAAAATGGGGGCGTCCTCTCAGAGGGCTGACCGTTAGATGTGCTTTCTGTACATGTTCCTGTCCGCCGCCCCTCCTGCTCTCTACCATAGAATGTGTTAATGGTTTGTTTCATGGTTAGCAGAAAAAATAAAGAAATCTTTAACGCAGAAAAATAAAAATTTACAGAATAAATGTGTTAAACGTGCGTATGAATCCTCTTCAAGTATAAAAATACAAAAAAAGCTTGATTATATAAAACATAGATGACACTTTTCTTTTTTACATGTGCTCTCTCAAACGTAAACTAAATGATTGTTAATATACATACAATATATCTGAAGTGGGTTAGGTTATACTTTAACTGCGTGCTAGCTTTTAATGCTATTTCTGAGGCTACTAATACATTCCATAAATGTATTAACTACACATTAAAACTGCTGCTTGTAATTTAATGTCTGCCGGTGGTATAAATACACAGTCAGTGTCAGATTTCCCTCCAGCGAGATGTCACACACGGTGCACCGGGTGCGTGCAGGATTATTTATCTTGTCAGTTTAGATTCGGTTTACATGAAACCTTTCGTCTCGGCTCTCCGCGTTTCTGTGCTTTAATCCAAACGCGGCTCGTCACATTCATTCAAACTCTTAGAACACACTGATTTGGGAACAGGTTCAACTCTGAAAAACGCACATGTTGCAGATAAACTGTGTCCCAGTTTCACACTTGATGCTAACTGTAGACAGCTAATCGGGAGTGTAGTCTTTTTGCTGCACACACCATAAATGTAACATGTTCACATGCATTATTCAAACTGTGATGATGTTTTGCTTGGATTTCAAATATTTCATATTGCCCGTGAAAGAGTTGATTTTACAGATGGGGGTGAATGAATGGGGCGTGGCTATAATCAGTGGGGGTGGGACTTAGAAGAGTGGAGGCGTGGCTAGAGGGGTAAGTCCTGTCACTGCAGCCCAGCCAATGACCTCATTGTAAATATTAGGGTTGTGTTACTTTGTAGCAAACTGTTGGTCACTAGTGGACATTCCAGGCTCTGGTTGCCTAGGTAACAATCTAATATAGCACTGACATTTTGCAGTTGCCACGTCACTGCCAAAGAGCCGCACGTTTCAGCATAATTTAAATTAAGTTACTGAAGACTGATCAGCAGTTTCAGATTTCTCTTAAATGCACAGAATTACCCTTTAGACTGAGCTCAATTTGGACCGTTTTCTGACTGTTAGACTTGCCTCATTTTCTTTAAACAAGTCATACATTTGTCTCCACAAATATTCCTAGTAAAAATTCCTATTTTTGGTAATTACACAGACAAAGACAATGCTGCTAAAAGGGATCATCTGACTGTTTCATTATGATACAAAGGATCTCGAGGCAGCTGCTGTTGTGAGCTGGTGAAAATATACTATTTAAGCAGTATGGACCCCAGAGATTGATAATTGTAGTAACATGCAGTGTTTTGTTTTGTTTGTGTATCCTTTTCCAAAAATCCAAAAAAGTAGCATTATTTTTTTTTACATGTGTACAGCTTATTTTTGAGTATAACTGATTCAATGTGGAACTGGGACACAGATATTGTGTTTAGTTGTTAGTTATGGCAGAAGATGGATTTGCAACATACACGTTAGAGGAGAAATCCTCACACTGCTTCAAGACGCAGGTCTGGAGCCGATGAAATAACCTCTGAATGTGCAGAATAAATTTTTATCCTTTTAATTTGGCTCCATAATGTGAAAATGACCCCTACAGCAGCTGAGAGAGTCAGGCAAATTATTCTAATGACAAAATCTCACACCTACGAGGTCTGAGCTAGGAATTAGGAGTCCAAAACCAGAATGATCCGAGTACTCACTCCTCACGTTATTAGTCCGGCTGAGGCCTGAGAGACCTGAGAAGCAGACAGAGAATGAAAAAAGGCAAAGCGAGAGAGAGAGAGAGAGAGAGGAGAAAGAAAGGAGTCTGGCTCACGGACCAAAATGATGTGCGAAAAAGCAGCGAAGGGAAAACGTCAGCAAAACTGATGGTGATGGTGGTGGTGATGATGATGACTGGCCAGATCAATGAGCGGTGTTTCTGCTGTAGTGGTGACAAAAGCTCAGCACTGCCCCAAAAAAGCAAGCAGAGAGGGAAGATTCAGGAGCAAAGGAAGAAGAAATTTGAATGGAAATGAGAAGCAGTGAAAGGGAAGGGGAAAAGAAAAAAAGACAAAAATCAAATTTTACAAACAGACAAATGTATTTCAAGTTTCTGTTAAATCATCTATGATTTATGAGCCCCCCCTCCCCTCCCCTCCCCGTCCCCCTCCTGTGCTACCACTGCTTTCTGCTTCGATGTGATTGGCCGCCGGGGATGTCGGGTTTTGGTGCATCGGCGTGACAGCCCTCGCGCTTGTGGGTAGACGAGAAAGAAGAGCATGTGGCTGTCGCTGAGCTGCAGACAGGCAGAAATGATCACAGAGCTGCTGCTGTCAGAGCTGAGGGACAGAAAATCTGCCCTTATTCAGCTCTTCTTCCTCTTCTGTGTGTGACGCAGTGAGAGGAAGAAGAGGGAGAGAGGAAAGAGGACATGAAATGGCTAGAGGTGACAAGGAAAGGAGGAGTGAGATTAGGAAAAAAGGAAAGCAAACAAATACGTGAGACCAGAGTGACAGTGAGGGAAAAAAACAGATGAGACGAGGAAAGGAAACAGGAAGAGAAGCTAAAAAAAGGAGAAGAGAATAAACAGCGCGAGACAAGAAATGAGGAAATAGGAGTAGGAAACATGGAAAGGAGAAAATAAGAGGTGAGCAGTGATAAGGAAACAAGAAGAGGAAGAAAGAAAATGCAAAAGAAGTACAGGTAAGGAAACAGGAAGCGGGGACAGAGAGATGAAGGAAAAGAGAAACAAGGAAAGGAGAGGAAAGGATGGGGAAAAGAGGAGGGCAAGAGCAAATGAGGAAAGGGAGGAAGAAAACAGAAGGGAAATGAGGAAAGGAGAAAAGGAAAGGTGAGCAGAGAAAATGAGACAAGGAGAGGAAAAAAGGTAATATGGTTAGAAAACAAGAAGCAGAGAGAAAGGAAATTAAAGGAAACTTAACGGTCAGAGTGGATAAGGAAAGAGGAATAAGAAAAGGAAACAAAGACTCAGGGAAGGGAATATGGGAACAGAAAAGGAGACAAGGAAAAAAGCAGAGACGAGGAAAGAGATGAGAAAATAAAATGAGACTAGAGAGGCGATGAGAAGGGTAGATAAGGAAAGGAGCGTGAAGTAGGAGGGCAGATAAGGTGTAGGAGAAGTGTGTTTCGCGCTGACCACAGCTCTACATTAGCTGAGGCTCTGGGGTGTTCCTGAGAAAACATTTATGTTTCTGACCTGATCTTCCTTTAAACACCTCGCCGGCAGCAGCGGCAGGAGTCTCTGCGGCTCCTCCGTGTGCCAAATAAATAAACCAAGTGGAAAAACAACCAGCGCCTGGCCATCCCCCCAGCCCCCCTCTGCTGCCACCGCTAATGAACGGCTCTGCACATGAGTGGGCCACAGCTTTTCCCTCCCATTACACCTCTATGAGCCGCACACGGTCTGTCCATCCAAATGTTCGGCCAGCCGAAAGACAAACAACTTACGTTCGGGGAGATTAATGATGGAGTTGGTTTACAGCATTGGGCGTGTAGAGAGGGGTTTGACACATGTGCGGAGAACATTCCTCGACTCGCGTTGGGCCGAAATCTTTACCTGATGGTAGCAGCAAACTTAAAGGATGTTCATCATAACTTGGGTCTTATTTGGGCTAACACTGTAGTTCTAATAACATCTCAAAGACTGTATATAAAAGATGACAGACACTGGCTCTGAAAAGCCAACGCACAAATACCTTAAACCTGCATTCTTCCAATGGCCAGCAGGGGGCAAGCCCTGCAAAAATAATCCTACATTCTCACTTATGAGCTCTTTAAACACTTTCCTGATGAGTTCATGGTCTCATCACTAGTTTCAAGTCTCGTTGAATGAACGTGATTTTTGGGTTAAATAAAGTCTGTCTTGTCTTTTGATTGCTCAATAACTGATTGGATTGGTTTGGTAGTTTTGGCTGCTCCTTTACTTCCTGTCACCACAGTGGATGTTTGATTTGACACAGACACCCTGCCTGATGCAGCCCCCTCCCATTTTACCCTAGGAGCCTGTGCCCCACTCAGGCTGGGTTTGTGTTGATTGGTGTAATCATATTTTTCAGCAAAAATAAGAGCTAAGTTGTGATAAACGGCAATAATCCTTTAAGGCACTGAATTGGGTGGGCAGTAATTCCTCTTTGAAAAGGAACAGATCAAAGAAAAAAATCAGTTCAGGCCAATAAAAGGCTGGCTGAATAAAGTGTGTGAATGCTCGTATTGTCTGTGACTGTGCTGGAACAGGGCGCACAAAGGGGGAAGAATCCAAGCTTGACAACAGCTTAAGTTCAACAATAAAAGAAAACTGTTTGTGGTGACAAGGTGCTGCCTGGAGCCCCGGAGGGACACAGGTACATCTGAGGAGCTCTCCGGAAGAAAAGCACGAGCAGAGACAGATGCACCGCCCAGGCTCCAGAGGGGATTTTTAAAGTGTACCGCCTCCTTCATGCAGCAGAGCAGCAGCTTTTCCATCAATCTCAAACACTAAACACCACAGAAAAAAACCTAACAGGGCAGCAAAGTGTAAATCTAAAATGTTGCATTTGTTCACATCATGTTGGCAGATCTTGTTGCCTAACACTTTGAATCTAAAAGCATTCGTGTGCCTGAAGCAGCATCGCTCCAGTTCAGCTGATGGAGACACACAGCAGCAATGCAGCAGATCCAGGAGCAGCGAGGGAAACATGGATGCAATGCTTTCATTTTACTCCCTTTCACACTCATATATTCATACAGTTGATCCTTCAGGATAACTAAAACTCTTCATCTTCACGCTGCTCTTTCGACCGTCTCGCTCTTTCTAATTTTCAGGAGAATGAACTTTATTTTACCGCTGTAGCGTTTAAGAAAATTGATTCCATCTGTCTGAATACCATTAAAACTTAAGCCAATACAATAAAATAAGAGTTTAATAGACTTAAATATGGCATTTAAACATCAATTCACTTTTCACTGCTGATCTGGTGAGGTTAGCTTTAGTTTGATTAATCAAAATGGATTCATAAAAAATAAAATAAGTGGCTGAGTTTTAGGGTTTAAAATGCAGTTTTTAGATAGTTGGTACTCACACTGGGTACTGAATACAGTTTCATGCATGTCCACTAATAAAAGACTGCTGACTGCAGCACAAAAAGACCTGCCGGTCCCAAAGTTAGAACCACTGATGTCAGCAGATATGGGGGCTTCTACTGGAGGAGTTGCCTGCCATTAGGCTGAAACAGGAGTGAAAGCAGCTGCAGTGAGCGATTTCATTTGGTTAAAAGCAGACGTGAAAGTCCGCTTTTGCTCTCATAAGGCAGAGTGAGGTCGAGGTCACCGGCATCATCTTCTTGTTATCAGGCAGGAGGAGCAGAGGTGACTTCTTCAGTCCACAGACTTTAAACACCATTTCGAGCCGTTTTAACACTCTTTCAGCTGTTTTAATGCTTTGAAAAGTGAGGCAGTAACTGAGTGTGAAACAGCATCTTTCTCCCTCAAAAAGGTAAAACATTAAAATTCCTGTGAGATGGTTTCTAATTCCAGCTTCCTGGTTTCACTGAGAAAACTTGCTGTGCCCATTTGTATTCTTCCCCGCTTCACTGCCTCCCTTCTCTTTACATTAACTTGTTTACACGAGGCTTCATTTGGCCCAACAGCCACATCACTGTACGTACAGTACAGGGCGACATTTATATCCTTTACGTCTCCTGATGCGAATGAGCCGTAATGTTATCTGAGCGTTTCCATTACCAGTGAAGCTCTACAGTTAATTTTGCAGGATGAGATAAGACAACATGTTTGTGCATAATATTAACAGCATGTTTGATGACATTATCTCGCGCCGAGCGTTTGCTCCTGACTGTGTAATAGAAAAATTACAGTACATTATTTGACCATTTGCTTTCAGGCTGTGTGGTTATAACATCATGAATTTTTAAAAAGCAATAAGGGAAATGAGGTGTTAATATTCAGAGCAGTAGCGGAGCTGAATACTAATCCTCACGGCCTCTTTGTGGACGGGCACCCAGATGGCATCACATGTCAGCTGGAGGTCAGCCGTGTTAGCAAGCATGCGAACGGCTGTTTCTGCTAATGTGAGGGATTGTTAAAGACACTGTCCCCTCTGATACCTGACAGAGAAGTCTCTGAAGACATCTGGGCTCATGTGGATGACCTGCTTCGAGTTAATGATGCACATCGCACGGAAAAATCATTAATTAATCAAAATGCAGCGCTAACATGTGAGAGGATGATTGACAGTGAGCGCTGCCTGACTGAGAGAGACCAGCTGGATGTGTTTTCATTTTCTCTGTCAGTATTTACTGAAGGAGGACTGCTGCCAAGGATGGGTCAAGGCTGCTCCACTCAGCGGGCCACGGGCAGCCCAGAGCGTCTGCAGGAGCAGATAAGAGCGAGTGGAGCTCCACAGCGAAAGAGCCGTGCTTCAGGGTTCATCGGCCAACTTTAACCTCCTGTTCGCACAGACACGCTCAGGGGCAGGCGGCGTGTTTAACACTGAGCTGCTGATTCACCCGCTGAGCTCTGTTTGGGCAGTTTATTTCTTTGGACTGTGCTGGTGCATGACAACATAGTGGGTGGGAATTTTGGGCTATTTAACAGTTCAGCTGTGTTTCTGAATCTGAGCTACAAAATGGAAAAAATGTGGTCGTGTATGCAGCGTTTTGATTTCTTGAAGATGCCCAGATTAGCTCGGAAGCCTGCTTTTGCATGAAACTGATGAAACAGGAGGTTTAATTTACTAACGAACATTGTGGTTAAGTGTTTTTGAATTGGACAAGATGAAACATTACAGAGGTTCATTAAAAATTTGTAAGGTTTACTTTTTAGTCTCCAATCAGGAACTCACAAACGGTCGTCTTTATCTACGGAGCATTTTTTAAAGATGATCTCCTGCATCTGAATCGTAAACGTCTCACTCCGGCTATTTCTGATACATGGACACACTCTAACTTAGTTTACCAAATCACAGCACCCTGAATAATAGTTTTTCATGCATCATTTTCTCATTCAAGTCTCGGCTGCTCATTAAAGGCATTTGAGATGCTGAGGCTCAGATTTGTACGTATGTGCAGTCAGGAAGATCACGGCTGTATCCAGGTGAAGCACCAGAAAGCTTTCCTCAGTTTTATATCATTGTTATCATTTGAACTGCTTACTGGACAAAATGATACATGAAGATGTTTGAAAATCTGAAGCCTTTGAAACCAAATGATCAACTGAGAAAATAATCTGCAATTTAATATTTGTTATGATGCAAGCAATAAATCGCGTGTTGGCGTCTATCTGGTTTATATCTAGTTAGTAGTCACCTCAGCCGTTCGCTTCAAAGTTGAGAAAAATGTAACTCTGCACCGACCCGCGTCTCTTCCTTTAGGTTCAGCCATAATTTCTGGGTCACATGACCAACAGAAGCACAGACAGTATAAAAGACTTCACTTCTGGGTCTAAGTGAAGCTAGAAACCTGTATTCATTTAATGGCCAGCAGAGGGCGACTCATCTGACTCTTCTTGTATGAAAGTCTACGTGAAAGCTCTCCTGTGATCTCAGTAGACACTATTATCAGTTTGGGTGTCTAATTTTTAATCAAATCAAGTTTTAACTTGAATTTTTAGATGTAAAAATAATTGTTAGAAATAACTCGGAAAACTGGACGTGATGTTTTTCTGAAACTGTCCTTCTGTTAAATGTCAAACACATGCACTGAATTTACATTATTTCAATGCTGTGAGTTCAGCAGGTACTCATCACTAGCAGGACAACAGCCCAACCACTTCCTGTCACATATCTGTAAATGTCTACTTGCCCCACACAGCCCTTCATCAGAGCCCTGCCGCGGTGCCATCTGATTATCCGATTCTGCACCCCCCAAGTCAAGTCCTCACATTGTGTGGAATTTGCTGAGGTTTCTTTTCTGACCTGCTCACTCCATCAATAGTGGAACAACCACACCTGCTTTCAGCAGAGGAATCCTGCAGCACCTAATCAAAGTCATGGGTCGCTTCTACAGCCGCTACAACCTTCAAAACGTGCACCACACTCAATGACTGCTTCCTGGGGGGGTGGGGCCTTCTTTGGGGATCTGCTGGGTGTGGGAGCTGCCCCCAATCCTCAGTAAGGTCTTCCCCAAACTGCAGCCTCCTGGCTCACTCTGCTTCTCATTCATCTTCTTTATCAGTAAACATTTTCTATTCACATTTGAGGATGCAGTGCTGGCTTCCATTCTTTGCTGCTATTCGTCTTTATTGTTATATCACTGCTCCTCTCTCTTTTTGCTATTTTAATTCTACTCACTGCAGACACACCATCTGCAGCTGACCTTGTGCTTTGCTCTTGACGTCTTGCGAAATGAATCAAGCTGTAAAAAAAGGCAAATAAGCTAGCTGGCCTCACGGCTGGAATACGAACCTTTCAGGTTGTTCAGCGGCTGCTGCAGCCCTGCTTGCTAACCTTGAGGTCTAAATGATGGGTAATACAAAAAGAGCAGCATGTGGTAATTACTGAATGAGCAGACTGAGAGATGAGGAGGATTCAGAGAGAGAAAACATGGCTGGATCAGGGTGAAATATCATCTCTGTGACTCTGAGAAATGAAGTCATTCCGTGGCATTACTGAAGCTTATTTCCAACACTGGAGGCAGAGGATGTATCGGAATAGATCTATCATAATAAAGCTAGTTTAGTCAGTCACAAGCACCAAGACCTTCCTCGGGAAATCAAAACATCGACATACTCGTACGACAAAAACTTGATCTCTAAGCAAGCTAGGTTAAATCCATTAACTCAAAACACACATTAAGAACTGGTAAAAAACCAAGGTTTCTGTAGATAGCTCCCCCACTGGTTTCTGTTTGATCTCATGTTGTCTGCTGGTCAGGCCTACACAGTTTTTCTCCTCTCGCAGAAGTCACCAGGCAGGAGGGACTTCCTCTGAGGTGACAGCAGAGAGGAGAGGCAGAGGCAGACGAAGCATCAGAGGTGGAGGTTTTAGAAGTGGAATACCTGCTGCTGGCCATGGACTTTGGGGATATCCTCTTTTTGCTTGCGGGTTTTGGGCCTCTCCAGGCTGCCTTGTTGGAGGTGTTTGAGTCGGGCGGCGACGGTGGGACCCTTCGTCGGACCGGGAGAGTTACTGCTATTCTGTGGGAGCCGAGAGAGAGAGAGAGAGCACCGTCAAACAAAAGGGTCAAACAAAAACTGCCTATCATATTTAATCACTGTAATTCATGTGTGTCATGTCAGTCCCCACCACAAAGAATTAAAGGAACAAGAGAGTCTAACCAGGTACTAGCAAGGTGTACTTAATAAAGTGGCTGGTAAGTGTATGCCCACTTGATCTTTGTGGTTTTTTTAAGATTGCTTTTGTATCCCATCACTTTTGTAAACATAAACTGAGCATACTGTTAGCTGATGTCAGTGCCACATGAGATGATGGCTCAGCTGATACACATCCACCCTATTTAAGCTCCTTCAGCCCGACTTTTTAATCTTTTCATTAACGTCACATCTGCTGTCACTGATGTCTGCTCTGTTCTGCACATCCTGCCTCCAGCTTTCCATGTGCGCGCACTGAAGGGTGGTGAAGTCTTTGTACCGCCACACAGAACTTACTGCAGAATAAAATCTTTGGAATAAAATGATCCTGATTGAGCTTAAATTAAAGCAAAAAAACAACAACAACAAAAAAAATACTGGTTCCTAACTGGATTTACATCTATTACAGTGCTGTGAGAAATGTTGCATAATGGCTGTCTGTGGATTTTCTTTTTTTTAAGGGAAAAAAGCACAGGTACAGACATCCAGGCAAACAGACCAAGAAAACAATGCTGCAAAAAATAGAAAGGTCTGCAAATTATTCAGCTCCAAGTAATAATTTTATCCCGATAACATTTATGTAAATGTGTCCAGACAAATTACCTGAAGAAGATCCAATGGACTGAGATGGTTGAAGGATTAAATTATTACCCGGAGCCAGCAGTGCGCAGACCTTTCTCGTTTATGAAACTTATCTCACAATAAGTGTTTTGTCAAGTTGTACAGAAGCGTGTTCCAGCTTCTCCTTGTGTGTTTCAAACTTTAACCTAAATCGAATGAAAATGTTCCAGCACAGGGAAGCGCAGATTTAATGACCAATATTAGGAGGAGACTATTTCTTTTTTTGCTGACATTAATCACTGTTGGCAAGAACTTTAAAGATGCCACGCTGCTCTGAACGCCTTCAGCGAACAAAGGCGGGATGTGGATTTAAGGCACCTGCATGTGAGAAAATAGATTGTTTCAGAGAAACGTTTCCGTCTGCGGCTCTGAACCTGAAATCCCCTCCCTCGCCCTCCCCTGCCTCCACGTCTCACCGCCCTTTATTTTGACAGCTACCTGCTTTGTGGCGTCGTGCGATAATTCCAACAAAAACAAGACCTCTTTTCTCAGCTCAACGTGCCACCAGAGCTGTCAAGAAGAGCGCTCGCGAAACTAAATACATCGTCTGCTTCGATCCGTGCTGACTCACTGCGCATCACGCCGTCAGTTACACAGAGCTGCAGCACTGGCTAACCGAGACTTAATGCAGGCTTTATGAACAAACATCACAATATGCAAGACTGGAAGTCAGCAGAGGAGAGGAAGCATTAACAGGGTTAGAAAGAGAAGAAGAGTTCAGCCACCTTATTTTCATACTCCACTGTCTGCCTACATTTTTAATAGAGATGTGTTATTGGAAAGCGCATAAGCTCTTATTTTTGTGGACATTCTCCCAGAATATCCTGTTTTGATTTTTTATATTTTTCAATGTCTTTTGATCCCACACAGGACTAACTGTTGGCACGATGCAGAAAAATAAGCTAACGAGCATGCTTTATATAATATACACTTTAATTAGCTTAGACAAATTCAAACAAAGAACTTGGTTCACACTAAGTGCTGCTAACGTCACAACTTTGATACTTTTTAAGACTTTTTTTTTTACATTCTTCTGTTAAAAGAGGTCATCCTCTTCCCCAGTTATGAAATCTTGGCTCTCAGTCATTCATACATGCAGCAGACAACAGCAGATTAAGGTCACCTGTGACTGCTGACTAACTGACAGTGGACGGTTCACAGTACTGCGTGCAGCAGGTAAGATGTGGCAGAAGTCATGTGGCCGGTCAGTCGTCTGCCCTTCCTCACAGAAATTCCTGAATCTAAATTCCATTTAGACTATTTTGATGGTGTCTCTGGATTAATGACCTTACCTGAAGAATTGTTGTTCAAAACCACTTTAAAAAATAGAAGAAAGTCTGACTCCTCAGAAGCAAAATATAAAGACAGAAGTCTTTCACACAGTTCTCTCCCTCACACTCCTGTAGACCCAGTTATTGTTTTTAAATTAAACTGATATAATTAAACAGAAATGCATCACCGGGTTTTCCTGTCATGGTCCTCAAACAAACAGCTAACAGTTTCCTTGGAGTGTTTTTCTTCTCTAACAGAAGCCTCTCAGTGTGAGCCTGAACAGGTGAGCGCGTATGAAAGGATCTGAATGTAGAAACACTCGAATCAAGGACAGAACACCACCGAGTAAAACTGCTGTCTACGATTTAGTCAGCTCCATTTTTTTACAGCTGTGTTTCCTCTCCTGCACTTTTTCACTTCGCCCCTGAAAAAAGGTGTTGACTCTTTGTATTAGTCGTTATAAAAGTAGAGGGAGTAAATCAAAGGCGGATCAGTAGAAGTAGAAGCAGTCCACAGGTGTGGCGGAGACAGACGGCAGGTGGAGGTTTTTAATTTACCTTTCTGCCCGAGCTGCAGGGAGGGGCGGGGGTGGCCTTTGCTGGGCTGCTGTACACTTTATTACAATGGTTTACAGGCATTTTCTGAAATATCTTTGTTGTTGCATGAAAAACATGTTATCACACAGAGACAACATAAAAAAAACAGAAATCAGATGAATTACTAATCAATCGTCCAAACTAGCGTACCTCCAGCTCGGCGACGATCTTCTCCTCGTCGTCTTCGTCTTGAATGGCCGAGGCCGCGATCACGGGAGGGGTCGAGGCAGGTCGGGGGGCATCAGAGGGGGTCCGCCTCAGCTTCACAAGAGTTTTAGGCAGGTCACCATCTTCTTCCAACTAAAAAAGGACAAAAGAAAGACAATAAAACCTCTCAGGACTGCACTGCCACAGCAAAGGCCTTTAGTGCTATTTGTTCTTCAAGACCACGGGTGTCAAACATAAGGTCTGGGGGCCAGAACCCGACCCACGGGAAGTCTTCGGAAAATGTGGACTAAAGGCTTCCCCAATGGCCAGTCATGCTACACCAAATTCATTAAGTAATAGATAAACATGTAAGTGACAGAAAGGTTCCCGTGTTTCTACGATCTCCTACACCTGCAGTAATCTCAAATTCATGACCAGTGTATTCACCCTGTTGTGACCAGTTTCAGATAACTATTTATCACTGTTTGTATCACTGCAGCCACCTGTGACAAGAGGCTACGCTTATGAAAGCATGATGATCTAAATCTAAGGTGTGATATTAGCTAGCAGCAGCTTCCTCTGCTTTGTGGATGTGGTTTGGTATAAAGAAAAATGTCACATATACTTCCATCAGATTCAAGAACAGGCAAATATATCTACAGCATCCATCTGAAACAAACAAAAACTGACACCAGAACAATCCAGATGGATCAACAACACTACAGGCCAGAGGGCAGATGCATAAACTTGATTTATGGGGTGAACTAAAGAAAAAGGTAGAGTGCTGCTGAAAAGCTGCAGAAAAGTCTGTGCAGAAGATGTGTGGCAAAAAGGTTGTCTACATACTAGGATGGTCACACCCGTAAAGCCTGGTTAAAGCAAGCTAACCTGGTGAAACCTGCATTATTTAAATTTTGCTCAGGTAACAAGTTAACTGGAAAACTCTTTATTCATGATTCAAACATGTCGGGTTAACCGGTGGTTCTAAATTGGCTGTAGGTGTGAATGCGAGCACACATGGTTGTGTGTCTGTGTTAGCCCTGTGATGGACTGGTAAGCACAGCGGCAGCTGGGCTACGCTTCAGCCGCCATGTGACCCTGATTGGATAAGCGATTAAGATGGATTCGAACATGATCAAGTGATCGATTCTGTGGCTGAAAGATGGGATTTTCCCATTTTTTCTTATCCATTCCTTATAAAAAGAACAAACAAACAAAAGAAACAAGTAACTAAAACATAGAGGTATGACTCGTACGTGGTTTTGGAGAATTATTGCACCAAAAGCATTTATTTTTAGTTTCAAATGTGATTGAGTCCTACATACAACCGTCGTCGCCTTTTTCAAGAATAATGTGCTGATCTTTGCACTAAAATATGAACCCATCTTTTCTTTAGCAGCTGCTTATCTTAATGTGAAACTCTGGTGTATGAAAATAATGACTGCAAGGAAAAAAGCTCAGGACTTGGCAGGAACCTCGTCATTGGCCTGACCTACTTGTTTACTGGTGTAAGACCATCAGTTAATGTAAGTACCATGAAGTAAAAATGCTGCCCAGTCGGACTGAGTCACAGCAGGACTAAAAATCCCAAAGCGTAATATAATGAACTATTCAAAGGATTTTAACAGAACAACAGTGATTTAGCACATTTCACAGAACTCAAACTGAACTTTTGCATGAACGAACCGCCTGAAAACCTGAACCTGTTCACAGATCCCCGTGGAGGGCTCGAAGTGTCTCTTTAAATAAGTGAATTCAAGTCTGTTCAGTGTGTAGATTAAAGTGAACCCTCCACACAGAGAGATCAGGAGAGAGATCAGGGATACTTTAGAGCTTCGTACCTAAGAGCCAAACCTGAAGCCGTCCCCAGCAACAGGAAAAACACTCTGCTACACAGAGTAGCTGGTTTTGTTACTGTAAGATCACTTTGAAGCCTTATACATTTGAGCATTCTGGCTATCCCCATCTTTGCACACTCATAAGTCAGCAACCTGTCAAACAAACGACTTGAATCTAGTGACTGAAAAAAGTTCACCATCTGACTTAAAAATATTGAGCATGGTAACCGTTATGAAATTTTTAAAAATATACATTTTCCCTTATTTTCTTCCCGGTCCTGGTATACAATACTACAGCCAGAAGGTGGCGGTAATGCACCTAGAAGCTGTTTGATGACCACCATAAAATAAGAACAGAAGAGTGTCCTAATGAAACGTATGAGATTAAATGTGTGTGCAAAAAGAAGAATCATTCAAAGCTAAAGAAGATTACAGCCATCACAAAGTTTGTGTGGAACTCCATCCATTCATCCATCCATCCATCCATATTCCACTTACCCTGTACCATGTAAAGCTAGCTCATGAAAAGTCAGGATCTTTCCAGTATTTTTACTTAAAAATCTAAAAACAAATATATTGAGGGTTTCCTTGGCCGCCTCTGAATAAAAGCAGCCATGAAGGATTTTCACCTTCAGGCTCTTGGAGGTGATGATGACTTCTCCAGTACGGTTGGTTGTGAGGCCGTGAGCGGATGGGAAGCTTCGGCGAGGAGGCGGCGGAGGAGGAGACTTGGAGGGCTTCTCTGTTCGATACTTGGCCACATTGAGGTCCACTTTAAAACCAAACAAATTTTTAGTACCAAAAACACTTTCAGTATAAACTGAGTGCAGAATCTTTCATTTGAAATAGAACCGACCCACCTGAGCCTCGATGGGAACCTGCCCCCTCCATGCTGTTCAGCTTCTGGGCAGCGAGCTGTACTTTGCCAGGCTGCTGGTCCCCGCTGGATGTGCTGTTTGTACTGGTGGTGGAGGTGGTGGCTGTGGTCCCAGTGGTCCCAGCTGCAGAAGCTGTGGTGGACGTAATAGGGATGGTGATCTGGGGCTTTGGGGGCACCACCGGCTTGTTTATGTGCCTGGCAGCGAAGTCAAGGTCTGGGATGGCCTTCATCAGCTCTGCCTGAGTCTCTTCCAGCAAGCGATTGATGTCCTGGGCGCTGAACTGGGTCAAGCTGGCACGCTTCTCCTCCCAGTCCCGCTCGGCCGCCTGACATAAATACAGACATAGATGAATGATATGCCCTGACATGCAGCTACTGAGAGGCAGAGCTGGAAACACACAACTGAGGCAGAGAGGAGCAGTTTGTTTTCTAATGCTGCACGGACAAATGGAATTATCAACAAACCGCTGGCGTGTGAACACAGTCTCATGGAGGGATTTAAGTACCTTCAGTTGCAATTTCAAATGTAAATGGATATTTGCCATCTGGCCGATCCCGACAGCGTACACATTAAGATTGTTCACACCAGTAAGATGAAGAAAAACAGCCATAACGAGCAGCTCATTACCAGTCGCACTTCGGCTGACACAGACTTATCAGGAGGACGCCGGCTTGGCAGCTCATCAAGAACTCGATTTCTAAAGGTCATCGAAAGCTGGATGTCCTGCTCGGGGCCCGAGGCGTCTGCGTCGCTGGCAGACACGGGCATCCAGTTGGCCAGGCCAGCGCCGGTGCTGAGATCAGCGAGGCTGAGAGGAGGGCTGTTCAGGATGTCGAGGTCAGAGCTACGGCTCAGGTCCTCGGCCCTTTTCTGTGGTTGGTTGGAGAGGTCCTCGGGGCCCTTCCACACCCCCTCAGTAACTTGTCTGAAGGGACAACGGGACAACTGTAAGGTCCTAGACTATGTCAGCAGCTAAAACGGTGAAGTTTATTATCAGGGATTAATCAGTTTATGGTTACTCAAACATGACAGTAACATATTCCAAAAAATGCTGTTGTTACCCAACCGGCAGTCTTAAATTCACATTTTTTGTTTTCAGTGTCAAAAAACGGCATAATAGTCCAGCAGTTTACCTTAATACACAAATCATAAATCATCCAAATTTATGCAAATACATCAAAAACTCGGATCAAGAATTTTAGCTTCAGAGTCCCTAAAAAGGCAAAAATGGTGCTTGATTTAAGTTTGGCTGACATAACCTTGAAGTTCATTTACTTATGCAGTGAAACGCCTCCAGCACTGCTGCTATGATCACATCCCTCCCTGGAAATCCCGCTCTGAGCTCCTGTAGGTGAACGGAAACCCTTCAACTTGGATTTTGTTTCAGGGAAGAGGACGAAGCCAGGTGATGTGTTGACCACAAATTTATGGCACAAGAAACTGTAATTGTTGAAGGAAAAGATGTTCATGCTCCTGGTTGTGCCACCTTTGGGTTTGGATTCAAACCAGGTGCAGCAAACTTATTAAACTCCACCCATCTGGTAACTGTTTTTGACCATAAAAGATCAAGAACAAAACAGGTACAAAACTGTGTTTGAAATTGCAGCCATTTTAACTTTGGCCTTTTATTACACATTATCAGGATGTTGTGTCCCCTTACCCTGTGAATACATTGGTCACTCAGTCCAAATGGGGGCTTTTATTTTGAAAATAAACTGGATTCTCTATGACACTCCTGCGTGTATGTCCCTGGCCTTCCTTCTGCTCTGAGAGCGCCACCTCTCAGATGCTTCTGAAACGCGCAGCAGCACCTCAGGTGGAGGTGTAGTCACTGTTCTGAGTGGGCGCCATCAGCTCCTGTGGCCATGTCGGAGTGTGAGCGCGACACAGCTGCGCCCGGTACGTTCCCGGGGTCGTTTGTTCCGGGTGATTTATTTGTCTGTTTGTTTGTGACTATAAATGTAACAATGTTTGCTGCCTTCTTCAAGAAGAGATTTTTCAGTCTGAATCAGACTGTTTTTACCTAGTTAGATACAGGATAAGATAATGAAAACAAACCTCACTGCAGATCACCACTGAGGGTAAGTGATACATTACTCATCACGTGGAAGATTGAATTACTGCATATGAGAAACTGGAAACATCCAATATCATCCTGAAGGAAGGCGACACAGCGGAAAATACTTTGCAACATATTTCATTTGTACTGATCTTACACTGAAGTTCAAACTATCCTTCCTCTCACCAGATTCATGATCCCCTTTACAGGATTCAGAGTACTTAATTTGAAAGATTTTAACTTTGATTTCTGTTGTTGAATTTAAAAAAAGGTTTTTGTAGAAAAAACCTGATGTCAAAAAGAAAAAGCAAAGGGACTGTATCAGTAGGAGTACATAACAGCACTAACAGCATGCTTTGATGAAATGATTACAGTATCTCGCGCTGTCTGATGAACGCATTGACCAGAACATTTCTTCATTAACCGCATCAGAAATACCAACAGTGAGAAGAAGAGACCGCTGCTTCCTCTGATGTTCTCGGCATTCACGCGAGACTTACAGGGATTACTCTGCAGTTATCCATCACTTCAATTTAAAATCCATTGAATTTTACTTCCTCAAATGTTAATCTTTAAAGATATAATTGGGAAGCTGGTAAAAGCTGTTTGCAGGGAGGCGAGTCACAGGAATACTGATTCAACATTCAACATGAATCCTTTTTCAGTCCTGGGTCTTTATTTAGGTAATACACAAAATGAAATGAGAGAACTGCAGAAGATTTATTCAATGAAATGTGACTCGAGATTAGCTCTTAGCGTCATAGGCTGCTGCACAGGCCTTCCCAAACTTGTGTCTGCTACAGTAGGCCCCCTTCAGTGGATGGAAAGAATATCCTGTGCTTGCAAACTAGATAAAACAGTAACTGACATAGTGGCTCATGATCCATCACAATTACCAGGTTACTGCCTGTAAAACAAGAAATGTGGGAGAAGTCCATCCATCCATCCATCCATCCATCCATCCATCTGGGGGGGGCTGGAGCCTATCCCAGCTGTCATAGAGGCAGAGTACACCCTGTATAGAGGCCATGCTGTCGCAGGGCTAACACAGAGAGACAGACCATTCGCACTCACATTAACACCTATGGCCAATTTAGAATTGCTAATTAACCTAACCCCACTAACTGCATGTCTTTGGACTGTGGGAGGAAGCCGGAGTACCCGGAGAACCCACGCAAACACAGGGTGAAGCCCCATTTGTGCAAGTTTGATTGAATTCTGAGCAACAGTGAAGGAGGACCTGTTATTCTTGTGAATTATGGACAGACGCCAGATCAGAGTACTTGACATCACAAGTGGCTAACTTGTTTGGGTCATAGACTGTATATAAAAGATGGGTCACTTGGTATGCAAAGTTTCCCCTGTTGATGCCTCAAGGTGACGATTTTGGCTGTCAGCTGGATTTGGCTGAGAAACGAGGACACTGCCTGCTCTTAAAGTAGCAATTTATCAATCACAAGCTGGCCACATCCTAAAGCACATCCTGCTTTATCTTTCTTTAGGATATTTGCAGGAACAGGCCCATAAGGATCTAAAACCTTGCCCTATTAAAGTTTTGCTGGTGTCCTATTATATTCTCAGCTGCACTTACACAGTGTGCTCAGAAATATCAGCACACTTTTCCAAGTTTCCCAGCTCCAAGGCAATGCATCAGGTGAGAGAACCATATTATTTAAAGACTGAGTGTGTGGTTTGATCTAAATCTCACCAAAAAAATGCTAAAAACAAGGAGCAAATGTGTTATGTGAGCTTTTGATTTGAGTACCTGCGCAGCGTGCTGAGAGCATCAGTCATGGTGTTGCAGCGTTTCAGCAGGGCATCCAGACGGTGAGGCTCCTCTTTCAGGAACTTCACAGCCTCCACCTCCACTCTCAGCACCACCCGCATCTTACTCTGCAGGCTCGGGAACTGGTCTGCATGGGAAAGGAAGGGAAAAGGGGATCAGTGAAAGTAAAAAGTGGTGTGTCAGAGAGATATGTTGAAATGTTGTTGTAAGAAAAAATGAAAGCGGAAAGCAAGGACGATAAGGAGGACAGCGAGAGGGGGTGGATTACAGGGAACAGGACACAAAGGGAAGACAGGATGCTGCTTCTGTCACCCAGGATTTTCCTGTCATATCCACATGGCTCCTATGAGGAGGGCTCAGCGGGAGTCACCTAAATGAGAAATAAGGACATGCTGGGCGTGCGCTAACGTCTGAAATGTTGGAGACAAGGATCCTTGAAGGATTTTACCTGCCATTCAAATCAGCATAAATCGGGTGCCACAGGGGTCTATCCTGGGCCTTGGCTTTTTGTTTTGTACCTTTTTGTCTTTTCGTCTTCGTACTTATGTGTGTGTGTGTGTGTGTGTGTGTGTGTGTGTGTGTGTGTGTGTGTGTGTGTGTGTGTGTAGTAACAAAGGTAACAGACCTGAAATGCTGAAAAGACAAAGAACATGTAGTTCTCCACGCGTAAGTAGTTGAGAAAATTGATGTGGTTGAAGCCTTTTATTTTATCCATGGTTCTGTTCTATAATACTTACCGTATTTTCCGGAGTATAAGTCGCACTTTTTTTCATAGTTTGGCTGGGGGTGCGACCTATACTCCGGAGCGACGTATATGTGACATTTATAACACATGAACCAAAATACTCCAGCCACTTGACATCTCCGTGAACTGCAGCTTTAAGGCAGTCTTGCGTAACCTGTGGGCGCAGTGGATGATGGATGGAGAGCACAGCTTAACGGCAACTGGGAGAATGCGCCACCCAACTTTCCTGGAAGTCATTGGATGGATCAAGAAAACATGGACTTCAGTGACAAACCATCCTGTTGGGATTCAGAAAGGCTGGAATAATTGGAACTGCAGCTGACGACGAGTCTGACTAACGCGACACAGAAGAGGAAGCGGCGCTTCGTCTACGGAGTGTACGGAATTGTTTAGAAGTGACACCGAGGATGAAGAATTCAATGGATTGATGGTTTGGTTAACTTGTTAGTATGTTCTTTATGCTATGGTTATCTGAATAACTTAATGTTATGTTAACATACCGAACACGTGTTCATTGTGCGTCATGTAGCTGAATGTGTTACGTTAGCATAACGTAGGCGTAACCGTGTTCGTCCTGTTCTTTAATCCATTATTATTTTAAATTGCCGTTCAAGATGGAATTTGTGCTCTGAGTCTCGGATTCTATCAACCCCCCCCCCAAAAAAAAAGTGCGACTTATAGTCCAGTGCGACCTATATATGTTTTTTTCTCCTTTATTATGCATTTTTGGCTGGTGCGACCTATACTCCGGAGCGACGTATAGTCCGAAAAATACGGTAGTTCCTTTTTCTTATTGAATATCGATTCTTTTATTATTTTTGTTATCCTCACTTCTTTTTTTTTTTTACACGTGTCTTCCTGTGTTCCCGTCTGTCTGAGTCTTTGCTTTCTGTGTGTTTTATTTTGATCCCTCTTACTTTATTTTGAAGGTTACTTCCTCATGTGGTTTTCTGGGATATTACTTTCCTCCTTTGTTCTTTTCCCACCCATGTTTTTATTTATTGATTTTTGTTTTGCCACTACATACACAAACACAAAGAATGAACAAGAGGCTGCCAAACACAGAGAATATTGAAGATGATCCAACTGCCACAGCGGTACTGACATTAAGAAAACATAACCAAGAACACAACCAAAATATATCAACAAAATCCGAAGCCTGTGGGCTGAGAGGAAAGTCGAGATCACTGCTTGTGAGGGGTAATATGATATTGTTGAAGAAAAGGTTCCCATTGCTGTTTAAATCTACCCCGAGTATCTGGTTTACACATGTATAATTCTTCCATTTGTGTAACATCTCCTTAATCCAGTGTGCAAAGGTTAAAGACTAAAGAATCATATTCTTGGCAACCACTGTTCCTAGATACAGAGCAATCTGGAGGTAAGGTGGGAGCTCGAGGGGAAGTTTAATGTCTCTGGAGAAACTCGCTGAAAGCCACTGAAAAATATTTGTCCAATGGTGATGTGAAGTCCAGCAGGACCAAAAGAAGATGTGTGAGTGTCCCTCAGCAGAGCAGCATTTGCTGCACTGAGAGAATATTGATGGAAAGATGCGGTTTGCAGTTTCTGCCCATCTTAAAATCTCACTGGGTTCATCTCTTCCTTATTTTCTTTCTTTTCTTTCGCTGTCTGTCAACATATTGGCAATACTCACCATCTTCATCTTCATTATTATATGTATACACTTTATTTTTTACAATGTATATATTTTTTGAACATTATATTTGAAGATTATATTAGATTATTATATTTTTATTTTAGAAAGTTTGACTTTCTATTGTGTGGCACTGAACAGGAGTGGCCCTCCAATCTCATCCTGTATAATGAGAATAAAGGCATTCTATTCTGTTCTTTCACAATAAGACTACCTGTTTGGAAATAAATATACACGTATATATTATTGATAAAACTGTGGATCAAAGGATAATGTTAAACTTGCAGGATCCAGGTGGGTATACTAGTCACCACAATCTAATAAAGAGTCCCACAGAGATTCGGAATTGCTCATTAACATTCAGGACAGAGAGAGAAGTACACAGGTCAAAGCAGCAGGAAAAGAGGCTAAACTGGAACAGCGTGAATATTAATTGAATTGGAATAATACTCATGAATATTAATCTGCATGTTTGCATAACATAAAAATGGACAAATGTAGTATTTTAGCAGTGTCAGCACCTGAACTATGACCTACAACTACAGTACTGTACGTGAGGAGGTTTAATGATTAGCAGTGTTTTGACATTTGTAACAAGAGCACTGCCTATTGGGGCAAAACACGCCCCTCGTGCTGTATTAACCCCAGTTAACCCTTAACCTTTTAACCTTATTGACCCCACATACAATCCCAACATTGCTTTGGTCACACGCTAGCTGCCCATGAAGTTTGGAAAGTGAAGACCGAACTGTTCTTAAGTTATTGAGAGGACGCTTCCCTGGAGTCATGACTCAATGCTCTTATTTTAGCAGACGCATACGTATAAAAATGCATTTGTAGGGGACAATTTTCAGAGGGATTCCTTCAGTTAATCCGGCCTTATCCTGGAAACAAAGATACGCGTTTATGTCTGGTTGGGTCACAGCAGAGGAGAAGCAACGGTGCTGGACAGTGAAGGTAAGCCTGGCAGGCGTCTGAAACCTGTTTACTTTAAATTTGTTGCAG
This sequence comes from Archocentrus centrarchus, assembly GCF_007364275.1. Classification (NCBI taxonomy): domain Eukaryota; kingdom Metazoa; phylum Chordata; class Actinopteri; order Cichliformes; family Cichlidae; genus Archocentrus; species Archocentrus centrarchus. The sequence goes on along the minus strand of NC_044364.1, from coordinate 18,885,841 downwards.
TTTATAGTCAAAAGCACCGACAGAGGGGAAAATGACGCAGCAGCTGAGAGGCTGAAGACATTTTCAACATGACTGAAGGAAATGCATCTGAGCGGTCAGTGGGTGGGGTACCATTCGCAGGTTGATGCCATCAGGAAAAGTATTGATTTCTTTTGAGCTGCTAATTTCTTGGATTCCATTCTGATGGCTTCATGAATTGGATGGATTTCTGAAGTTTAGCAGAGTTAGAGGTCAGCAGTGAGTTACTGTAGGCAGCTAGTTAACATCTGAAGAAGATACAAAAGAAACTAAAATAACTTTGGATGTAAACAAAGATGTCACAATAAATACGGGCAGCATTTGGAGGGTTGGTGAAGATGAAATGGCCACTCAGTGCGCTTTGAAACCACCTTTCAGTATAGTGTACTCTAACTCATTCATGGCAATTTAGACTCACCAATAAATCTGACATGGAGGGAAGAACCCAGGCAGGCACAGGGAGAACGTGCAAACTTCGAACCAGGAACCTTCTTGCTGCGAGACAATGGTGCTAACAGTGCCTCAGTGCAAGTTGGGTAAGTTGACAAATAATGATCTGATATGTGGCAGACAGCTGCAGAGATACAGTTAGGCTATAGACACATTAGCACAGGGAAGGATGAGGATGAAATTGCTGCCAGTAAAAGTTTATGTTGAAGGTTTCCAGCGGGCTGCAACAAGCGCCATCCAGTGGCAGGAAGAAGACACTGAAAATGGACCGAACTTCAGCCAAGAGAACTTCTTAGATGATCCAGCCACTGGTCATTAATACGCTGCTGCAAGGTTTGGATTACTTGTTATGAAAAAGTCTCAATGCTGCACATGAATGGTGCTAATAAAAAGCTGGAGAGGCCAGGAATGACTGGAAATGTCTGAGGGGCTTGTTTCATGGTAATAAAACAAGAGATAAAGGACCGCAGCACATTAAAAAAAAAAACAAGAGCTTCATCCAACGCAGGAAACGCTCGGATCCGGAAACATCATCACTTAACAAGTGGAGAGATCAAAAACTCAGACACAGAGAGGAAACACGAAAGGGCGAGGGGTTGAGGAGTCAAACACTCCAGGAGTTAGGGAAGCACATCCTCCAGCTACATATTCAACAGCTGCTTACATCGACTATTAAACTATTCAACAGGATTTCAAAGGGTCAAACATTCAGAGAACAGCGAGTCTGTCTCGATACTCTTCATCATATATAAAACACCACTGATTTGGTCATGACAGCATTTACTTTTGAGCTCAGTGAGCGTCTCTCCCAGCATCCTCAGCTCTTTGCTCTTCTGCTCCACGTCATGCTCTGTCACGAGCCCGTGGTTCACAGACGAGTTCCTCTGCAGCTCCTCCACAGACTTCTCCAGGTCGCTGTGAAGGACACAGTCATGTCACTCAGTACTGAGTGTGGTACAGCATGCACAGATTAAAAAACATGTAAATGCCTTTCATTTTGGAAGTTTAACAATTCTCTTCAGGTTCACATTAAAATCATTTCATAAAAAGCTGAAGGTCATTGTGCATGTTCTGCAAACTTTAAGACTGCCACTGCCACATGACTTAAATCAGGTTTAAATGAACTGATAGCAGCATCATTTAAGAGATAAATGTAAATGTAACTGTTGACTCAAACTCAAACAAGAAAACAGTCACATTTGAGCTAAACATACCAGGAAAATATTGGAATAAACAGCTGGAAGCATTAGAAACTGTTAGTCTTTGTGTGCTTCACCTCACCAAACCAATCGAGAGAAATGACTGTATTTACTGTTCTTGTTGCATAAAATCAAATGTCCTCTGGACTCACTGCAGCTGTTGGATGAGCAGCTCCTCCTGGTTTAGGTATTTGAGCCGCTCCTCCTCCACTAGGAGGCGCTGTCTCTGGAGCGGGTCCTCCTGGGTGCGCATGGCATCCAGCATCATGAGGCTCAGTTCAGACTCCGTCTGTCTCAGCAGGGTAAGAACCGAGTCCTGATTCTCCAGCTGGGGAACCAAGTCAACTGATTTAAATTTACAGCACTGCACGAGTGATCACACCCAGATATGCAAACTGCACTTGTTAGCTGATAAGGTAAACTTATTACAGTTCAAACGTACTCACAAGGGAACAAACAACATCTGGTGTCGGTCTGTTTGAAAAAGAATTCCCTTCCCTGAAGGAAAACCTCCCCAATAATCTTCAAATTTAATTCTAACAGTACTGCAAGCTGCACATATTGTATATCCCCGCTGAGGCTACTGTACATAGATGAAATGCTCTTAAATCAGCGGTTACAAAGTGTTGGTGTTTTAAATGACGCTGCAGTAATATGAAACATGGAAAAGTAAGATTTAAAAAAGTCAAGCAGAGCTGAGGAATCCCAGCAGCAGTGAAACAGAAAGCAGCTGACATGCTAGTTTGCATCTTTTTTTTTTTTTGTCCAGTGGATTCAAATATGACTTATTCCACCAATACCATTAACAGACCATAACCCTCGAAAAACAACAAAACATAAAAATATAAGAGAGGGAACCAAACCTGTTTGAGAAGTCTTAGACTATTTCACCAATCTGATTTCTCAAAGAAAAGGCTGCACCTCAGGACTTTTTTGATTCAACGTGAGTGTTTGATGATCTGTGGCTGTAGCTGGGAGGGAGGGAGGTATTACTGGCTCAGTCTATGGGGGTGCTAAAAATGAAAAGTCAATGTAAGGTGTTAAAACTGATTACAAAGGAATAAAATGGATGCTTTTAATTGCACTTCCTTTTCACAGAGACTGTAACAAAGGTGTTTTTTGCAGCTGCAATTTTCAGAAGTTTCCTAAATGCAATCATTAAGACGATGGCTATAAGGATGCACTCACTGAATATGTGATTGTGCTCAAAACATGTCTCTGCAGAGCAGATGGTGGGTTGCAGCTTTCTCAAAAACCATTTGATGAATCAATATGAATGACTGTTGTAAAAATAAATACAATCAAAAAATGCACAGCTGTGTCACAGGCCTGTTTGAGGGTTAAGATCTGGGTTCACACTAAGGTTAGGGTTTGGTACCTAGCTGTGCACATTAAACTGGGAATGCATTAATGCCAGTGAATGTCCTCATAAAGATAGCCAAACCAAAATGCCACTGTGTGTGTGTGTGTGTGTGTGTGTGTGTGTGTGTGTGTGTGTGTGTGTGTGTGTGTGTGTGTGTGTGTGTGTGTGGTTTCCTTTCCTTTTACACACAGAGTGGAGCAGGTAGGGATCACTCTGAATGAGAGAAATTTTTAGTCAGAATAAGTGAACCGATCATCCAAATGACGTCAAATTCGACAGTCACTTGGGTCCCCTGCAGTACACTTGATAAATTTGAAGTGGATCAGAAAAACTGTGTTGATCCAGGCAAAGAATAAACAGAGAGTTCTCAGATTTTTAGTAAGATTGTGTTATACTGCAGTGAACTCCAATTAACAACCCTTAAAATCCCTGCGAAGTTAAACCAACCAGCAGTTTTAACTGTACCTAATAAATTGGCAACTAAGCAAATGTGCAGTTAGATTCATAGCTTTTAGAAGATGATGTAATTTTTGTAATTTTGCCTCTGTACACAACCACAGTGGATTTTAAATTAAATAATCAAGATATGATTTAAGTGCAAACTTTCAGCTTTCATTTAACAGGTTTAACAAACATGTTGCATCAAATGTTAAATATTAATCAAATATTTGGGAATTACAACCATTATGATACATATTTCCCCATTTTACGAGTAATCCAAAAGTAATTGGACAATTGACTGCTGAGCGGTTTCATGGTAACTGTTTTCTGGAGGATGTTGTAGCATCGGTCTGTGTGACTGCCAGTGGAACAAGTTCAGCAATGTTACTGATGATGTGACTGCTCATAGAAGCATCAGGACCAATTCTGAAGTATATAAAGCTATACGCTCCGCAGATTCAACCAAATTCTGCAAAACTGATAGAGCAGCACCTCGCAGTGCAAATGGATGATGACACAAAGGAAAAGCAAACCAAGAGAGTCTCACGATAAAGAATGGAAATATTCTTCACTGGCCAAGCCAGTCACCTGACCTCAACCCGACACAGCACACTTTCCAGTCACTGAGAGACCCACAAACAACCACCAACTGAATGTGGCTGCAGTGAAGGCCTGGCAGAGCTTCACAAAAGAAGACACAGAGAATTTGGTGAAGTCAGTGGGTTCTAGACTTCAGGCATTAAAGCTAAAAGTCTGCGCTTAATTAGTCCTGACTGCTGAAGATCCACTGTGGTGCTGTGATGCATTCAAAATACAAATACACAGCATTTTCAGCCAGAATGATCTGTATACAAACCTGCATGTTGCGCAGCTGCGACAGCTGTTTGCGTAGGGCGTTGGTGTTCTGCTGCAGGCTTTGTAGGTGGAGCTGCATTTGCAGACGGGACACTGTCACGGGCTGGTTGGGCCCCGAGGGTGGAGGTGGCATCAGGGCCAGAGGAGCAGATGGTGTCAAAGCTGCCCGGCAGAAAGCAATATTCAGTTCAAAGAACTCATTCATTCCTTGTTTTGGGATCCTTCAGAGCACATTTAGAGCTGATAGAAAATTGTCCCAAAGCACTGTTGTCAAATCAAAGATTTAAAATTGAAATATGCACTTTGTCATAAAATCAAATATGCGTCTGGTTGAAAAACAAATTGACTGCATGAATACAGATTATATTGGCTGTTTATAGATTTGGAAGCAGCAATCCAGGACAAGTTCTATCTGTGCTGCCGGTCAAAGGTGGAGATTACAGTCTAATGATAAACAGCACGGGGAGGCTTCAGGGACACACTGGATTCGGGGGGGCTGCATTTCCACTAAATCCAAGTGTCAGGTAATAACAGCGTCCCGAGACGGCCAAAAAGTGTGAGTGTTTCTAAATCAGATAATCCTCTCGAATAGCTTGAAAATGCTGTGCTCTGACACACGCATCATGCAGAACAAGACACGGGGAAAGTAACTCGAAGACAGTCGGTCAGTAACACAGAAGGGGGTGTAAGAGTTGCATTTTAAGGCTTTTTAAAAAAAAAATAAAATAAATTAGACCTGTGCACACCTAACAGGAATACTTCCACACCTCAGTGCTGTGCAGGTCAGTAAACTGCTTTGTGCATCCTACAAACTCAGAAATTCAGTACTCAAATTCATCTGTCTGTAGTGCTTAAAAACAAAAAAGAAAAGAAAGAAATGTCCTGTCTTTAACTGCTAATCCAGGGATAAGGTATCAGGCAAATCTAACCATTACTGACTGACTTTTATCATCAAGGGATACAAAAGATAAAAATCTGACAGCAGAAAGAAGGAACGCTGGAGCGAATGGGAGAAATTTAAGTATAAAAATCAAATGACTCTCCAGGAGAGTCGAATTCAAGACTCAGAACATCCACGAGATGAAATGAGATATTCACTGAAACTGCAAAATTTCTTCTTTTTGGATACTTCACAGAGGAAAAAAGGAGAGTCAAACCGAACACTTTATTAGAAGAAATCAATTAATTTGGTCCTTTTACAGCTTTTAAATACATGTTGTCTCTGTGTGTCCGTTTGCTGACAGCAGCTAGCGCTCAGACTTCGAGCTCTTTTGCTCTCCTGTGTGTTCATCACTGGTCAAAAAGCCGAGGAGAAAAACTCTGACAGAACAACGTTTGTGTTTGATTTAATGCAACTCAATGATTTCTTACTCAAAAACACAGGAAACTATGGAGGATCAAAAGAGCCAAAATCAAAATGCAATAAAGAAAAAAATAAAGGCTTGAATGAATTAAAACACCATTAAATACATTTTTTTTTTAAATTAATCCACTTAATAGCATAATAAATTGACATTTTGTATTTTTATGACGTATTTATTTAAAATCTCCGAGACTTCATTATGCACACGAGGACGGCTGTCATTGGAAATGGATCATGGGGTTAAATTTAATCCATCTGTCGACTGATGTTTAGGCCAAGTTTTGACTGGCAGCAGAAATGGAGACTCATCGGATCCGGCAACATTTTTCTAATCTTCTATTGTCCATTTTTGGTGAGCGTGTGCGCTCTTTAGCCTCAGTTTCCTGTTCTTAGCTGGCAGGAATGGCTCCTGTAGCCCTGCTGCAGGGTTATAATAGTTTTGGATTTTACATTATAGTTTAGTTTTAGTTAGTTTTTACTTTTTTTTTCTCTAATTCAGTTAGTTTTAATTAGTTTTCAGAGTGGTTTTGCTCGTTTTTATTAGTTTTTATTTTTGGTTTTATGCTTAGTTTTAGTTAGTTTCAGTATTAGTTTTAGTATTTTCATACTTAATCAGGTACGCTTTAAAGATACCCTTTAAAGAAATATATTCAGCAACCAACTGTTCACAGACAGCAGAACTACATGCTAAATGTGTGTAATATTAAGGACACACATGAACATCAACAGGGAGAAACTGCTAACAATATGAACTCCAAAACTCGATAAATTCTACAATAAACTCCCAGTAAAGTTCAGCCTCAGTGCAGCAGATTAACAACACCTACATGTGGTGTTTGACAAAAACAAACTCCTTGAAGGAGTCAAAGCTCAAATCCAGCTGCATCCTGATGTTCTCTCCACCTGATGCTGCTTCTGTTTTGAAGCTAGCTTGGTTAGATGCTCGCTGATTAGACTTGCAGGGTGTTTGCGGCCTATGTAGCCTACGGAAGTGTCCGACCTCATGTCCGCATTTATGCATGTATGGCTGGATTGCGTGTGTTAATTACCTTGTGGTTGTGTGCTGGGGGTTTTTTGGTCCTTGCTCTTTGTGCTCAGTTTTTAGGGTGCAAACATATTTGTCCCTGTTTTTTCACTTTCTTCATTCCCTCACGTCCATTCCCATAGTTTCAGCAGCTCCCTCCAGGAATTTGCTGACATTTGTGAGTCCTTATATTGATGCTTTGATTATTAGTCCTGATTGTTATTATCTGACTGATAAAGTAGCCGGAAACGCACAAGGACTAAACACAACGTTGTGGGCTGCGTTGACCCGACGAGTCGTCACGTTTCTCTGGAGGTGCAGGCCGGGTTGCCTTGTAGGATGAGAGCGGTTTCCGTAGCTGCCTTGTGTGCGCTTCTCAGGTCTACTTTGATGTTGGTGTTTTTTTTCCTGACTAAGAAGTGTTCCGTACATCATCCACAACATCATTCACAACAAGACACTCGCTGCTATCTGTGCTATCATAGTAAAAAAACCACATGGGACTCTCTGAGGAGCAGCGCGGTGTGCGCACGCACGCACATGCGCGCCCATTTGCCCGACGGCGTTCCGAGCTTAAACTCGGAGAGAGGAAAAAAATGATTTCATATCAATCCACAAGACTTTTGAAAAAATAACAATATCTATAATTTCAGTTAGTTTTGTAAACTCACAATTCAGTTTTAGTTAGTTGTCGTTTCTTCCTTTTAATTTTAGTTTTTATTTATTTCAGTTAACGACAATGTTTTTTCAATTTCAGTTTTCGTTATTTCGTTCGTTTTCGTTAACTATAATAACCCTGCCCTGCTGCCTCGAGGTTTGATGTGTCGTGCATTCAGAGATGCTCCTCTGCGTACCTCGACTCTAACAAGTGGTTATGTGAGTTACTGTTGCCTTCCTATCAGATTCAAACAGTCTGGCCATTCTCCTCTGACCTCTGGCATCAACAAGGCATTTTTCTCCCAGCGAACTGCTGCTCACTGGATATTTTCTCTTTATCAGGTCATTCCCTGTAAACCGCAGAGATGGCTGTGTGGGAAAATCCCACAGATCAGCAGTTTCTGCCTGTCCAACTTCAGGTTGTTTTGACAATGTCTAAAAGCCTAAATGCAATGAGTTGCTGCCACGTGATTGGCTGATTAGTTATTTGTGTTAACGAGCAGCTGAAAAGGTGTACTTAATAAAGAGGCTGGTGACTGTATACTTAACATTTGCTTTCTATCATTAAAGCTAACATGGGGGCAGTTAGTCAGCTAGCCATTACCTACCTACTCAACATGTTCTTGGCATCAGTACTTTCATTACATCCCAGTTAAATGTGTCTGTATATTAATACTCAGGTACAGGTATACAGCATGCTGACAAAAACAGAAATACCAGTTTACATGTTTTAAATGTTTTTTTGGTGCATTTAATGGCATTTTTTTTATTGAGCCAGTTTTATTTACTTATTTATTCATTTGTGATTTTGGCAGTTTCAGTCCTCCACAGCAACAGGGGGAACGTGAAGGACACAAGCTGTCAGAGAGGCAGGTCCTTCAAAACGACACATATACATGTACTAGAAACTAGTGGAGCTCCAGATAAAAGACAGGGAAGGGGTGAGACAGGGAGACAGGTACCAGACACTTCAGGAACACACACAGTAGCTACCTTTCTTTTTTATAGTTCGTCCAGCTAAAACAAGAAGCATGAGCAGCAGTTACAGAGCAGCAAAAGCCGGCATGTACAGTACAGTACAGTACAGTATGAGGAAGCTGAATCAGCCGTTACAATCACATATGAGGCTCTTTAAGAATTATGCAGAGAGAATGAAAGAGCAGCAGCTCTGCGTGAGGAAAACGAGCTAATTTATGTGGCTATCAAACAGGCAGCAGTGAGAAGCAGTGACAGGCAGTGATAGGAAATACTTTGTCTCCTTTTTTTTTTCTTTTTTGGTGGTGAGCACTTACTGTCAGTTCCTGAGCAGTCACTGGCTGACTCAATCTTCTCCCTGGAAGAGGCAAGTGTTAAAGTACTTACAGCCAGAACACACTATCGACTCAGCTGCTGAGCAGCTATTGATATATGGTGGAAAGTGTGTGAGCGTAGTGTACATGCTGCTGCACGAGGGATTTTTTTTCTGCTTTGTGTGTCTGAAATCACTCGCTCGCTCCTTCATAAGGCCCCACATGATCTACAGTAGTGGCAAGATTGCTGTTTAACATAAATTTACATTTTTTTTTTTCCTCAGCTGAAGATAAACACATGAATTTTAAAGCTTTCACAGCAACCAGGGAAACAGACAGGAAGCCAACAGAGATGATAAGGCCAAGGCCTGCAATTCTTTTTTTTATATATATGCATTTATTAAAGGGTTCCTCCAGGTTTTGGATGTTAAAATGAACACCCACAACAATGACTCAAAAAAATGTAGGAGGTTTAGGACACAGGAGTCCCGGCTGCTAAGACAGGGACTAAAACCATGTGGAGCTTCTTATCTTTAAGGTTATAGTCAGCTGCTGTACTGTGACTGAAGAGCATTACAATGAGCTGCAGAATACAGAAAAAAAAATCTCAGGAAAACTATTTCTCTTCAGTTTTCCTCAACAGTACTTGAACTGTAACCTGCCCTTATTACATTATCCCAGAGTGTTTCAATTTATCTCATTTTAATGATGTTGGGCTACAGCAAATCTGAGGCTTCCTGGAGCTTCCAAATGCTATCCTGCCGAGTCTCTAATGCCTCCAAGAACACACACACACACAAAAAAAATAAACCCAGCATCTGCCAGCTTGTCTCTGGCTTTCCTTTTAAGATTTACAATAATTCGAAACACCTGAGAGATAAATTTAAGGACAAAATTAAGGATGGACCAATCCAATATTTGGATTAAATATCAACCCGATCCCGCCTCAGAAAGCTTGATGGGTTATTGGTGCCCCCGGGGCGATCAAGGGGCTGATCTGTTTACTTCACCGTGCGTCAGCAGTGCACCGGTTGCTGCAGCACGGAGGAAGCTCACAGCAGAACGTCAGCAGTTTGGAGGTGTTTCATATTTGCAGCAAACACCTTTTCTCTGGATGTTTGAAAAAGTTTTTGAATTCACCACAAACTGCAACAACAGTTCTTTCATGTTTCAGTCATTGGATGGACTGGTACTTATGGACTGGTAGCTGATCACCTCTTACTGCACTTTTACATCACACACACACACACACACACACACACACACACACACACACACACACACACACACACACACACACACACAGCACTTCGCCTTAAATGCTTTTTATCAGTCGTGGACACACTGATTGATGCACTCTGTAGTTCAAGAGGTATGGAGCTATGTAGCAGAGAGTGCAGAGGGCTTTTTAACCAGACTGTTTAACACTATCGTGGAGAGTGAGAGGATGCCTGAGGAATGGAGAAGAAATGTGCTGGTGCTGATGTGCAGAACTGCAGGAACTACAGAGGGATGAAGCTGATCGGCCACATCATGGAGATATGAGCGAGAGCTGTGGAAGCTAAGCTGAGAAGAGAGGTGTTGATCAGTGAGCAGCAGGATGGCTTCATGCTGAGAAAGAGCTCTGCAGATGTGCTGTTTGCTTTGAGAGTGTTGATGGAGAAGTTAGAGAAGGTCAGAAGGAGCTTCATTGTGTCTTTGTGGATCCAGACAAAGCAGATGCTAAGAAAGGAACAGTGGGACTGCATGAAGAAGGCAGGAGTGGCTGAGAAGTATGTGAGGGTGGTGCAGGACATGCATGAGGACAGAGACAGTGGTGAGGTGTGCAGGAGTGACAGATGGATCCAAGGAGGAAGTGAGATTACATCAGGAATCTGCTCTGAGCTCCTTGTTTGCAGTGATGATGGACAGGATGAGGATGAGGTCAGCAGGGGTCTCTGTGCACTATGATGTTCATGGATGATGTTCTGTAGTGAGAGTAGGGAGCAGGTGGAGTAGAGCCTGGAGAGGTGGAGGTATGCTCTGGAAAGAACAGGAATGAAAGTAAATTTGTGACTGAGAGGAAGACAGGTGTACAGTAGAACAAGGACTAGAGGTGGGGAAGTGAGGTAGTGCAGGATTTAAATACCTGGAGTCAACCATCCAAAACAACGGACAGTGCCCCAGAGAGGTGAAGAAGAGAGAGGAGGCAGGGTGGAGCGGGTGGAGATAAGTGTCAGGAGTGATCTGTGACAGAAGGAGAGCAGCAAGAGTGAAAAGGAAGGTTTACAATATGGTAGTGAGACCTGCTGTGATGGATAGTTTGGAGACAGTGGCACTGACACAAAGACAGGAGGCTCAGCTGGAAGTGGCAGAGCTGAAGATGTTCAGATCTTCACTGGGAGTGAGCAGGATGGACAGGATTAGAAACGAGTATATAAAAGGAATAGGTCAGGTGGAGCAGTTTGGAAATAAAGTTAGAGAGGCTGAGATGGTTTGGACATGTGCAGAGGAGGGAGAGTGGATATTCTGGCCAAAAGATGATGACGATGGAGCTGCCAGGCAGGAGGAAAAGAGGAAGACCTCAGAGGAGATTCATGGATGTAGGGGAGGACGTTGGCACAAGGGGATGCTAAGGACAAATAAGGTGGAAGCAGATGATCTGCTGGGGTGACCCCTAAAGGGCGCAGCTGAAAAAAGAATTAGAAGATCTTGGCCAAGGAAACTTCAACACGGAGGAGCCAAGAATCAAACCCCTGACCCTCTGATTAGTAACCAACCTGCCATACCTCCTGAACCACAGCCTGCTGTGTAAAGCTTGTTTAAAAAGCTTTCAGTGCACTAGCATTATTTTAATTATATTGTTGAAATTGACTAAATAAAGCTTTAATCCTCCATGCTAAAGCTGTACGCTGCAAGTCTCCCAAAAGTCTTATAAAATTATAAAAGCCTTATAAATCTGATACTTTTAATGCATCATCAAGACCTTTTTTAAAAGAACTGAACTGAATGATAGTCAGACTGGGCTATGGCTAGCTCGTACTTCCTGTACTTTTATGTATTTTCAAGTTGTGAGGGTAGCACATCTGTAATGGATGCTGTAAATGGGGTTTGGATGATCTTAAAAAAAGTGTTAGGAACAAATAACACACTCGTAACAACTGCAGAATGGGTTTGTTCCGTTGAGGCAAACGTGTGTGAGTGTTTTCACAGTATTTCTATGTGTCTTTGTGGTGTGTGTGTGTCTTACGGGCTTTCTGCCTCAGGCGCTTTGCTCAGTACCCTCTGTAGCAGCCCGGTCAGGCTGGCTATCTGCTTCTCCATGGCCTCCATGCGCTCCCTGGATTCAAAGATGCACAGAAAAGTATGGCTAACAAACATTTCATATGTTTTTTTTACTACTCCTTTAAAGGTTTTTCAGTTCTCTTTTTTTGGTTTTGTGTTATGAAATCACTGAAATGATCTTCTGTATAAACATATGACCCTCAGAACTGAAAAAGGAAACGCTGAGTGCCAAAAACTTCTAATGGCAGCTTGATGCTAGCTCCAAGTATAGTTTCCTTTTTTATAACAAATGCATCATGGATTTTTTTTAACACGTCCATTTGGATTTTAAGGCTTGAAATTAGAGGCATGGCTGCTTTGAGTAACAGGTGCAGCATCACGGGGCGCTCGATGCTAAACCTCACCACATAAATCATCCAAGACATTTGTGCTTCCATTTTGTTGAGTAAAATTATAGTACGTTATTAGTTTGTTATCAGCACTATTTAGCAAATGCGTGTGTCTTTGCATTTCACAAGTACAGTTGAGGATGTGGCTTGCTAACCAAGCTTGCCAATGCTGGCAGATAAATTAGCATGAAAGCCTCTTGTCACATCTGGCTCCAAAAAAAACAAACACGGCAGTGGGCAAGACGCCAAAGTTGAAGTCCAAAACCAAAATGGCTGCATCCACGTTTTAAAAACACTCTGTAGCTACCACTGCCACCACATACTGTATAACCTACTGTGTAAAAGTTTGAAATCCATATAAAACCAACACTAAACAACCAACACTACATTTTACGAACAAACCAATGGAATAGTCATTAAACTGCATGTCTTAAAATGTTATGATTTATTAGAGCTCAACACTGAACTGATATTGTACAAAGCATAAAATAATCTCCTTCAAAAAAAGCAGTCGGGGCAAATATTTTAAAAAGATGTTTTTCTGTTAGAGGGATAAATCTGTGGAGCAGCTGTGATGAGGAATTAATATGTTATTGTAAATTTTAGAAAGTGTTCAAAAATCAGGTGGTAAACAAATATAAAATTAATTACAGCATGATTACCATCGTTTATAAAAACCTGTTTATTCTTAATATTGTATGATCTTTGGGGAAATTTGGTAAGAAAAGTGTTGCCATTTAGAATACGCGGTATGTAAGCTTCAGTCGACAGCTTTTCAGTAAGTAATTTGTGTTCGGCCCGTTTCATTAAATTTTTGCATGCGTGAGGCTGTCCTACCTGGTCTCTGTCTCATTCCCCAGCAGAGGTGAGCCAAAGCTTCCAGCACCCCCTCCTTCCCCTCCAGGACCAGCCATCAAGCAGAGCTGCTCTGAGGTTAGACCCAGTCCTGGTCCCTGACCCCGGGCTTTGGGACTGTCCCCAAACACGGAGGAGGTCACGGAGTCTCTTCGCAAACTCTGCCTCCCTGGGGAACCCCGAGTTGGCATTGTTGCCCCATAGGAATCCCTCATGTCAGGTATCTTCTGTGGGGAGGAGGGTGGGGGCACCCGCAGCCCCATGGCCAACAAAGACGCAGCGTAGGCGTCATTATAAAGAGGTCCTCCAGGCCTGTAGAGCGCACTATTTTCCATCAGCTCTCCTTGTAAAGCAGCTGCTGAATAGGAGGTGAGTGAACGCACTGAGCCAGGACCACCTCCACCCCCACCACCACGGCGGTATAAGGAGCCGTAGGGGTCAGCTCTTGCTGGCAGAGGAGAATGAGGACCTCCTGCGAGGCTAAGCCGACTCGTATCTGGGCCCAGAGTGTAGGGGTCTGCATAGATCCCACCCCCACCACGATCATCTCCCCTCAGCAGCACCATGCTTCTGGATCCCCCGACTTCATCGTCAGGCTTCACATCCCTGCGCTCCAGTATGGCGCTGGAGGAGGAGCAGAAGGCTGGCTGGGTGTGATGAGGCTGGTGGGGCTGGTGAGGCTGGTGGAGCTGGTGGAGCTGCGGCTGCTGGTGGGGAGAGGAGTGGTGGGACTGGGAGTGAGGATGAGGCAGGGAGTGGGTGTGGTGGGGTGGCCCGGCGTAGGAAGAAGGCCTGCCCCCACTGTAGAGGAGGCGGGCACGGGATGGTGAGCCTTGAGGAGGGGAGGCCGAGGAAGATGAATGCTGGGAAGACATCGGTGGGTTGCTCAGGCGACGGTTGGATGGAGAGTCCTGGGGTGCATACACCATCTCCCTCTACAAATAAAGAACAGAACTGTTATTTCTAGATACTGAGCACATATTCATCAAGTAGGAATCAGTTAATTGAACACGTAAATGAGATTTGCTCCAAGTTCAAGGCTCTGTCCCCAGGATGGTCTATACACTATAATGCCAAAACCATTTACTCACCATCCAAATCATTGAATTCAGGTGTTCCAATGACTTCCATGGCCACAGGTGTATAAACCAAGCACCTAGGCATGCTGAGCGCTACTACCAACATTAGTGAAACAATGGGTCACTCTCAGGAACTCAGTGAATTCCAGCGTGGTACAGTCATGAAATTCCCTCACTACTAAATATTCCACAGTCAGTGTTAGTGGGATTATAACAAAGTGGAAAGGATTGGGAATTACAGTAACTCAACCATGAAGTGGTAGGCCACATAAAATCACTGAGCGGGGTCAGTGGATGCTAAGGTGCATAGTGCACAGAGGTCACCAACTTTCTGCAGAGTCGGTCTCTACAGACCTCCAAACTTCATGTGGCCTTCAGATTAGCTCAAGAACAGTGCACAGAGAGCTTCGTGGAACGGGTTTCCATGGCTGAGCAGCTGCATCCAAGCCTTACATCACCAAGCACAACGCAAAGCTTCGTGTTCTCTGGAGTGACGAATCACGCTTCTCCATCTGCCAATCTGATGGATGAATCTGATAGCGTAGGCCTGTAAATTTTTTCCTGGCTAGGAGCCTGTGTTCACTCTCATCAAAATACCATAGAATATAATGGATTTCCTTGAAAATTTTAAACAAGAAACATAAACAACACAGCACAGCTTGTGCTAATGCCAATATGTGACCCACCTGGCACTGGGATACAAACTTCAACACAAGACAATATAATTTAGGTCAGAGTAACGAGTAATATCAAAAACTAACCACCTCCCATTACCAGTTTGAATTCACTTTTTTATATAATAAATACATTTATATAAATATGTAACTGTGTTTAAGAATGGGATGTTACTTCAGTTCATATCTGTGAAGGCAGATGAGCAAATACATTTGGCAGTATAGTGTATGATCTCGTGTTTTGCCTGAGAATGCCTCAGTATCCCCCTCAGCAGAGCTGGAGGAGAGACAGTAGGTCTGGGCATCTTTATTTAGACTGCTGCCTCCATGAACCTGACCTGGATAACACTGGAAGCTACAGTGACAGAAAACAGTCTGATTGCAACCATGAGGTGAACTCTTTGGGTCTGCATAAATCACTGCAGTTTTCATGGTAAATTCTGCTGAACAATTCAGCAGCTGTGCTTTCAGACTATTAGCAACATCACTGAATACCAACATGTGTCCCTAATATAGGCAGTGTACATTATGTGATTGATTGGACTGAGTGGGATTTGTCACACAGCTGAATCAAATGATCTGTATTCATTTTTGTTCAAACCGCATGTGTGGTTTGCCAATGTTGACTCACCAACTAAAGCAAATGATTTACTGGTAAATGGCATTATGAGATTTAAGCCTTTTATCCATCCTGGTCTTATCTTAACTAGTCTAAGGGTGAATGGATATATGGGTGAAGATGGCAGTCATGATGGGCAGTGCTGAAGAAGCATATTTTTGTGTTAATCTGAGCTCACACACTGGGAGGATGAGTGAGGGAGGTGGTGTATAGAGAGACCTCAGAGGCCTGCTGTTACTGAACCTGATCAGTTTGTCCTTCTAACAAACAGACAAACCAAAATAATCACACTCTCTCTGGTGCAGGTTACTTAAATCTCACAGGTTGTTGGAAAGATTATGAGCTTTCTCTGAGGTCTGTTAACAGATTGAATCAGTGATTTAGTGATTTTCTGGTTTCTTGTGCACAGTTCATTCTATTAATGTCAGAGCTTTGAGATGTTGTGGGATTGGAAGTGAGACTTAGGAGAGAGAGAATATTGAGGATGATGTCCTTCACCCAGCTGAATATCATTGTAGCCATTAATAATTTAATGACGCTCTGAAACTACCTGCTCGAATCCAATAATGAGATTCTTTAGAAATACAGTTAAAGTAATAGTTTCAAATTTAAAGTTATAGTTTGAAGCTATACTCAAAATGTGATTTGTGGAAGAAAAAAAAATATTCATGAATATAACTCAGGAAGCATAATGGACCAGCAGGCCATGGAGCCTGCTGGGATGTTTATTATTGATCGCTGCTGTTATGCAACACTTTTCGAATAATCATGAATTTAAACTAAACAAGTTTAGAACTTAAACTTGACTCATGCACTTTAAAAAACAATCATTCATTAATTTACAAAATATTCTCAGTTTCGTGCTTTACTCTTGCAGGCACAGTGGATCCAATCAAACACAACACGGAGGATTAAATGATATTTAACTGCTGCTAGCCAATCGGGTCGCCATTAAAATGAAGAAGACTCCATTTCAGCAAAGATAAAATAAACACATCTTTATTGTGTGAAAAACATTACAGGCAGCCAGATAATACTGCCTGCTAATCGAAGCTTGGCTGTGATTGGCTGAGCGATCAGTCCAGCTCAGGCATGCCTGTGAATCCTGCTTTCCTCATCTGCAGCCTGTCGCTCCCTTTCTTTTTTATCCACATCTCTCCAAATCTCTAGAACAAGCAGGAGGTAACCTGTTCTCTCCAATCCAAAAAGTTAAATAAGGGGCTGCAGATCTCACTTTCTCAGCATTTCAAGCCAGTTTTTGAGCTGAAGCAGCCTGTTGGTATTTGGTATTAAGCTAGATTTGGACCAGCACTGACTGAACATCAATTTCTGATTTCACTGGTTTTAAAGTAGCATTAATCACTTTGGGGAGGGGATAAATTTTATCCCCACTGGGGATGAAAATAATTCAGCAGAGGCAAAGATATGTAGCCCAGATATGAGGTAAGCTCCCCCTTCCTCTCCAGAAAATCACAGACAGGTTAGGCTGCGCTGCTTTGCTCATAAAGTCTGTCAGTTTTTGACTTTTCAGATATTCAACAATCAGCTGGAAACTAGCCATTTTTTAAAAGGCAGTTTACTGTAACACGAGTGGTTCATAGATGCCACTTCCTGATTGACAGGAAAGACTCTAAATTGCCCCTCCAAGTGCAGTTTAAGTTGCACTTGGTGCTTTATTGACAGGCTGAGCAAGATAATCTTTTGGTATCAGTCCTGCATGTCAGATTGAAAGGCAAAACAAAGCAGAGAACAGAGGGTGTGAGTAAAAGCTACCAGACAGAAGAGTAATAGATTCGGCAAAGAAACACAAGAGAAGACAACGCTGTTTGTGGCGCACAAAGCTATCTCTCCTGGATAAGATGCAAATTGAAAAGCCAATATTTCCATATAATAACCCTCAGGTCCCTTCTAACAACACCCTGTGGACAGCCTCGCAGCACTCTGGGGCCATCATCTTCCATCTCGTATCTTAGCAACAGCCTCGTATCGACACCATCCTTTAAAAGTGCCGAAGACGTGCAGACATTTCATTCCACCCCCTAAAGTCACGAGACGTCTACGACAGGTGCGCTCCTGAAAGCTTCATCCCACTGTGCCATTCAAAACTGCCCGTTCTCCCGCTGTGGAAAATCTACCAATCAATCTCCTCTTCATTCTGTCCTCCAGTCACAGGCCCGGACCGCCTTCAGTAATCCTGATCATGCTTTTGTGGTCTGCAATCAGGGAATGATCTCTGGCTATGCTGGCAAGACTTCAATAAGCCCTCTCTCTCTCTCTCTCACTCACACACACACACACACACACGTCCTCTTCCTCACCTTGCCAATGTACCTCACACACATAAAGCTCAAGGTAAGCCTGCTGGTTTGATAAGGCTGTAAAACGCTGTGAAGATTTCAGAGCTGAAGACAGCGAGCACTCCCTCGGGAACAGCTGACCTCCAATGCATTAGCGGGCAGTTGCAAATCACGCACACAGTAAAGCAGTCGCACACACACACACATGTAAACAGAAAGCCCAGGGGCTGTTTCATAGACAGCAACTGAAACACCAAATGTGTCAAAAAATACACCGCTGCCGACAGCAGTCGCCTCACTTCAGCTGTTTAACAAGTAGATTGGATTTTCACGGCATGTGCACCGCATATGTCTGCCTTTCTCTAATGTAATTTATCTACAGTAGTTTATCATTTACTTTATCCTATAAAAGCAGCATTCTCTAACACTTTAAATTACGGACCCTCATTTCCATAATCACACTGTAATTAGAAGGCAACAAAATGCATTGAAGATTTTGTACTGAAAACGCGGATGCTGCAAACACTGAATAACATGCAGTGGCTTATTTTGCTCCTGCTGTAACCAAATGCATGAAGCATTAGTAATCATGCTAATGAAGCAGATGCCACATTCATGTTGCCAGAAACTGATGCGTTAAAATAAATCCCACTGTGGCTGCTGGACAGGAGGATTTTACTCTGAGGACTGACACAGTTTATTTACAGGGACTGTGCAGACTGTAAAAAAATGCGTGTTGTATTAAAGACGGGTGGATTTAACTGAGAAACTGAGTGACACTGCGCATTCTTTGGCTAATAACTGACCAAGGATAATTCTCCTTTCTTACTCAAAATATACAAAATGAACTTCACATTTCATTCAGTAAAACTTGAAACTAGCGACTGAGTCCATAAAGTCATTGAGAGAGTGTTTCCTGAGGTTACAGATCGAGCTGAGGGCCATTTTCCACACAGACTTTTATGCAATCAGAATTTATTTTGCAACCAGAAGAGTCTCCCCCTGTTGGCCATTGAAAGAATGCAGGTTTAAGGCACTTCTGCATTGGCTGCACCTGGAAGTTATGCTCATCTTTTATACTGTGGTTAATCCAAAAACAAGTCAGTCCGCATTAATCTCTGTGTAACCCGGTTAGAAAATGTGTTTGGTTTGGTTTAAAAGCGATTGTTCAAATCCAGTTAATATTAAATGTTTCAGTTAAAAACTGTTATTTATGTAATGAAAGGTTTAAATACATTTAATACTGTAATTTGTTTGTTTGGTTATCTTTTAAAAATGTGAAGTGTGACAAAGAACTGTTTGAACCAGCATTTATGGGGTTGATGCGTGAGTAAGAGAGGGCAGAGGGAGTGTCAAGAGTAAGAGAGGGAGAGAGAAGGAGAGGAGCTAAGAACGAGTGTGTCGAAACAGGACAGAAGCGAGTTTTAAGGCTAAGTACACAGAAGCGGGGATTCTTGTGTTTCTTGTGGGACTGTCTGCTCGACAATCTGTCGTTAGAGCACAAGTTCTTCCTGTTGCGAGGACGAGAGGGATGGCCAATTCTTCTGTCAAAGACTGTGTATGACTGTGGCCCGTATGCTAATGTTAGCCCGAGCGTTAGCGCGTGTGCTACGGCTAAGCTAACGAGCTTGATAGCATTGAGTCAGCACACTACAAGTGTACAGACTGTTTGCGTATAGTTGGACTAACCCAGTTGAACTGTGCGAGAGGGGAAAGACTGTTTTCAGCCCGGGAACGGAGTAAATACCCTGCTCGAGGATTGACAGAGCCTCATCTGTACCTGTTCTGGAAGCGAGGTGAGCGAGGAGACAGAAACTCTTAAAGGTGAGTTTTAAAAAGTGTGTTTCGAAATGTTTTATTGGTACTGTGTAACCTAAATCCAAGGCTTAAATTGACACTGACTTAATCAGGGTTAAAACATAGTGAATATAGCATAAGAACCCAAAAGCCCTACCCCTATTAATATTTCTATTTACGGGGAGCGCTACATAAAATGGAGGCACCGCTGGGATAAGTCTTGGATTTCTCAGCTAAACTAAGTCTAAGCTAAATTGCAAAGCTCACTTACAGATATTTATAAAATGGATAAAACTGAATTAGTGTCAGAGCTAAAGAGCTGGTGCCGTGGTGAGGGTGTCGATGAGACTCATGCGCTGATGACCTTCGTCCCAGAAGAAGTGGAGATCAGTGTCATTGAAGAAACCCTTCAAACTATCAAGTCACTTGGACGGGTGCGTGTCCGTGGGAGGAACTTTTGTGCTAGACTAAATTGTCGGATGGTCTTGTGCGAGAGTAGAGAGACTATTAAGGAAGGGAGTGTTCCTCCTGAAGTGGTCCCTAGTGATGG
Organism: Archocentrus centrarchus; assembly: GCF_007364275.1. Taxonomy (NCBI): domain Eukaryota; kingdom Metazoa; phylum Chordata; class Actinopteri; order Cichliformes; family Cichlidae; genus Archocentrus; species Archocentrus centrarchus. The sequence continues at coordinate 18,865,658 of NC_044364.1, read as the reverse complement.
TGGAGAGGCATGGCCTATTATCATCATAAGAGAAGTGGAGGCAGCTGCTGATACGTTTAATAGTAAACTAAAGGGCTTGCTGCAGGCTGAAGGAAAAACAATGGAGGACCTAAAATCCTTATTCCCTAGTGCATCCCCGCCCACAAGCTCCACTGAATCTATCCTTCGTGTTGTTGGTGATTTGTTGGAGAAGACCACAAAACCAGCTGATGGTGGGAGCTATTGCCGACTACGCATGTTCTCAGGAGCTCTGCCAACCCCGCCAGGTGAGGAACCGTTTGACCACTGGCTAGAGCAAGCATGGATTATGGTGGAGGAGTCCGAGTGCTCTGACAGGGAGAAAAGACGCAGGCTGATGGGAAGCCTAAAAGGGCCCGCGCTAGAAATCATAAAAGCAGTGCGGCATGCCAACCCCGATGCCACCCCAAAAGAGTGTTTGGATGCCCTTGAAAGTGCGTTTGGAAGTGCGGAGTCTGGGGATGATCTCTATTTTGCCTTCCGATTGATGCAACAGCAACAAGGAGAGAAATTATCAGATTTCCTCAAACGTTTAGAGCGGCTACTAGCTAAGGTGATTCAAAAAGGAGGCCTCCCTGCTAGCGACATGGATAAAGCACGACTTGAGCAACTGCTAAGGGGTGCTATTGCCTCAGACTTAATGCTGATCCAGCTGCGATTGAGAGAAAGGAAAAAAGCACCACCAAACTTTCTGCAGCTTCTGACTGAGATTCGCACTGAAGAGGAGTACGAAGCATCCAGAAAGAAGCTCAGCACCTCAGTACACCAAGTACAGGCTAATCTTGAAGTGGACACAAAGCAAACTGAGATTCAGAAATTAAAGGCTGAAATCAAAGAACTTAAGTCAATGTTTGCATCAGTAGCAACCAAACCAGTTCACGTCAGAGATGAGTACACAGAGGCTACACCTGTAAGTACATCTTTTGGTCCAGAGAACAGGCCCAATGCGGAGCTGAATGCCTTAAAAAAACAAGTGAGACGATTGAAACAGAAAGCTAACAACAAGAAGTCAGAACATCCTGCTTTAGTTTCAGCCATGGAGATTTCTGGACCTGCTACACATGCTCAGAAAACACAGTCGAAAAGGTCAGAGGATAATTTCTGCTATCGCTGTGGAGAAAATGGACATTTTGCTACAAAGTGTCGAAACCCTGAAATCAGGCCAAGGTCATCAAAAAGCTAATCCACGCTTTAAAGGTGACAAAAGGGAAAGGCGACATCCCCATTAGTGAAGTTAACTGTGGGGCAAAGAAAAGTGCTGTTACCACACTACAGCAGGTGGACATTCCTGAAGGTCTGATTGGCCCACCCAGTATAGTGCCTGTAAAAGTAAATGGAAATTCCTGTGATGCCTTGCTAGATAGTGGCTCTCAAGTCACCATCATCTTTGAGTCTTGGTATCAAACTCACCTGTCTGATGTCCCAATTCACCCAGTATCTGGTCTAGCCCTGTGGGGGCTAAGTGAATCAACACTCAGCTATCCTTACCGTGGGTATGTGGTGGTTGATTTCGAATATCCAGCAAAAATTTCTGGAGCCGACCAGACTGTTACAGTTCTTGCTCTTATTTGCCCCCAGCCTCGAACTGCAGATTCAGACTCCTGTTATTGTGGGGACCAATGCCAGTCACATCAGACGTCTTGTGCAGCAATGCAGGGACAATGGCATTGACATCACCCAGACATTGGGCATACAAGTATCTTGTAAAGACACAGAGCTAATACTTCCTGGTATGGCCACAGTCCTTGAAGTGGAGGATGATGTTGGCTGTGTGACGTGGCAAGGCCCTGGCCCACTGACTCTGCCCCCTGGTGGAGACTGCAGAGCAGTCTGCAAAGTCGAGTACAAGCACCACATCGACCATGAAATCCTGATGGTTGACGCCTCTCCTGAAGCGCCACTCCCAGGTGGTGTACTACTTCAGCCTATGGTAGTGCCTAGCGAGGAAGTGAACATTAACCATTTTAGGATCTGGGTTCGGAATGAGTCCTTGACTGAGACAGTCCTACCCGTGGGAACTGTCATTGGACATATGTATCTGACAGATGAAGTCACTTCTCTCACTCCTTCCAAGTCAGCTGCCACAGAGTTTGACGCTGATCTGATCAACTTCGGAGACTCACCTGTGTCGGAGGAGTGGAAGGAGAGACTCCGGCAAAAGTTATCGACAAGGTCCCAGGTGTTCTCTCTAAATGAGCTTGATGTTGGACTAGCAAAGGGAGTAGAGCACACGATCCGGATGTCAGATCCACGGCCGTTCAGGGAGCGCTCACGTCGCCTAGCTCCAGCTGACATAGAAGATGTGAGAAAGCACCTCCGAGAACTGCTGCGTGCTGGCATCATAAAAGAGTCCCGTAGCCCTTATGCATCTCCGATCGTGATTGTTCGCAAAAAGAATGGAGCCATACGGATGTGTATCGACTACCGGTTGTTGAACAGCCGAACCATCCCCGATCAGTACACAACACCTTGCATAGATGATGTGCTGGACTCAATGAACGGGAGCAAATGGTTCTCTGTACTTGATCTAAGGAGTGGCTATTACCAAATAGCAATGGCTGAGGAAGACAAGGAAAAGACGGCATTCATCTGCCCACTGGGGTTCTTCCAGTTTGAGCGGATGCCACAAGGGATAACCGGAGCCCCAGCCACCTTCCAACGTTTGATGGAGAAGGCGGTGGGTGACATGAATCTGCTTGAGGTCCTCGTCTACCTTGATGACCTGATTGTATTTGGCAGAACGTTGGAAGAGCATGAGGAGAGACTCCTGAAAGTTCTGGATCGTCTGGCAGAAGTTGGACTGAAGATCTCAGTCGACAAATGCCAGTTCTGCCAGCCAAAGGTAAAATACCTTGGACACATTGTATCGGCTGATGGTGTATCGCCTGACCCAGCCAAAATAGAAGCAGTTACAAACTGGCCACAGGCCTACTCACCTGAAAGCTCTCCAATCTTTCTTAGGGTTCTGTGGCTATTACCGACGATTCATAGCCAACTACGCAGCCATCGTCAGGCCGTTGTCAGACCTAACCAAAGGCTATGCCCCAACCCAGATGGGCAAGAAGCAAGACAAAGCTCATACCAAGACTTACCTTAAGACGTCTGAGCCATTTGGCGACAGGTGGGATCAGTCTTGCACAGAGGCATTCCACAAGATTATTTTCTGCCTCACTCATGCACCGGTCTTGGCTTTTGCAGATCCCAACAAGCCGTACATCTTGCATGTAGATGCCAGCTTAAAAGGGCTTGGAGCAGTTCTCTATCAGGAGCACAGAGAGGGTCTGAGGCCTGTGGCTTTCGCCAGTAGGAAGCTTACGTCATCAGAGAAGAACTACCCCATTCACCAGTTGGAGTTTCTGTCCCTTAAGTGGGCTGTCGTGGATAAATTCCATGATTATTTGTATGGGGCCAAGTTCACGGTACGTACAGACAACAACCCCCTCACGTACATACTCTCAACAGCAAAGCTCAGTGCGGTAGGGCACAGATGGCTCTCTGCCTTATCCACCTATGACTTTGAGGTACAGTACCGACCAGGCAGACACAACATAGATGCCGATCTGCTCTCAAGGAACATGCCTGATGAGAGTGCTGAGGATTGGGAGACCATACCTCAGACTGGTGTGAAGTCCATCTGCAAACGAATCTGCATCCATGGGACTACCAGCAATCCGACAAGATATGTGGACCAGTTGGGAGCCTCTCCTGATTGTGTTCCAGACATATACGCTTTCCCAATGCACCTGGAGTTGCAATCACTAGGACAAATGTCAAAGCAGGAGCTGATAAAAGCTCAGGAAGAGGATGAAGTCATGAGATCTGTCATCCAAGCAGTAAAAGGTGGCAAATGGTCTAAGGAGAATGACTCCAGTCCAGAACGGTCTTTTTTCAAAAAAGAGATGGGGAAACTGATGATGAAAAATGGGTTACTCCACCGATTAAGTAAACGATCTTCTGGAGAAGAACTCACTCAACTCGTTTTACCAAGGGAGTTCAGAGGAGTTGTGCTGAAGGCCACTCATGATGATCTTGGACACCTTGGTATAGATAGAACTACAGACCTGCTGAGGACCAGGTTTTTCTGGCCTAAACTAGCACATGATGTTGAACAGTACATAAAGAACTGCGGAGAGTGCATCACTCGAAAGACCCCAAGTCATCGAGCAGCACCATTACATCATATCACGAGCAGTGGACCAATGGACCTGGTATGCATTGACTTCCTGTCCTTGGAACCAGATTCCGCAGGCATAAGCAATGTATTAGTAGTGACTGACCACTTTACACGCTATGCTCAAGCTTTCCCAAGCAGGAATCAAAAAGCACAGACAGTGGCGAAGATCCTAGTGGACAAATACTTCATACATTATGGCCTACCAGCAAGAATACATTCCGATCAGGGAAGAGATTTTGAGAGTCAGTTAATCAAAGAGCTCTTGAACATGATGGGAATTCGGAAATCACGACCACACCGTATCACCCTCAGGGAGACCCGCAGCCCGAGAGATTCAACAGAACTCTTCTATCCATGCTGGGAACCCTGGGCTCTGAGAAGAACGGCAGTGGAGCAAACACATTGGGTACTTGGTTCACGCTTACAATAGTACCAAGTGTGATGCCACAGGCTACTCGCCCTATTTTTTAATGTTCGGCAGAGAAGCAAGACTTCCTGTAGACTTGTGCTTTGGAACCTCCCCCGATGGCAAAGCTGAGGGTGGCCATTCACGCTACGTGGCTAAGTTGAAAGATGACTTGCAGAGTGCTTACAAGCTTGCCTCTGAAGCTGCCTATAAGACACATGAAAGGAACAAAAGGCTGTGTGATAAAAGAGTGGGATTCCAGACACTGGATATCGGTGACCGTGTGTTGCTGAGAAATTTAGGATTGAAGGGGAAACATAAGCTGGAGAGTCGATGGAGTCCTATACCATATGTAGTGATGGGGAAGATGCCCAACCTACCAGTGTATAAAGTGAAACCTGAAGATGGAGGAGGACCAGTCAAGACCCTACATCGTGATCATCTCTTGCCGATTGGACAACGGGTGAGAATGCCGATGGGAGAGACTGAGGACGTTTCCCATGTCCAAACAACGACAAGACCTAGACACACAGGAGATCAAAGAAAGCCTCGCCTGAAGCTCAGGAAATTCTTCAAAAGTTGCAGGAGAGTGAAGATTCCTCTTCAGATGTGGAGTATTATGGTCCTGAGAAACATTACAGTACTCTCCTGAAAGAAATCCTGCAAAAGGAAAGAGAAACTGCGAGACCATCAGACCCCATCCAGGATGACAGCTGGGAGGAGGAAACCCACAGCATGGATGAAGATGGCGATCAAGATTCAGTTCCTGAGGAAGAAAGAGACCCAGAGTCTGATAACCCTTGCCACAGTGAAGCTCAAATTTCTAGCCCAGAAATGGTTAGCAAACCTGTAGCTCGTCCAAAAAGAACAGTGAAACCAGTCATCAGATTAACTTATGATGAGCCTGGTATGTCAAAAGACAAGCCGATCACCATAGTGCATAGAGGTGTTATCATTAAGATTGGCCAGAGCTAATTGAATGTAGCTAATGCACCCTTTACCTCGAGCTTATTTTAAAAGTTGAGTACATTTTGTTTGATGAGGACATCAAAACCATTTAGATGGGGGAGGGTGTAACCCGGTTAGAAAATGTGTTTGGTTTGGTTTAAAAGCGATGTTCAAATCCAGTTAATATTAAATGTTTCAGTTAAAAACTGTTATTTATGTAATGAAAGGTTTAAATACATTTAATACTGTAATTTGTTTGTTTGGTTATCTTTTAAAAATGTGAAGTGTGACAAAGAACTGTTTGAACCAGCATTTATGGGGTTGATGCGTGAGTAAGAGAGGGCAGAGGGAGTGTCAAGAGTAAGAGAGGGAGAGAGAAGGAGAGGAGCTAAGAACGAGTGTGTCGAAACAGGACAGAAGCGAGTTTAAGGCTAAGTACACAGAAGCGGGATTCTTGTGTTTCTGTGGGACTGTCTGCTCGACAATCTGTCGTTAGAGCACAAGTTCTTCCTGTTGCGAGGACGAGAGGGATGGCCAATTCTTCTGTCAAAGACTGTGTATGACTGTGGCCCGTATGCTAATGTTAGCCCGAGCGTTAGCGCGTGTGCTACGGCTAAGCTAACGAGCTTGATAGCATTGAGTCAGCACACTACAAGTGTACAGACTGTTTGCGTATAGTTGGGACTAACCCAGTTGAACTGTGCGAGAGGGGAAAGACTGTTTTCAGCCCGGGAACGGAGTAAATACCCTGCTCGAGGATTGACAGAGCCTCATCTGTACCTGTTCTGGAAGCGAGGTGAGCGAGGAGACAGAAACTCTTAAAGGTGAGTTTTAAAAAGTGTGTTTCGAAATGTTTTATTGGTACTGTGTAACCTAAATCCAAGGCTTAAATTGACACTGACTTAATCAGGGTTAAAACATAGTGAATATAGCATAAGAACCCAAAAGCCCTACCCCTATTAATATTTCTATTTACGGGGAGCGCTACATCTGCATGTAGATATGCATCATCTGTGGATGAAGGACAAGATTGTCAGGTACTGAAAGCATTATGGCTTCTATTTGTAGCCTGACTACTATTAATATTATTCAGTGTAAACCATCACTGAGGAAATAAAAGAGGAAATACATGAGAGTAGATGAGGGGCTTCCAGAGTGATCCTCACAGACTCTCATAAATCCCCAAACTGTAAAAAGTTAAAGCTGCTGATTGAATCATCTGCTGGGGAGATTCAAATGATGGCTTTAATTTTTCTGTTTCAGGCTGAGGTAAAAATAAATGTTGTTCTATGTTTCCCAAAGCAGAACTTTCCCTAATTATTATTTACTTATTTTCTATCGTGTAGGTATGTTTAGGCTGAAATACTTCTGGAACAGCAACAGCTTGTGCACACGGTGAAGGTGAGTCGGTGCGAAGTGTTTTAGTTTTTTTAGTTTGAATGTATTAATTCCTCAGCTTCAACAATCATAAGCCTGCATCCATAAGTCAGGCCTCAGACGAACTGGAGCACAGGCGTCATCTCAGAGAAGCGCTGTTTCACAGTCTGCTGGCATCGCGCCCAGTCAGCACCGGTGATGTGAGAGACTGGCGCTGGTCCAGGATCAGTGTTGGAATGAGGTCACATGACTCACTCTCATAGACTGAATGAAACTAACTCATGCTTGCACGCATTATGTAATGCAAACTAGTGTGTGTGTAAACAGATATAATATCAGAGTTAGATGGGCGATTGATGTGGGCACCGGGGTAAATGAATAACAGTTTTCAAAGGGAATTATAAAACATATTATTTATGGAGTGACTTGCTTGGCTGCTATCTGTTACTGGCAGAAAGAGTCAAGTGCTGCTCTCTAATTTAGGAGTCAGCAGCCAGCTGTACAGAGAGTGAATCTGCAGTGAATGAAAGGGATCACATTTTGATCTGGAAAAAAAGCTTAAACAGTTAACTGATTATTAAAATAACTGCATCACTAAATTGTTTATAAAAAAATGTCCAAAGTGCATATTTGTTCTTCTTTCGGGCGTTTCGCAGCCTCCTGGTATTTTGCAATGTTAAGCAGCACAGAAACCTCTCTCCCCATGAATGTTTCATATTTCTAACCCTAAAGGGGAGCAGAAAATCCAGCATGGAGTAACTGAAATTCTCCTCATGTAAATGCAGAATAAATAATAAAAAGGATGAGTGCCATGTTTGACCTTGGTCAAGTTTATTTTTTTTATTTTTTTATTCTTTTAGTTCAAAGTGAACTTTGTTCAGTGGACATGCATCTAGATGTTCAGAAAGGAGGAGACCTTTCAGGAAACCTATCCCAGAAAGATGTACTCTGCATGCTCGTGTGTGCACATATCATGTCGCAGTCTCACACTTACCCGCAGGTCCCCGTTCGCCAGGTGTGGGTTGTGGTGTCCAGGGTAGGTGCTGTAGATGGGCTCTTTGCAGTAAATCTTAATTACGCAGCGATCCTGAACGTCCCGCGGGTCCTCCAGCTCATAGAAGACATTACGGGTCTCATCTTTAATCAGCAGAGCTGTGCTGGGAGACCTGAATATCAATAGTCGTCAATGCACACACACCACACACACAAAAAAAAAAAAAAGCAAACACTGATAAATAGTCTGTGCAAAGACAATTTCAGCATCTATTATCCACTAATATACAGTGATGTGCATTCACTTAGAGAGTAGGAGGAGGACTGAATGAGGCGCCCGTAATGAGGGAATCTACTGGACGCACTCTGATATTAGGCTCATCACAAATGTAATGTTCAGTGTGTTTGAAGGTAACAGAGTCTTTGCTGTATGTGTAGTCAGGCTGTTTCAGGGCAGATTATACAGTGAAATCTATAATTAACAAGTTAATGAAAATGATTATTGATTTTTTTTGACCCAGTTCTTTGTCAAATGGGGAAAGTTTTGTCCTGAAATTGTGTCTTTAAGGTGAAATGAAAGGTGAACAGACAGATTGTTGGTGTTTGTTAACTTTTCCAGTCAGGGGTGCAGTTTTCAAACCAAAGGTGCTCGGTTTGAGTTTTATTTACTGGTACTTGCTGCAACCAAGACAAGAGCTGAAACCTCGGATCCGATGGAGGAGAGCCATTCCCCTTCCTTTTAATCCCACTGGCTGCAAATCAGTAGAAGTGCAGAAGAAACAAGCACTTGTATGACTGTGGGTGTGTGGGTGTGAATGGGTGAATGAACCTTGTAGTAAGAAAGTGCTCTATAGAAGCTATAGAAATAAACTGCATTTACCAAAAGGGCAAATGTGAGTTTGAGAATAATTTGAGTGAGGACCCATCAGATGATTATTGTGTGAAAGTTTGATTAAATTTGTTTGATTAAATTGGAAAAATAGTGATTCCTGTGAACTGTGGAGGGCATAAGCTCGAGTCAACCAGATGATCAAAAAAAAAAAAGAAAAAAATAGAAGTGTCTCAACCATTTCTGTCAAAAATATGATGAAAACTGTGAGAATCAAAATATTTAGCCACAAAATGTATATTTTTCTTCTACAGCCCTCCATTTATTCTGGACCTCTTCAATAAAACAGGAAGAGTTTGATGTTTTTAGTATTTCTCTCGTTACATGGAGTAAAATTAAAAGTGAGTATTAGCAAGCTAAGCTAACCACCTTCCACATCCTCAGTGAACAGACAGATTCAGACTTTTCATAAATGAAACGTGACATTTAAAGGAAAACGCTCAAATGTTTGTCATCCTGCCATTTTACATGCTTCAGATGAGATCTGGTACGGGTCCAGCTGTGTTTTAGACTGAGAGCACCTCCTTCTCTCCTGCTTTTACTCTCCATCTGTTTGCAGAAATTAATTTTCATGTGTGGTTGAAGATGAAGTTGAAATGAGTCACCGACAGCCTCCGACCTCAAGATTGATTCATAAAACATGCAGTAAATGAAGTGTAAATATAGCACTGCTGAAGTCCGTGCAACATCTGAACAGATCGATAACATCCAGACATGTTAATAAGCTGTGTGTGTGTGTGTGTGTGTATCTACCTGAGCATGGCCATGGTGAGCCTCTGGGGGAACATGTGCACGATGAGGGCCCTCAGAGTGTCCAGGCTGGTCAGCTCGGGGGTCAGGTGCACCCTGCGAGTCTCCTCCCCAAGCTGGAGGACAAGATCCCTGCATTTATGGATGGGGAGGAGCAATGAGGGAGATCCGTGATGGCAGATGGGGGTGGGGTGGGGGATGTTTGGAGTCGGTGATGAAGGCAGAGAGCGGAGGGACAATTTTCACCTCAAAGTGTTCAGCTTTCTGTGCCCATCAGTGTAGAAGAAGCAACTAATCATCCATTTTAGCTTAAAGTGTGCTGCTTCCCATAATCCCTCTGTCTCCTCTGCTCTTAGTCTATCCTGCCTGCATTTCCCTCACTACTACCTCCAGCCAAAAGCTCTCCATCTCAACAAAAACTTCTATGTGGGGGGGGGGGGGGGGGGGGGTACGTGATGTGTGCTTTGTTTAACTTAATTTACTGTTTTTTGAAAAAAGGCAATTAAATGAATTAGTTGGAATAAACAGTGAAGACTGAGGTCAAAATCGATATGCTACACCAAATGATTTAATGATTTAATGAATTTTAGTGTTAAGTTCCTGTTTAATTATACGTGGCCTGTTTGCTCTGCTGTAGATTGATCTAAATGTCAGTGGTCAGATGGTAAATGTTCCTCCTGCTCAGCATTAGTCAGGGTTTCTGCAGCGCTCACCAAATTACATTCAAGATGTTTTAATACAGCACAGAATGGCATTTCATACTCGTTTTACAGTAAAACCCGTGGGCTTAGCAATAATTTATTAAGTACATAAATTTATAGGCAGACATTTTTTGTGGGTGGTAATAACTGACCCAAGACAAGCTAATCTGATACAGATGTAATGCTGCCAGCAGCATCGTGACGCACTGTCACAGCAACCCAGTTTTAGCTTCGTGAAGTCTCCAGACAGCCCAGAAAAAAACAGCCGAGCCTGATGGTAAACGGAGACATGCTGACAGAATGTGATTCGCTGGTTTTTTCGCCCGAAGTCAGCTCAACACTGAACCTAATGTTTGTCAAATTAAAGTATGTTTCACCAAAGGAATGACTTCTTTTTTTAGATACCACTGATGGGACCTGCCGCACAGGTGTATCAAAGCTGAGCTTTGATACACACTGTAAACACTGACAGTCTCTATAGGTCATGTGACTTATGCAGCTGCCACTTTAAAACTGGAAGGACTTCTATTCATGCTCATGGATGCCTGCGCTCTCTCTGGTTCATCCCTACTGCTGACTGCCTGTAGAAGGTCACCTGCAGCACATTTAAAAAGAACAGCTGCTGAGCAACGTGCCGTTCAGCTAAAAGACTCAAATAACAAAACACAGAGCAAAAATGAAAGAGTTTAACAAAGAAAGCATGAAGTGAGCAAACATGAGTACAAAAACTCAAAAATATTCAGAACTCAGTCTGATTTAAAAGTCAGCGAGGTTTTTAAACTGACTAATGCTGGAGAGGTCCTGATGTGAAGAGGAGGTTTGTCCCCTGTGTTTTACGCTGTACCTCAGGACAGCTGTGAACATCTGCTCAGACCAGCGAGGTCAGGAGGCGCCGACCCATGCAACAAACAATAACATCATAAAATCAATCCTAAATTTGAGCAGCAGCCAGTGTAAGAAGCCAATATGGGGTGTGTGTGTGTGTGTGTGATCTCACTTGTGTGTGCCTGTTAATAGCTGAGCCACAGCATTTTGGACCAGCTGCAGTCGACTGAGCACTGACAGACTAACGCCTGAATAAAGACTATTAGGAGTCACACTGAGATGAAGGCATAAATAACCCTCTCAAAGTCTGCGAGGCACAGAAACAGCTTCACCTCTGCAAGTAGCCGAAGTAGAAAGAAGCTGGCTTTAAAAAAGTTTGAGTGCTGTCAGTGGCTCATTTTGTGGCTGGTTTAAGATCCTTCTCCTGTTTATGTGGAGAAGGAGATGAGACTCTCATCTCCTTTGTTTCTATTCGATCTTTGTAAATAATTATTTCTGCATTATTAACATCAGTGCATCAGTGTTGGAGCCTCTCACATGTTACTCTGAGATTTGAGAACTGGATGTTTCTATTTCGGTGCTGTAACACTGACCTTTGTTCAATATTTTCAAAATGAGGTCACACAAAGTGAGATGCAGGCATTTCTTACACAAACAACTGGATAATTTGTGTCCATAATCTGGAATGAAATGATTCCAGATTAGTAAATCTGTTAGTCTACAACAGGAAGAACTTATTAAGAATTTTGGAAATTACATCCATCCTAATGTCTTTTAAGGCCTTTCAGAGAAGACTGAACTCTTTGCTTTTCAAGACTTTCAAACCCGCAGATTGTTTCTAATAACGTAATCTTCAACATCAAGATTGTTTTGGACACTATCTGAAATGTGCCAATAACTTGAGCACAGCTGTGTTCCCAGCAGATCAGCTGATCTCAATAACAGTCCATATCAGCTGATGGCTCAGCTGATACCCACCTGCACATCCAGTTGAGTAGCTCATACATGGCACATCATTCAAGCTGCTTCAGCTTGCCCACATTTGATGTGGCTCTGCAAGCATCTTTGCAACCCACCTTCAACCACAGCTCCTGCTCTTCATGACTTAAATAACATATTTGTTGACAAGGATGCCTGCTCTGCTTGTAGTATGGTCTTATGCCTGCTGCTAAATATAAATCAGTGCCGAGGGAAATATCAATAATATTGTCCCTAAAATAGCTATAGATTATAGCTGAAAACATCATTGGTTTCAAAAATAATAATAATCTAATGGAAGAACACTTTTAATGAAATGTACAGGTATACCTAATAAATGGCGACTGGTGCTACAGGTAAGGATCACACTCCTGTGCTTTTACTTCTGTGAAAAGCCCCAAAGAACAACACATAATTATCAGCCTCACGTTAACAGGAAGCTGTGAACGCAGTGGAATTCTGACCAGTGTGAAGAAAAGGAAAATGAACAAAATGACGCAGATAAAAGGTTATAATGCTCTTTTTTTTTTAAAAACCTTTCAAAGTGTGGAGGGTGCTGGTGAGGATTTCTGTAAGGATCGAGGGAACTCTGGTGTTATCTTTGGATTTTCACTCAAGACTAAAGATGATATAAACAAAAAGGGAGTTTTAAATATTTGTTTACCTCCACTGTACAGCTGGGTTAAATATGGAAAAGTAAACATTAAATAAACTGTTAGAACGTGTCATAGAAAGGTGCTGTTTATCTTAATATACGGTTCACGGTTCGCTGCTGTGAAACATTTGAATTCGTGAGATTTTTCAGGTTTGTCCTACATTTTCTGTGTCCTACAAACACCCCTCCCCCTCCCCCTCGTATGCTATAAAGATACTTTAAGGAGGAATGGTTTCGCTTGCCTCCACAGCCATTAATCAAAGACGACAGGTAGCTTGGCGAGATCATTTAGAGGCATTAGACAGCTCTGTTTATATTCAGCGCTCCTATAGGCAGTGCACTGAAGTCTGACTTTCACTTGACACTCAGAGGGCTGTGCCAGGTTCACTAGATTAATGCTTGATGCCTTCAGTCAACTCAAATATTACCTGAAGGAGGACGCTGCCGTACAGGAACAGAGCTAATGTGTCTTGTTTACGGCAGCCTGCCAAAAACATCACACGAAATTAAGCGAGTGATGGGGCCCTGACATGTCAATCAAAGTGAGGTTGTCAATACATGTCCACAAATGAAGGCTGATACAAGACAGAGAAAATAAGTGTCCATTAACTCAGCCTGCAGTGCTGACTGTTGATGAAATGAAGCCTCAGCGGAGGGATCTGAATCAGTGACTGAAATCAGAAGACTTTTACCCTCATCTCAAGCTCCAAACATAACGGCAATGTTTTAATAAAGGATGAACGAGTATGAGCCAGGAAGCGGCACCGCTGCTGTCGTGTCTGATCACAGTGAAGGCACTGAGATCTGAGTTTCACAGGTAAACTGTGTAAAACGACCTGATGTGTAGTTTGTTAGAGGAGTTTGTGAGGGGGAGTTGCTGTGCAAGTAACCAGCTGTAGAGTCAGATACTTCTCATAAGTCAAAGTAAGCTGCTGTGCTGAACAAGCGTCCACAGACGTGCATCCGGCTCGGCCAGGTTGCGCTAACGCTAACGCTACACTCAAACTTCAATAGTTCACGCAACAAAACCGAGCGCCTTTTTTTTTTTCACACTAGCATCTATCCATCCATCCACCCACCTGCCCACCCATCCGTCTGTCCATCCATCCATCTATTCACCCACCCATCCATCCATCCCAGATGTCACACCTATGGCCAATTTAGAATTGCCAGTTAACCTAACGATGAGTCTTTGAGTCTTTGGACTATGAGAGAAAGCTGGAGCGTCCAGGCCCCAATCAGCCAGCAGATCTGAATCCAGGATCTTCTTGATGTGAGGTGACAGTCCCCACGATCAACCTTGGGCAATGCGATGTTACCCACTGTGGCCCTAGAAAAGTTCAAGGCTGCTGTGTAGCTGAGAAAATGGCTTAAGAGTCTTTTTGTCTGAGGCATCTAAAATTTATAATCGCCCACCCTCCCGTGAGAATTCACCAAAAACCCACAGCAGTAAACGAATGAAATTAATGCCACGATGTTGCTTACATCCTGCCACCTTCCAGGTCCAGCTCCAACTCCTCTCTGCTATGATCATTTTCTAGAGCTGCGAGAACATGAACACCTTGGATTTTATGGCATCATTTAAGCATACTGAGGACTTTTAAAGGGAGGGGTACTACTTGTAATTGTCTGGACAATGACCTGTTCTATTCATAGAAGTGCTCAATCAGACACCATCTAGTGCTTTGTACTCAGGGGCTGGTAGGATAAACACCATTTAATGTCTGATCCAACTGAGTCTGACACTTCCATTCTCACACTCAGCTCCACTGGGTAATATTCACAAAGCTTCGGGGCTGCAGTACGTGTCTGAAGGCTTGGGCTATCACTCTCTAATGAGAGGTGGGCAGCCCAACTTTCCTCCAGTCGCAGCCTTTGAGTGTGAGTCTGTGAAACCACACTCTTTTTTTAAAAAAAAAAATATAGGCTGACTGAGACATTTACTGCTGAATTTTGGCACTGTGGCTCTGACTTGAGCTTTTGAGGGCACCACCATATGCAAGACCTCACCTTCACATCCTCATATAGTTCAGCAAAGGTTGGAGATGGCAGGTCAGTCCCTTGACTTCACTGGCTCCTGTCCTGCACTTGCACCACCCTGGCTGTAAGGACTGGAGCCAACGACTCAGAAACACCAAGGTCAGTCACTACATCACGCCTGTTTCAGGGTTTCTGGGTAGTGAATAAATCCTCCACCTTGTAAATGCCTTGTGACTCTGTTGCTCTACATTTTTCTCTGGCTTGAGGATATCACTGAGCAACTCCTGCCCCACTCTCAGCCTCTTGCAGACCTTTTAGCATTTTTCAGTATTACACTGTGGGTGGATTTAGACCAAGAGCTGGGGATGAAGAAGCCCTTTAATCAAAGGAGTCTTGGTGATGGCCACCAGCGGAGATATGGCCACAAACAGAGGTTTTTATCTCAAAAGTTAGTCTAGAAGTAAAAAAATAAGGCTCATATCTTGTCACCATAGCAGCAATCTGAATAACATTTTCTTTTTCTTTTTTCCCTGAAGTATCACCTCTTTGTAATCATCAGTCTACTGTCAGTAATTTAACTCAGAGCTTTGGGGAAGCAGTGGGAACCATCCTTGGAGTACAAGCTTGTTATCTCTGACCAATCAGCCAAAAATGTCTGAAAGTGAGACTGCAATAAAAAAAAAAGTGAATTTGTGGTTCAAAGAAATGGGAAACAGATTATTATACCCGCAGATTTTATACTGACAAGTAAGGTGGGGTTTTCCATTTAATGTCCCCAGAACTATCTTACTATTAAAAAAAAAAAACATTACAGATACTGTATTAATAAATGGAAAAAGGACAACCACACCCTAAAATGTCGAATTAACCAAGATTTCAATCTTTGAGCCAAACAAAAACTTGTCGAATGAAACAAAAAGCTGTTTGCATAATTAAGGGCTCCAGTCTCCTCTGTCCTTTCAAAGTTGAACTGAGAGCTGATCTCTGCTGAAATATCTTTAGATTTTATTATAGAAAGTTTATAGTCATCAGATTATATGTGCACATGCTCTGACCCCTACATGTTCTCATTTATTGCACAGAATCTGAAGGGTTTAATTCGTTTCCAGCAGGCTGATTTCTGCTCTAGTGAATATAACAGATGGGCCCCGACATGATCTCACTAAATATGAGCGATATGATATTTTTATTTTTCTGAAAAATACTGACCTGGCGCCCGCAGCTTGGCCTGGCTGGACGAACGGGCCAGCGGCAGGCTCTGGCGAAGCCGGTTCATCCGGTTTGAAGCCGATGGGAATATCGGGGGTCTGCCATGGTCTCCAGATTTTCAGCTGAGGCAAAGGATACCCTGCTGGCCTGGTCAGCAAGAACCGGCTGTGTGGGGCTGAGTCGTGTCACACGTGGCGTGCGAGTCTGTGAGGTAGAAGATGATGCAGTGCAATCAGTGAGCTGACACCAGAAACACATGTAGAACAGAAAGCAAACAAAGTTGTCCTCTGGAAATCGATGCAAAGAAACAAAACAGAGTGACAAAAGTGCTTTTAGCACAAATACACAGACAAAGCACCACACTTAACCTCAGATAAAGAAGCCTTTATGTCTTTATCTACTCACAGAGGCTCCACAAAGGAGCAGCACAGACAGCCAGGTTAACCAAACCAACAGCATCTGAGTCAAGCTCAGGGCCTCAGAGCTGTCCAACTGCCTTAATGATGCACAAAAAAAAATCACAAAAACTATTCAAACGACATTTCAGTAAAATCTTGTGATGGGTAGGTGGCAGCAGCTGGTGCAGAGTGAAATGTTTCTGAAGAAGAAATAAATGGATGTTACTCTGCCGCTGGCCTAGAGCGCACGACAGAGAGCCGAGTTTCAGCTGTTCCCGAGCAAACTGGGGCCTCAGCAAAGCCGAAATCAGCGCGGAAAGCCCCTCTATCTGTAATGCAAATTGCCACTGATATTTCACCTGTCCAATCTGAAACCACTGGGAAGCCCAAATTGAGAAGGACTACTCATTACAGCCCTACCAGGAGCTGCTGCAGCAGGTTGGCTTTTAATGAATCCTTACTGACAGACATTTTCCAGCCCAAAGACTACAGTAATGAGCTCCCACAGTGCCATGTGAAGCCAGCCCCGATTGTCTTATGCATCCATGCTCTTTGCTTAGTCCTCGCTAACACTGTATGGGCGCCGTTTGATTTCTGGAGGCTACAACAAGGCGTGCATGTGTGCGCAAACATGTAGGAAACGCTCACAATCACGTCAAAAGACATCAAATCTGAGGATAAAACGCACACTTACAGTCTGCCGCACTAAATTATCTCTTAGGGGTTTGCTCTTTCTTCTTTAATATCATTTCGAGAGTGCTTTTAAAAAAATGACGAAACACAAGCACCCACACGCCTCTTAACACTGAGAACAGCCTGACAGATTATGTGTGCCGCTTCTCATATGTTTGGAGATTTATGGTCTCCGAGTGCGCTCGTCAGCCAGACGCCGCACACCTTCTGCCTTCCAGCACACAAGAATCAAGCTGCCGGGGAGAAAAGACCCGGGAATTATAAGTTTGTGTTCAGCGAATCGTGAAGGGAAGAAGAGAAAGGAGCAGATAAGGGTTAGAAACACAGTGTATATTCATCAGAGAAAGAGGAGCGTAAACAGTGTGGAGAAGAGCAAATAACAAAGATGCGCAAAGGATTTCATTTTCTCTTTTAATTTAGGTTAACAGACAGATGCGAAGCTCGGCCGTGTGGTTTAACTCTGGCGTTTTATTTTCCACAGTAACGGTCAATAAAGCTTCCCATCGGATCTCTCTCACAGGACCTCCTCCCTCTCATGCTCTCCTCAGAAGACTCATTAAATGGCTTTGGCTGCAGTGATAAGCAGGGGCAGGAGACACTTGTACAATGATATATTTTTAAATCTCACGGAGTGCGTGATCAATTTTCACATCTGAAGTGTACATAAAATTGATTTGTGTAATGCTAAAGCCTCAAGAGAGCTAGAAAATCTCCGAAAGGTTGGATAATGCTAAATCAAACACATAAATAAAAAAAAAGACTCATGTTTCAAAGAAAAGTGCTCTTAGCAATTCTGAAATGATCACAAGTGCTCTTTTTATTGCCTCTTCTTCCAAGTGATTCGTTTTTACACTGAAGAGATTAAGGCAGGAATTGTGCAACTCTTTTCATCTTGTGTTTTACTGAGATCATTTCTGATGTAGAAGTGTAGCATCAAAGGCGAGATAATCATGTGTGGGTTCTGAAGGAAAAAGTTCTGTCTGCATGCTGACAAACACCATCTCCATTTCAATAACACTGCCCATGATCCAGGGAGATGTTCTGGATGGGTGAAGATCAGAAAGGAGATATATATTTTATTTTTATTTTTTTTTATTTAAACAGTGCTTGCCTTCACTAGATTGGTTGAATATAGTTGGACAGAATGTTCAATGAGGTGGATTTATTATGTATTTTAGACGTTCACCCAAAGTATGAGCACATTCACATCCATCCGTCCATCCATCCATCCTCTCCAGTCTATTTGGATAAGGGTTGCAGGTCTAGCTACTCTAGTGGACCTCAATAAGTTTCCCCTGATTTCCAGGAGTTCCCTGGAATTTCTGCAGTATCTACTGGATCTGCCCTGGGGGTCTCCTCCAAGTTGGATATACCCACAACACCTGACCTGGAAGGTATCCTGGTCAGATGCTGAATCGCCTCATCTTGTTCCTTTTGATGCGTAGGAGCAATGATTCTACTCTGAGTCCCTACAGAATGACTTAGGTCCTCACTCTGTCTCTCAGCGGAGAGCCCAGACACCATTTGGAGAAAGTTGAGGTCTCCATTGCATGCAGATGGAGTACTCCTCACCATTTATCTATTTTTATCCACATCCTCTGCAGTAGGTACATGTAAAGCCAGAAGGTCAAAGCTGAGGGTAGTAATATTATGATAAAATGGTGTTTCCCTGTTGTAGGCAGAGCCAATAAGATAGGAAAAGATGAAATCATATCCAATAAATGGATTACTACATAAAGCTCAAAATAGTGGATTTTTTTTATGCAGCATGCTATGTTGGGGTGCTATATGATACAGATACAGAATCACAAAACAGCTGAAACATCATTTTTGCATGTTTCCATTACAGTCAGCCAAAAAAAAAACCACTGACCCTAAAACAGTTAAATGTGATTGTGAGATGAGCAGAATCACCAGTAACTAACATGGACAGAAAAAAGCAGCATGTGGGGTTCAGCGTGTTCATCATGTGGCCAGGAGGAGCTACGCTCTGCCACCTGAGCCACAGCCGCCACCACCCGTTTCCAATCTGTGTGAAAATAAATATTCACAGTTTTAATTCAGTATTCACAGTGTATCCTTTTCCCAGCAGGGAGCATTCATAAACTGGTCTCTCAGTTAATGTAAAAATGATATGAGTACTGATACACAATGGCCAAAAAAAACATCATGACAAAAACCACCTGAGAAGATAAGAGAGGAAACGCTGACGATTTAACCCAGAGAGTGAAAAAAGGGATAACGGTAAGGTTGCTTTCCAAATTTGTAAAGTAATGATAGCTTATCATTGAGTCAGGCAGGAGAAGAACTAAAGGTTATGTGGTTTGTGTAGAAGATCAAGTCACTGAACTGAACCATTCAACTGTGTTTGCACTGTTGGTGAATTCTGGAGCATTTTAGTACGGCTCAGGAGGAGACTCCATGGCAGATCCAGGACACACTGGGAAGATTTATATCTGTCAGCTGGCTTAGGAACACCTCGGTGTGCCCTGGAAGAGCTGGAGAGGGTGGTAGGAGAGAGGGAGGTCTGAGTGTTTCTGGATGGATGGATGGATGGATGGATGGATGGATGGATGGATGGATCTAATTAGCAGGTGTATGTGGGTTGCTAACCACCATTAGCTCTTCAAAATAAGGAATATCAAACCAGTGTTACTGTGGCTAAGTCTTTTTTTCTTTAGTCTTTGGTTTAAGCATTTTTTACACAAAGAAACATTCCTAATATGAATAAAATGGGCGACGCTGGCCTCTCACCCAGTGGCTCCAACCCCACTGTGACACCGGATTGGCCGACTATCATCAATAAATTTGGTGCTCATCTCTGTTTAGCTTGAATATATTCGGGTTCTATGTCTAGCATAAGGCACCCTCGGTCTTGTTACTCTACAATAGGCACAGAGGTCTGTGAAGTCGATCCAGCTGCTACACAGAGTGCTTTAAAGATCAGTCTTCTCTGAACGCCGAAGCACCCAGTGCATACATTTTATTGCATGAGAGATTCAATGAATTTCATGAGAGCAGAAGGGCGGTGCACATCATCACATGGCTTTGTCTTTCAAATTGAACTGTAATCACTGAAAGAAGACAAAGTAGATAATTTCACGTGTTCCACCTTTTTCAGACTCTATGAGCCGTTACAGAATAAAACTGTCGACTTTCCATTAATATGTAAAAAATGTTTCTCGGTGTTGTTGCAGAGCCAAGCCTGGTTTATTCAAGGCACCTGCAGCGTGAGTTTATGTTTCTTTTTAATTTACACGTGTAAATCTGCAGCTTCCAGTTGCACGAAACCAACAGCGTGACAGCAACATAGATGGCACTGTATGGGCTTTATCACAGGATTCAGAACATGCTGAGATCAGATTCATTTCACCTACAGTTATGTGAAAAAGCTTTCACAGGACTCTCTGCAGCCATGATTCAATACCATGTAGAACAATAATGGCAATAACTTGAAGTAATCACTTTCTCCGTGGCTTTATCAGTAATGAGCCATGTTTTATTTGTCACATGAAATATGATATTCAAATCATCTGGTTTATCTTTTCTTGACAATAAACAAACAGCTGGCTACATCCAGCCTTTTCCTACACCAACACAGGGAGAGGTGAACACTTCATCACAGCGACACTGAGCCAACAAAGTCACTCAATAATTTAAAATGGAAGAATGATGTGGAAGAAATAGTGAGTTTGTTGGATATTGTGTAGTGGTTTACACATCTGCGTAACACATGGAAGGTCCCGGGAGGAGGGCTGTGTCAGGACAGCCATGCAGTGTAAATGGTAAATGGTCTGGTTCTTACATAAAGCCTGTCTACTCTACATGAGCACTCAAAGCACTTTATCTCATTCACCCATTCACTAACATTCATACAAGCACATTGAACCACGGTTTATAAAAAAAATACACACAGACATGTGCAGTTTCAGGCCTGTGAAGCCCACAAATCTCAGTGATTTCAGGCCAGTGGGGAAAACCTGTTGCACTACAGATGAAAAAAAAGTGTTTGATTTGTTGTGTTTTTTGATGTAATTTAAGACCTGAAAATGTTTGAGAACCCCAACTCTAATACACTCAATGGCCACTTTATTCAGGATTCTAATCAGCCAATCACATGGCCAGAATTCAATTCATTTAGGCATGCGGACGTGATCAAGATGAACTGCTGAAGTCCAAATTGAGCATCGGTATGAAGCAGAAAAGTGATTTAAGTGACTTTGAAGGTGGCTTCAGAAACTGCTGACCTACTGGGATTTTCCCACACAGCCATGCTGGGCTTTACAGAGAATGGTGCAAAAAAAGAGAAAACCCAGCGAGTGGCAGCTCTCTGGGTGGAGAGGCCTTGTTCATGTCATAATTCAGAGTTCAGAGGAGAATGGCTCGAATGAAAAGCAACAGTAACTCAAATAACCACATCCCATCATGCAATGCACACATGGACCTTTGTCAGCTAATGTTAAATCCACTGACAGTTTTTAAAACTGTTGAGTCACACTGTGTTTTAGTCTTGAATTTTGTTTTTTCATATTTTCCCAGCCTTTAAAGTAGCATTTTTCATGTGCATATTATATCCTTTTGCTATAGAAATAAAGTGCATTAACTTTGCAGGAAAAAAATAAATAACTGATTGAGGTAAACATTTCTAATTGTGAGGGAGCTTAAAAAAAAAAAAACAGCTGCTCATGGCTGCTGATACTGAATGATTTTAGTTCACACAAAGCACAAAAACAGCATTAAACACAATAACTAACAAACTATTTATAACGTATAAACCTCGCACTCAGTTTTGGAACAGGAATCACAGATTTACATTAAAAATCATCTTCCGTTAAGCACAGATGACCCTTACCTTGACTTTCAGCATCTTCTTTAAAAGCATGAACAGAGCTTCGTCGCTCACACTCCGGCTTCATTAGCTCCTCACCTTGGCACGAGAACTCTTTTAGAGGCTTCTGTGAAAATCTGCACAGCTCTTTAAGATGCTTTTGAAGCTCAGACCTCAATGTGGAAACTTTGAATGGCTACCCACAACCAGATTTCCCACCAGCTGACACACAGGATCTTGACTGACAAGACAGCTGTGCACAGCTGTAGAGACACAGCTGCCACACCCCTGGACCCAGCGATTTCACGGGCATTACCTCTACATACTGTTGCATTCCTTTCCAGTGAGACTTATAAATGAGGGCATCCCAATCCCCACCCGCCTGACGGCATATTTGGGTGTAAAATCCCGAGCCGCATGATATGAAAGGGCGTTTACGAAGCAGCCTCGGCTGCGAGATGCGAGTCGGCAGACCGCACATCATTACAACAACAGCCCGAGGGGGGAGAGGCAGGTGAAGAAGGCGAGGAGCACACATGACAGGTTTAGTGGTGAGCTGCCCGATATAGCTGCAGTCTTCTGTTATTTCCCACAGAGCAGCTTCACAGGAGCAGCTGGGGGTTAATTGCCTTGCTCAAGGGCGCTTGTTTTTAAGTTAGAGGCAAAACCTTCGTGAGAGCAGGGAGCCTCTTGCTCATTTTCCTGCTCAGATTTTCCCTATTGACTATTTTGAAGTCTTTCGATCTGAGGTTTTATTCTTTAGCGTCGCTGGATGTGTATGTGACGTGATTTTTTAGTTTATTTACAAAATAAATAATAAAAAATTCTTGTGAACCCTACAGCCAGCCAAGACTGGAGTGTAAATACAGCCTTTCATCTCTATATTACTTCAGTTATATAGCCTAAAGTGAAGGATCATTTTCTTTCACATAAAATCTAGAGGGAAGTTTTCATCCAGTTATTGCCTTCCACAGAGTTCAGCCTGCTAAACAAACCTCACAGTCTGGGCAGATGGCAGTGAAGTGTCAATAAGTGATTCTGGCCACGTGCCTCAGCGCAGTGCCAGTCAGGGAGCACTGCAGCAGTCGGCACTCCTAAGCCTTTTAGCGGCAGAAAACGCTCCGGCTATTCTCCGAGTCAGATTGGGGAATAGCGATTTTACACCGAGCATCATATCAACAGCCAAACAGCACGAGGGCCACAGAAGCAGTTGTCTGAATGAGTTAGAGATGAGCTAGCTCACTGGGACAAATATGGCACGGGTAGTCTGGGGATGTGTCTGTATAGAAACTGCTCTATCTGCCATATTCTTTGTATAAGACTCATGAAACACAAACAAGTGTCTTGCGATGCTTCTAGGCTCCCAAAAGGGACAAATCCTTTTAAGAAATTCCTCTGAATGAAAATAAAAGTTTTAGTGGATGTTTGCAGACAATTCTCTTCATTACAGAAACATTTAAGAGACTGCTGAGAAGAGAAAAAGGCTATAAGAAATATCGATTTCATCAGTGCTGCTTAGTATTAGTGAAAAGCCGTAACAAATGTCAGCCGCTGATCTAGGCACGTGGGGTTTCACTGGAATTACATAAATGTGTGTTAAAAGCGCTCTTAAAGGCATCACGAGCCCAGTCTCGACTTGAGCTCCCTGTGCTACACATTCAACTTTAATCGTTTAAAAAAAATCTAAAATTATGACTTATAAAAACAAAACCTCCCACTGTGCATGTGGTCCACAGAGAGAAACAAACTATAAACCAAAACTGTTTTTTGCACCATGCTGTTAGCATACTTTTTAATGGTTTTAATATAATATTTTTTTTTTCCAAAAAGCAACTAGTGACAAATTTAGCAGCTTTTTCTGGTGACGTCGGCAACTTTTGGAGAGATTTTGGAGCTGGACCAGAAACCTGAAATACTCCACTGTCACCGAGTTTTGTGTACATACAGCTTTCGGACACTTTGGGATCACCCGGACCCCAAGTACCAGGTATCAGGCAAGAGGGCGCCGCCATACCTCAACTCCATGGCAGAAGTTGGTCTGTACCGGAAGTCATGTGACCTTCATAGCAGAAGTGGGTCTTCCTCCTGATGCAGCCAGTAGATTTACTGAACCCCCCCCACCCTGCCTCCAGGCTCTCGCTTTAACCCCGGACCTTGCCCCACCCCACCTCACATAAGTGTTTTTGTTAAATTTGATATTCTAGCCTTAAATATAACAGGACAAAATTGATTTATGTAATGTGGGTCTAGTCAAAGCATTAAAGTCAGGAAGTTATTTCATAAAGTTCATTTGTAGTTCTAAAAATATCCAGGGTGCTTTTTTCTTCACTCTTTGTCTCTGCAAAGATGTTATTCCTCTCTCCTACAGCCTCATTACAGCTACATGCAAATGACCAATTATGCAAATTAAGTGATGACATCATCTAGCAACTTTTAGGACAGCCAATAGCTACTTTCCTTACTGAGGAGTTGGCAACAGTGGTGTTGCCATCTCTAACGTCAAGAAGGGAGGTACACCTCTGACATTGCAAGACCAACTCTCCATTTTCCTCGTCCACGTGTAAACACAGAAACAGGATTCTTCACCGTGGCAGGAGTTTTTGAACAGCTCCATGTTCAGTGATCCAACATGCCTTTCATGTGTGGATGAAAGGCCAAAATGCATAGAAAAAGCTATGTTTACTAAAATACACGTGTACATGTGGACGTAGCCTTGGATTCATTCTTCAGCCCTGGAGGCTGTGAGACCTGAACTGTTGCAATGAGCTAGAGACACACTTCTGCTTGGCTGTGTCTGCTGCGAGTTCATTTATTTTTTTTCACAAATGTGACAAATGTTGAAGCTCTGCTATACAGGACATAAATAATGTTTGTTTTTATATAAGCACAGGGAACACAGGATATAATGCAGGCAGGTATGCATATTTAAACATTTCCTCCGCTTTGTCACTATGGTTACAAAATAATCCCAGTAGGCCCCATTATGTTTCCCTCAGTAACGAAGAAGGCTGAGGACGAAGCGGTGTACTGGATGCAGCTTCAATGGGATTCCCATTCCCTATCCAAGCCCACAGTGTGATACATTCCCCTCAAATTAAACACCGAGGCGAAGAAAGAAGCGAGAATAGGCGGTGATTACTCTGGCCACTCTCGACAGGAAGACAAGAGCACAAGAGATGTAAAATGGAGCATTAATATTTGTATAAGTGAGGCTGGGAGTGATGAAAAGAGGAGAATTATACAGCACTCTGCTCCATTGTGTCTTTGACACTGCCAGCAGCAGTTGCAGGCTGGTGTATGAATCCATGTTCAGCCCCGCTGACGAGCTGAAAATCCTCATGCAAGGGGAACATGTGAGGGGGGAAAATGTGCGATAGAATACAGGAATCCATATTTCCATTTGCTTGCATCCAACCAGTAGGAGTACCACCGATGTTTGTGTGCATTTAGAAAGCTGGAAACATCAAAGGGGGAATAGCAGGGGACTATTAAACACACACACAGCCTCGCACACATGAGCACAGCAGTGCACTGCTGCAGGGGTTTCTATTGCATCAGAAGAGGAGGCGAGACTCCCCGTCTCCCTGAGAGGAAGAGGAGCGATAACCAATCCTGTATGGGCAGCAGACCAGCAACAAATAGGGGGAGAATGGGAAAAGAGCCAGCATGTATGTTTGTCACCAGCTAAACGCACTAAACAGCCACTGCAAATGCACATGACAAAAGCAACGCAATACAAACTGTAACACGAAAGATTAGCCATATATTAAAATAACAGAGGCTATTTTTGCACAGTATATGTATGGATGTATATGTAATCAGGCACTGCTATT
Organism: Archocentrus centrarchus; assembly: GCF_007364275.1. Classification (NCBI taxonomy): domain Eukaryota; kingdom Metazoa; phylum Chordata; class Actinopteri; order Cichliformes; family Cichlidae; genus Archocentrus; species Archocentrus centrarchus. The sequence continues at coordinate 18,840,003 of NC_044364.1, read as the reverse complement.
CAGGCATTTTCACCAGCGCCGAACATTTGTTATTTTCTGTCTGTGTTAAAGCCGACGCTCTAATTTTCTTATTGTCGGCAATCCAATGAAAAAGCCCACCAACAATGAGCCCATCTGTCAGCACTTCCTTACCCCGTCTCTGATGCTCAGCCCCGAGCCCAGTGATTCTGTAAATCTTTATGAAACACTCCTAAATATACACTTTCATTTTATGAACACAGGCACAGGCATTTCTAAACAGATGGGCAATTTCTGCACAAAGGAGGAAAAAGTCGATTAGCTAAGGACTATTTTCAGCTGTGGATTAATCTGCATGTTTTTTTTTTGTGCTACAAATATTTTAACTTCAATGCTGCTTTTTAATCAATCTGAAAACCCTCTTATGTCTTCTAAAACTAATAACAGTTTGTTTTGTGCTTTTATGTATATTCACAGGATGATTCCAGTCTACTTAAATCCGGTGCATTTCCACTCAGCGTGGCTTCACTGAGCACATGCTACAAAACGATTTCATTTATTTTAGGATCATTATTCTCTTAATAGTCCACCAGCGCTGGTTCCCAGAAGGTGCGGTGTGGGAAGTTTTGACCACTATAAATTATTTCTGCAGTGAAAAAAACAAACACACAAAAAGTCATGAATGAATTTACTGTTTCTGAACCCTTTAAACATCCTGTCAAAGGGTGTGTTAATGCTAAAGAAGCATCATGGCAGCCTGTGTTTAAATATGTATGTTTTTGGACATCAGCGGAGCGCCACTGCACAGAGAAATGAGACACACTGGGTTTTTTACACACACAGACACACAAGTTCATTGTTGGTTTTGCTTTTATCCTCTCAGCCTTATCCTTTGACATTTTAATGTAAAATACAGCAAATATTTCACATCCCATTTAATTCAGAGAGGAACAGCTTTCCCATTGTTCCATTCCGGAAAATCCCGGAGCAGAGTTTATATTCGCTGCATCAGCAGTAGGTATGCAAGGAACCTTTCAGATTATCAAGTAATTTTATGGTTAAGATGATGTAAGCTGCAGTAAGTGCTTAGGTTAGCACATGCACGACGCAGGCTCACTGAAAGTCAGGGTCAAATGGGTCTGTTCAATATGCATAATTTATTCAAGCCTGATGTGGAACTAATAATGCATTATAGCCTCTTGTTCTTGCGTGGCAGGAATGTAGAGAAATTTGTTTTCTCGTTAACCAAAAACAAGTTAAAATGTTACCTTTGAGCGTTTTTTTTTTTTTCTGACATTTCCAACTGTCCAATTTGAAAAATGTTATTATTTCTCATCTACACCTAGCCATTAATAGTGTTGCTATTATTGTCTGAGCTAAAGAACTTGAGTCCACCTGCACCTGTGCAGGGAAGGTGAAGATGGTTTATAGTGGTGCCAAAAGCATTCTTTCTTTTCATAAACAGAATCCCAATTCCAGTCTAATTTCATATGAGACAATTTCTTATTAAAGTTTAATATCTCAAGAAGAACTGAGGCACATAAATCCTCAGTGGGATCTATTTATCGCTATTCATTTTTTATTTATTAAACCTTTATAACTCCTGAGATTAAAAATCTCTTTTGCAAGAATGTCCCGGACAGCACAGGCAGTGGCTCCACCGACTGGTAACACACACAAATACACACAGCAAAACGCACAAAACACGTATACAAATGTACATGAGATAAAGAGTGAAATGCAAAAATAACTAAAACGATAAACTTCAAAGGAAACGTCAAACGTCAGAATAAGTCAGTGTCTGGGGCCAAAGACAGGAGCGGGAATGTTCGGGAACATCTGCAGCAGCTGCCTGCAGATCATTTAAAATCTCCCTAAATTCATGGAGTAAGATCAGCTCCTCGACTATTATGACTTTTTTAAAAAACTGCTGACCCAAAAGACATAATCGTGTGAAATCTGCTACTTATTATACCCAACAGCAGAAATAAACATGTTTACAGCGGTTTTAGTCTCTATGAATAATTTCTACCTTTGTAAAAACTGTATGTTTGGTGAGGATTTTTATAATGAATCCTTTTTTATATAGGTAAGGCTTAAAAGCAAAAGATCTGGCTGCTGTGACTGACTGTGTGCCTCACCTTCACTGGACCTCTCCACGGTATCTGTGCTGCTGGTTCCTTCTGGAGCATTTTTATCAGGATCATCTGACAAATAATACAGCTTAGAAATGTAGCTTCTAGCTCTAAAAAAAAACAAAAAAAACAACATGGCCAAAACACGAATGTCAAGGCTTCAAAACCAACAGGTGACGTCACAGTGGCAACAGTCTATAATTAAACCACACACACACACACACACCAAACCTGTATTCTGCCCACAGTTCAGCTCCCCCTGACTGACCTGCTTTTTGATTATTCAGTTGACACTTGAACTTAAGTGACATTCTTCAAACGCGCTGAAGGCACAAACACTCTCTGCATTTGCTGGATGCAGACTCACTCTGTCACTTTATATTATTTTCCACGGAATGGGAAGTTCCTCAGTTTGAAACCAACTGGAAGCTCCTCGGCCTCCGAAGTTGGCAGTGACTGATGACCACTAATGGGCCTGTTTTCAAATTAATCTATTCATGTCACACTATTTACACTGCAGCCTTGCCAGTGCTCGGTAAAATTTCCGACTCCAGCCGGAAACAAGGTTTGATTTCGATGGCTGGATTGAATAAGGGCGCACTCGGGGGTCTCTGAGTGTTTTCAAAATCCTGGAAGCAGAGCGCGTGTTGGTGCCAGCGTGGGTTCAAATTTGGCTCTGGGTTTTTGCTACATGTCAACTAATCCCATCTCTAATATTCTCTGTCACTATGTGTGTAACGGAGTCCAGATAGCATTAATGTTTCCACAGAAAATATGAGAGCATGATTAATGGTTTCACAGCTTCCATTTAGCTGATCTATTTTATCCACTATTATTCTTATTTTTGATTTTTATTGCTCTTATTTACTGAATGTTAAATATTTGATTATAGGTTATTTTAAACTATAACTATTTGTTGTACATTTGTTCTTCATTGTTTGCATGTTAATCATCTCTAAATCACCTTGGACTGAACTAACATGATGAAAGATGCTTTACAAACAAGAAGCACTCTGAGAGCACAAACCTCCACCGAGGCAGCTCTGAGCAGTGTTTCCTTTGAAGGGAAAAATATTGTGTTTGTATATATTAATTTTATTCTTTGTTCTTTTAAAAAGTATTTTAAGAAGTTTGCACTGCAGTAAAATCAGATCAGGACAGACATTTACTCTGATTACACTAAACAGGTATTGATCTGTAAATAACGACATGAATAACTCGGAGAGGTCAGAGGTCCAAATTAATGTGGTATTTAGAATATATCATTCCCTACATGCTGTCAGTACAAACAATGGCAGTAAGAAACATAGTTTTAAACGGCTCTGTATAGCATTATTATCACTTTGACCTTCAGATCAAACTATTGACCTTGAAAGAGAGGTCAGAGGTCAAATGTGATGCATTTTAAATCTTCATGCAGTATTTTCTATATGTTGACAATACACACCACACCTGTAAGAATCACAGTTTCTACATTATCAGGCTTTTTGACCATTTTCAACCAATAAATCATTGAGCTGACCTTCAACACGTTGGTGAATGTGAGCCACATTTGAATGGATTGTTAACATGACCCCCCCCCCCGCACCCCCGCACCCTGCAAAGTTTTATCAAAATTCATTCAAAACTTTTAGAGCTATTGTGTTTACAGGCAGAATGACACGCAACACATGCCCTTGTTGGTGGAGGTGATAAAGTTTGAGGGACTGACTGACAATAACAGTCAAAGGTGTCAAACAGTCAAAGTGAGGCATGAGCAGCTGCAACTTTACACCCAAAGAGGTGCCTGATTGTCTATAAACTGCACATAAATCATCAATCATCAATCCATACACTTTATTAACCGCTCATCCAGTTCAAGGTCATGAGAAGGCTGGAGTTTCTCACTGAGTGAGAGGCGTGGTGCTCTATCACAGGGGAGGTAAATGTGGCCTCTGGGCCTGAGAAATGAAGCCCTTAAACCTGCTTTTCAAAGCAGTGATTGTAAAAACATCTGCAGGAAGATAATTCTCCCTGTCACGAGTTCACAGCCTCAGTCGCACATTTGAAATCTAAATTTAATACAGCTTGATGTTAACTTGGTAAATTATGCTCAGATTTACAATTGAATAAACAGTAAGCGTCCTCCAGTTTTAAGCTGTATCCATCTCTTTCTCACCACTACAGAGACAACAAATGTAACGCTGAAACTTCATTTATCCCAAAGCACTATGTTTCTTTCTGAGGATGTAATTTGGATGTATTAACTGTTATGGTAAATATTATAGCCAAAGTCTGCAGCTCTTCAAATATATTTAAAAATGCTGTAAATTTATTCAGCGGGTTCCCCAATGATGGAGAAACCGGCAATGCTGCTGTCTTAGCCTCTGAGGGCACATTTTTCAGGGATTCTGGTGCAGCCAGCAGATATCCAGGAATCAATAATGAGACCAGGATTACTCTCATGCAGACGTATTGTTGAGGAGATGCAAGTGAATAGGAGCAAACACAGATGCATATAATATGGAAATTCACTTAATATCAAGGAGAGCAAACATTTTACAGCAGGCATGATCGTGCAGTCTTGTGACCCCCTTCTAACCATCCAGATAAGAAATGACATCATGTCCCTGCACTGTCTGCAAGGATCTGACCCATCGTACAACCAAAACACTCACAGACATCACTGATGTCTTCCCAAAGAGTGAGGACTCACCAAATGAAGGGGTTGTGCCAAGACTTCATATTTGAACCCTCCCAGAATTTTAAAATAGCTTTTTAAATGCTGGCAAATGGAGTCCATCTTTTGTTCGCCTGCTCAAACACTACTGGTCAATAAAACTCCCAACAAGCCGACTGCTAATGAAAACCAGCTTCTGGTGCTAAAAATTTATGTTCATATGCATAAATCCACACAGAAAACCATCAGAGTCACTAACATTCAGGGTCAGGATCCACGATTTTGTGCCTGTTCATCGGACTTGGACTCAAAATCTGACTGATCTGATGTCCACAATGTTTCCCACATAGACTTGTGTGGGCTGCAGATATTTGGAGACTTAGAGGAATAAAGAAATGATATATAACCTAAGAGAATGAAAACAATCCACAATCGAGTTACTAGAAGAAAGCCCCTTGCTATTCAGCTGTGAACCAGCTAGCTCCGGCCCTTCCTGCTACCAACTGCCTTGATGGCCCAGTTCCTGCTGTTCCTGCTGATGGTAGCCCCCATTCTGCTCTGGAGACTTAGACCACCTTTAACAGATGCAGTCCAAAATGTTGGGAGAGAGAGTTTCTTCACAAGATAATAAAACTTGATGGAGCAACACCTGAGTATATTTCTCTAATACTGATTGTCACAGAGTATTTGGCAAATACAATACTTAAAGTATACTTAGAGAGGTAATACATAAAAACACTGTGCACAGCAGAAGGAGCCCCGTATACATGTGCACATTTATTTGCACATCGCACATTTTGATTTTAGTTTTAGTCATGATGGAAGTAACAAATATTTATCACAGCAATCAAAAAACTTCTTTCTGGGACTGATTCATCTGTAGAGCAGAGTCAGTGTCCTCCAAATCCCATTGAACATCCTGCCTACTAAACTCTACTGAACTCTCACTGGTTTAGTTCTCCTTTACAAGCAGGGAAATAAGCGCCGATGACTAACACGCTCCCTAATTTGAATAACTGACAACATGGGAGCTGTAGGCAGGAATCCGCAGGTCTGGAAACAGCGGCCTTGGTACAGTGCCTTTCTGCAGGGAGGATTTAGAGAGCAGCAGAAGCAGAAAGTTAAGCTCTAACTAGCAGCTTCCAGGCTGAGCTGGACCATCTTTTTCTTTGCACAGCAGCTGGAACATTCTTGCTTCACCTTTGATGAAACAGGCACAATAACTGCACATCAGAAATGCACACATTCTTGAGTTATAAGGAACTAAAATCAGCAGGACAGAAATCTTACTTGCGTGGTTTAAAGTGAACCAAAGCACTTATTTGACCCATGGAGGGTTTTTTTTTTTTTTTTTGTGAATACTCTGAAGCAGAAATGTCGCAGCATGCAGCACAAGAGTGCTAGAAGAGTTAAATGCAGAAGTGTGAGTGCCAACGTGTGACCAGCACTAAATGCAGTGGAGAAACGGGCATGCAAAGACACAATGGAGTTATCCTATTAAGAGACAAATCCACACAGAGGCACAGATTTACGCTGAAACACAAACACAATATTGGCACTGACCTTGAAGCTCCAGTAGTTTGGTTGTTGCTAGAGGGGGAGGAAAGAAAAACAAAGAGCAAAGGAGACAGAAGAGGGGCAGGGAGGGTGAAAGAGGGGAGAAAAAAAAAAAGATTGAGTGTGAGACTTTTTTTTTTTCTTGCAAAATCCCACAATACAAAGGCTCAAAGCAAAAGAACGGCTGGTTAGAACCAGAGCTGGGAGAGAAAATGCTTTGTCACTCAGTTCCCATGTGAAGATGTGCAATCGATACCGCAAAGTGTGACTAATGAAGTTTGAGAGATTTAATGGTGCATCATTTTATGCAGCAATGTGCCCTAAAACGTTGAAACCGCTTTGCTTAAAACGAACACAAATTGTAGCAAAGTTTAAGCAAACAAACCAAAAATTGCCCCTTTTTTTTTTTTGTACATAAGGGCTGGTGAGAAAATGATGAGCTAATTATTTGATGATAGCCAGATTAACTTGCGTTGTCCTTCACTGCCATCATAATAGGACTTTAATTGCTTGTAATTGCTTCTCAGCAATTAATCAAATGTTTACAGTGACTTCACACATACTAATGATGAAGGCCCAGGCAGCTCCTAACACCAGCCCCGCAGGCTCACTTCGAAGCAGAGCTGGCTGGCGTGTGCCCAGGAGCAGGATTAAAGCAATGCACAGACACTGGATTAAGAAGCTGCCATTTTCACTTTGTCTGGAAGGAAGCCAGTGCTCAGGTCAGCGTTACTCTGATTCCTGAAGATGCAGCTACTGAGACTGTGTGTGCACTGATCCGTGCACTGATCCATGACCTTCAGCTGAAGCCCGTGAATTAATATGTTTATCAGCCCCTTGTGATCAAAATTGTGATTTATTTGTGATAAATCTGCCATCTTTCTGAGCTGATTTCTTATTGCCAACAAATTCCATGAAAGAGACAGAACCAACAAGGTGTTAAAGCGCAACCACACCAAGCAGCAATCTCTGGAGCTGAAGAATGAAGAGGAAAAATCAAGTGTCAAAAATTGCAGTTCCTCTAATGGCCACTTGAGGCTTACTCCAAAAGCTAGTCAATCCCCATAGATTCCCATGTTAAAATGCCCAACTTTACAGCACGAAATAAACATACTTACAGCCAGCTACAGAAATAAGTTTTGATCTCTATGGATAGTTTCTCCCTTCATAACACTGGAAAGGTGGGTGAATCATTTATAGCCATTACTGAGGTAAGTTCTGGGCATTGCTGCTCTTGGCTGCTTTTTTGATGCAGGGAGCTGCCAATCAGGACCTGCTAGGGCTACATTTACTAAATCAAAACCTCTTTATTTGTGTGTTGTTGCTGCCATTTGAAGCATTTTTAATATGATTATCTGAAAAAGTAACTTTTTTTTAACAATAAGGTACAGATTGGGGATGCCCATCAAAATATTTTAATAGTCTTTAAGTTATATAAAACAACTGAAAGTTTTAAAAAACTATTTTTTCTTTTAAAAATATATGTTTTCCCTTGTTTTTCCAGCACATGGTTTGATGAGAGAAGCTTTTATTTCCAGTCACTGCGCCTTCAAATATCAAACGATCTGAGCCTAAATGGAGGAAAAATAACACACAAGAGACAATCCTACTAAAGAGACAATCCGAGATTAAAGAGGCAAAAACATATAATTTATGTATCATTTATAGCGCTATAATCAGGGGTTAAAGTGGACCAGACTGTGTGCAGATGTCCATAAGGAAGGAGAGGAAGAAGAGAGGTTAGATTTAAAGGTAAGAACTGCAAAACAAACTGAGGTATGCTAACTTTGTTTAATTCAAAGATTGTATGAAAATAACAGGTCAGCTTGTTGTACTGTATTTACAGTAAAACTCTGTGTTGGACTGGTGCACAGAGGCTGTGTTCATGGTCAGAGTTACAGGTTACATGAAGTGTAGGAAAGATGAGTTTACTGACAGTACACTGTCTGTGTAGGGGGTGGAAATCAGCTAAGATAGCTCATGAAATACTGGGTTACATCTTTTTGGATTCAGTTCATCCACACAGAGCAGTAAACCTCAGAGCAGCAGCAACTGATCACCAAGAAATATGTGGAGTCGCTACAACCGATCTTAGGGTTCCTCCACCTTCTGAATCCCACTTTAACCCCTGAGAGTACTTATTTTTGTGTTTAGGTGTGAAGGCACAGTCACCCTCTACAATGTAGGACACAGAGAATAGAGCTGTTTTTAAATTCCCTTTCACAGCTTGTGTCCTACATAACAGACTGAAGTTGAGTACATTCATTAGAATTCAAATTTAGATTGGAATAACATTTGTATTCTTATGTATTATTTGTATTATTATAATAATATGAGGTTCAGTGAGCTTTACACAAAAATGGCTGAAAGAAACGTCCTCCAAAGAGCTACTTTTACTTGAGTACTTTGAGTACATTTCAGAGCCTGTACTTTTTAACTTTTACTCAAGTACTTTTTAACTCAAGTACTTGTACTTCTACTTAACTACAGAATGTCTGCACTTTTGCCACCTCTGCTAACAATCAAGCATCAGGCCAGTAAAGTGTGTCCGTCTGTGAGATGAGATGATATCACATAAACAGCTGTTAAAGAGTTCTGCGTGGAACTCCTTCAAAAGACAAACAAAAATGAGGTCCAGTGGAGTCAGCTGTGCCAGATATCTGAGGACAGTCTAAGAACAGCTCCCAGTGAAAACTGAACAGCATCTTAACTGAAAGTGCCCATCACAGTACAGACTGTCCAAGAATCTGTGCTCCAGTTTATTATTAAGCACCAATTAGCAGGTATGTGTGTCAGTGTGTTGCATTCACACAGTTTATGAACGCAGCCCAGAAAAGTTTGCTAGCATTAGCTGATAACTTTGTCATAGTGATCAGCAAGAGCTGTTATGAATATTATAGATTCACATTAGATTTACATTGGCACATACCCAGCGTGTGCAGCATCATCGCTTTCAGAGACACTAGATTATCTCCTCACCTTTTTGTTTCACCAGGTGTGCGTGTTTTTCGGTGAAATACTTGTGTGCTATGATGCTATGACCCAATACTGTTTTGATCATTTAGCTGACATCCCCCCACCTGTGGTCACTGATTACAGGAGGCTGAATCATCCATGTGAATGAGGCTCTCCTGCTGGATTAGCCTTGCTTTCTTTCTCACCAAGCTGGAAGTGAGAAATGAACTCCGCTAGGGAGCCGTGCCTCTCTATTTCTCAGCAGCAGCTGTATTGTTGTTATGTTTGGGAAGCACAGTGTGCATTATGAATTGCTCTACCTTAACAAGACCATGGTGGTAATGGTACAGGTTATTAGTGATCTCAAAGGAGTTTCAGGACAAAGAGACGAGTGCCCAACACTGAACAAAACATCCTATTTTTATGTTTCGCGTGAACCCTTCAGGAGATAGATTTCTACCAGCGGCTGCCTAAATAATGGCTTATTTAGAAGACAATAAGAACACAATGACGTTTTCCATAAAACTCTTATTTTGGACAGTCTGCAGTCGGACACCTCTGTGTACAAAACCAGCTGTGCACCAAATGTTCTCATTTTGATGTGAAAGAACTTAAACTCCAAGACCCATTAAAAACCTGCGGGATGAACACTGACTCCAGACCTGCTCTTGTAGCTGACGGGGATCAAAGTCCCCGCAGCACGTTCAACATGTTCTGGAAGGGTAAAATCACTCAAATAAAGCCCACGGCTTTTCCACCTACCTGTGCCTGAATACATTTTACGCTCGATCGTGACTGGTATCAGAGTCGGTCTTTCATGAATGAAGAGAGAAGTTACCTGCCACTGTCTTCAACATTCACATATATGAAGATAATGACTGGATACATTGAATCTGGAACTAAACTCAAATCTTTATATCAATGAGAAAGGAAATAATAGGAAATACACACAAAGGACACTCCAAGGCAGTGACCCTCTGGAGCCCATTCAAGGCTGCTTTACAGCGTACGATAACTCTGAACACCAAGCCTTATTTTCTATTTCAAGGAACCTGCTCTTTGAATCGTTTCAATATTTAGGAGAAGAGTTTGAAAAAGTCAACAGTTTAATCATCATTGCACAGACTACTGAACTTATACATACTGCACATGAAAAACAGCCACAATCTCTTCCCTAAAAATGGATTTTACAACCAAACAGCCCACAACAATGGCAGCTAAAAATGGTCCCACATGCAATTTAAACTCCAGCCTCCTGGCAAAAAAGTCACCCACCTTTGTCTCTTTAGTTATTCTTCTTTATTTCAGTTAATTTTTTTTTCCACATGAAATTTCAATTTTCAGTTTAGTTTGAAACTAAACCTGCAGAAATGCCAGTTAGACTCTCACAGACACATTTGTTTATCTAGTGTTCAGAATAACAGGAAAATTCATAGTTTTCAGCCAAATAAAGTGAAATAAAGTAATTCCCCTGCACTCAGATCCCCTCATTGATCATTCAAGCATTTTTTTAGAGGACTTGAAAAATTTGAACATTTCCCATTATAAAAATAACAAATTTGGAGAATAATAAAGTGCTGGCAGAAATCTGAGATGAATATTTATTTCGTTTATTTTCCAAAATCAGTTGAGCGTCCTCACTAACAGCACTATAAAGTCTGACCTTCTTCCATCGTTATCCATCAAGTGGGACTTGGATTAGCATACTCGTTATAGAGGTAAGAGTTTATAATGAACAACACAAAGATTTTGGCCCTCGTGTTTCTGGTAACTGCAGTTTATTGTAGCTTGATAATACGGCTGATTTCAGGCCTCTGTTAGAGGCTGAGTCAGCAGGAACTGACGGATGCAGAAATCTCATCACCGCCAAACTGACTTGTAGCCAAATCAAGTCAACCTTTATCACGATTAAAGGTTAAAGGGAAAAGAACAAAACGCAGCAAGTTTGGGATATTTGCGGTTCAGAAAACGTTGCAGCAGTGAGCTGAAAGCGTAACTCCCTCTCCACAATTACTTTGTGCCTGATGATCACGGTCTGCAGTACTACAATAAACCATTAATCATATGAAAGAACACGCCTCTCCTAACTGCTCCCAGTTCAGTTACCTTTCAGTGCTTCCTAATATATCACAGAGGACTGTTACATGTTTGCAAAGCTATCTTCTCACTCTCAGATCTCAGTTTGCACTGCCTTCAATACAGAACTCTAAAAATCTACAAAAAGCTGTCACAACAAACGATTTGCAACAATTTCAGGAGAAGTGAGTGCGCAGAATTGATCGTGGTAATGCAGTTGCCACAGCACTTTACAATACCTCTGCATGGCATCAAATATTCATGACTACAAAAGGAACCACCAAAGTTAACGTCCAGAAAAAGGTCCACATAATGCAAAACATTTTTTTTGTGTGTTTTTAAACCAGCAACAGTGTAGCTGGTTGGGTTTATACCTCTTGACTTTGTGTAACTCTTAGTGAAATGTGCTCCTTACTGTAACTGAAGCTGCCACAAAGGTGGCTTTGAGTTTGACAGGTCCTTAACTGTTTGTCTGTCAGATTGTGGACAGATTTTGTCATCGAACTGGCATCACAAGAGACAGGCATGAAACTATTCATGTAACTATAGAGGATCAAATCAGCTGCAACCGCACCAAATCTTCAAAAATATTATTGTACTATACAGTACATATGCTTATTATAGGCAGGTGACTTGTCCAGGGTGTGCCCTGCCTCTCGGCCCATGGCAGGCTCCAGCACCCCTGCAGCCCTAAACTGGACAAACTTTAAATGGAGCAAACAGCAGAAACATGTTCCTCGTACCAGCCACTATCAGCCACAATTAAAAGGAATACTATATGCTTATACACTGGTCCATCTCAAAGATGTGACAATTTTCCAGGGTGAAAAAGAAAGCCAAAAAGTGCAGTTCCTCTAAATGGCCACTTGAGGCTGGCTCCAAAACTGAGTCAGCCTCTATAGACTCCCATGTTAAAATGTCCAAGTTTACAGTGGAAACAAACACGTTTAAAGCTTGATACACAAAATGGTTTTGGTCTCCATGACTACATTTTCCCCTTCATAACAGCAGTGTAGGAGGGGTGAATCTTTGTGTAACGCTTTTGTTGGATATAAAGGGTTACAGTTATGCACGATTAAAGATGGAAGCTGAAATCGAGAGGCTGTAGCCACCAGCTGTCTGCTAGACATCAGCTCCACTAATTCAAATCATTGAACTGTTTGTACTGTTGGTGCTTTTTGGAGTATTTTAATCATATCTGCCAACATTTCCAGTTCAAAATCTGTTCTGTTCTGTTTTGTTTGTTTGTTCGTTTTTTTCCAGTCATATTCATAAGACCACTGATGTGTGAAGTCTATTTGATGACATTATATAGCTGAAGTTATGGTGTGTAATGAATATTTTCCCTAATGGGATTAATGGGAAAAAGTATTTTGTTCAAAAGTTTCTACGATAACAACCAGTGAGGTGTGAAATGATTTTGGTGCCTCATAAACTTGAGATTTTTGTAGTTTCTCAGTTTTTCTGATGTTGCACACTCATCTCATGGCACATCTTTCAAACTGCAGACATTTCCATCAAATTGTCCAGCTCGGATCATTTTAAAGAAAATGGTTGCAGCTCATTGTCTACAGCAGGAAAATATGAGTTCAAAAATGAATTATTGATTCCAGAAGCTGAAATCAATAACTCAATCAATCAATAACTTCCTGTTGCACACATTCAAAAAGCCGCACAAAGTTTGCTATCATTTATTTTGACACGTTTTTACGTCTTTGCAGTATGGAGATCAGCTGCACACCTCCTGACTCAGGTTGTGTGTTGCTATGTGTCTCCTACAGATGAGTTGGAATTGTATGTAGTGTGGGAATTACATGTGCAGGCTGTGTTTCAGAGAAAATCTGACAACTTGGGTAAACTTAGACAAATGCACAAAACTTACAGACGTAGTCCAAGCATTCATAATAATGTTTGGAGGTCACGCAAATTACAGGAGTTTTCTGAGAGAAACAGCAAATCAGGAGGTAAAACCAGGAGTGGTGGTAGGTATGATTTACCTGACAAATACTACAGCTTCACAGCAACGTGTGCCTTCAAACATCAAACTGATTTAAACCTAAATGGAGGGAACAATAAGATATGAAAGACAATCCAGCCCTGGTGCACGATGAGAGGCAAAAACATATCATTCATGCATAATTTGGTGTGCTTCGCTCAGGTTTTAGAGTGTGCTGGAATAATCTCTGTATTTTTGGTGCAGATGTCCATAAGCTGGAGTCACAGTACTTCAGCATCTAGCTAGCCTGACAGAAAAGCAGCACAAAGGGAGTAACGCTTTTAAGTGGCAGTTAATTTCAAATGCAACATTTCTAACAGCTCAACAAATATGAGCAAACATGCAAACTGTTTCTGTGGCGTCTGTCTCTGTCTGTGCAGTCTGCTTGATAAAGGTACAGCTGCTGTATTTGCCAGAGAGAAAGACTGAGATAACTTCACTCACAGATGGAGAAAGATGCAAGAAAGACAGGACAGGAGAGGAAGCAGGGAGATTATTCTCAAAGGTAAGAACCGCTCAGTGACATTTGATAGACTGCAAGTTTAAAGCTTCATTTTTTTTAACAGATATTGGATACTGAATAGATATGCTGCCGATGTGATTTTTTTTTCACATTGTCCTGCAAAGCAATGGAAGTATACTAACTTTGTGTTATTTAAGGGCTGTGTTAAAATGCTGAGCAGTTCAGTACTGAACAGGTTCGTTTGCATTACTGTTGTAAAGTTTACAGTAATGCACCATGTTGGACCAGGGCCGAGCAGCTGTGATGTTCACGGTCAGTGTTCACGGCCAGGTTACATCAGCGGTACTAGAGATCAAACTACATTTAAGGTGATGATGAAAGTGATCTGCTGCTCCTCCACATCGAAAAGGAGCCAGTTGAGGTGGATTGGCCAGCTAGGATGCCTCCTGGGCGCCTTTTGGGTGAGGTGTTCTGGCATGTCCTACCAGGAGGTGGCCCCGGGGGAGACCCAGGACATACTGGAGAGTTTATATCTATCAACTGGTGTTCCCCCAGATAAGATGGAGAAGGTGGCTAAGGGGAGGGAGGTCTGGGTTTCTCTGTTTAGGCTGCTGCCCCCACAACCCAGCCCAGGATAATTGGAAGAACATGGATGGATGGATGGATGGATGGATATGAAGCTGTTTAGAGTCACTCACTGAATTCGACCAGCTTTATGCTGTCTGGGGGTTGGAAATCAGTCATGATAGCTCATGTAACATCTGCTTACATCTTGTCACATTTTTAAGACAAATATCTGTACTTTTACTTAAGTGAAGAATATCTGTACTTATCTGTACTTTTGCCATCTCTACTTGGCTATGCAAAAAGTCTGTAGCCCAGTTTTGGTGAGTTTATTTATACAGCTGGCTAAAGTTAGCGACAACTTGTATTAAATAATCGAGATTACAGTACTGACCAACATCATTGTGAGTCTAGCTGCTTTACTGCCTAGGATTGGGGGGGGCAACCACATTTGTAATACACTGTCTATGACTGGACTGCACTAATCTTCAAGCCTGGCACTTATAAACACTTTACAAAGTACTGAAAAGAGCATCTTTGGTGGTTCCTGCCACAGTAGATGTCTCTGTGAGAACATTTTTCCACCATGACACAAAATAACTTCTCATGGGCAGGAATGTGAACACGTTCACACGATGACCTCCAGTTTGTTAAGACTTCCACACTCAAAAGCCACCCCACAACTATCGTTGCATTTCCGTTTGAAAAGCTGCCAAATACACAGAGTGGTGGGTGGACGTACGTGGAAGCACCTTTTTCACACTGAGCCCCAGTGAGACGAGCAGAGATAAAACAAAGCACAAATACAGAAAATCTGTCGTGCAAAAAGCAGAAACTGTTCGTTCACTGTGGAGCACTTCATTCCCAGTCAGAAGCTAATTGAGAAAATATGCTTTCAGGGCTTTTAATTTGAATACTGACTTGCAGTTTGGGGTATTTTTAATAAAGCACAGGTGGGTTTCTTTCTGTCGGTGAGTCTAAACTTCATTAAAAACACAGTGAGAGCTTTGAAATAACAAATTCCCTTAATAATTAAACGAAGGTGTAGGTGGAACTTAATTCATGTTTGAGCAGCTGTTCTGGGAGCTGCATGAATCCCCAGTATTTTCTTTTTTCTCTCCTGGAAACTCAAGTTTAAACTTTGCAAAATTCATCTGCCCACCTTTAAATATGGAGTGAAAGAAGCAGGACAGAGGAAACAAAGACCTCCACAGGCCTGTGGGCCGTCGTGACCCAGATTTGAGAGCAGTGTGAGGCTTCCAGGCCGCTCTCCAAGCCCGGTGACCAAACAGACCCATCATGCTGTACCTGATCTCATGCCACCCAGCCTCAGTGTGCCTCAACTTAATTCAAACACTTTAAATCAAACATTTAAGGCTCATGCAAGCAGATCTGTAATCCAAAATGATACATTTCTTTGCTTTCTCTTGTTTATTTTTTACCTTTAGTTGTTTTCTCTCATCTCATATTGCATACATCTCTCTATCATAATTTTCCAAATGCCATAATATAATTGGTGTTATTTCTTTTATTAAGGCTTCTTGACTATAATTTAATTTAATTATTTATTACTGTTTATTAATGTCAAATATACTCCAGTGTACTCCTTGTTCCAGTCCCAAGCCCAGCACAATAAAGGGGAAGGGTCACATCAGCAAAATCTTTTCCTACACAGATATATTAGCAGAAGGATGCAAGAGATGGAGGCACTGCTGTGGCAACCATCATGCAATTCCTGAACTTAAATATCTGCCTTTTCATGAGGGAATTCTATGGTCTCTAAATAAAATTCAGTTGAAAAGTAAATGAAGGAAAGAAGTGGTGGAAATGGAGGACAGAGTCATCTGATAGGGAGATAAGCAAAGACCAGCACCTGTTTTTTAACCATAAAGCTTTCTGGTGAGGGCAGCCACCAGACCCATGTCCTCTGCAGGACGCCTCGCTGATGGAGGCAAAGAGAAGCCAACAGGAAGCTGATGGTTGGCTGTCAGTTTTCCAACTGGGTGAGAGATCCCGAAAAAAGGCAGTCATTAGAAACTCTTCCACGGGTTCCCCCACAGAAACTACAGAAACTTGTTGACTTTAATTTATCTTTGCTGAGCAGCTCAGTGAACTTCGGCCTTTAAGGAAGGGTGATAGGAAAGCGATGCATTTTATTTATAACAAGAACAAAATGAGAACCTTGTAGTGAAAAATGAAAAACTGTAATCCTCTTATCACAATTATCTTGTTTTCGTAATCGTTGGAAGCCAAAAATCGTAACTGAAAGTCAAATTTGATTAATCACCCAGCCTTATTTGTTAAAGGTCACTGTGACAGATTAGAGTCATAACATCTCGCCTGAGAGATGTGGCACACTGCACCCTGCTCCCCGGTTACGCATGCTCGCCGCCTTTCCCAATGCGTATGCTGTCACTGGGAAGAAGACAAGACTTTGGAATTTCCAAGAAAAGACAGCAAAAGCATCATGCCGGCTGAAGCTGTGTGCAACAGCAACAGCAGCAACATCATTTCTCTTCTGCTGTGCCGTGTTTGAAGCTGTAGAGAAAAACAGCTCATTGTGCTTTTATTGGTTAACAGCAAAGACGTGAAGGGGATCTACATGCCCGTCGTTCTATCGGGACATGCAGAGTTCAAGAAGCAGTTTTTGTTCATGACTTACAGTTTTGTCCCCAGCTTAAAGAGATGCCCCACACCATCCATGTCAGGCCATAATCCGCATGTGTAGTCTGAACCCGGCCTTACTCTTACTGGGATTCCTGATCTGCTAGAACTGGGTCCCATCGTGTTGCCAGTCTTTCCCGTCAGCCAATAGCTAAGCTGGTATAACTAAAGAACACCATCATCTCCTCGTACCATCAGTTCAATACAGATGTTTCAATGAAGCCTGCTTCAGTCATCACCTCCATGTGTCATCCTTGGATCTTGTTCTTTGGTATGAACATTAAACCCACCAATCAGTGAGTCGCAGGTTTGACTTGGCAAACACTGGAGACCACTAAACAGTTTAGATTATATGGAATATGGAAGAGAAACCAAAAGGAAAGGGGAAATATTCATTGTAGAATTACTGACTTTAAAATATCCTCAGATATGAAAACTAAATGAAGAAACAACCCAGAGAGCTTTTAACTCTCTCTTTATCACTTTTCATTCAGCTAAAGGAAAGTTTATTATTTATCGCCATTACAGAAAATCTGATTAAATTCTAAGTCCTTTCATGACTCTGGAAGAATCTTCCAAGCATCTTTACAGTCCTTTTTTCACAGCATCCCTCCATCACAGCAATTGCAGTATTTATACCCAGTTATGCCAACTTAATAATATTCATCAATCCAATGTGCAATCGAAAATGTATGGTTGGATAAAACTTGGGTGTTGCTTCCTTCAAGACTGTCTCCTTTCTCTGAAATGGCTTTTAAATGTAATCAATACAGACTTTTATTGATCTCACATGTTGCTTTCATATAAAATTCTGCTCTGTATCTCATACGCAGGGTGTTTCCTGGCTGAGAATGGGCTTTTAAGGGGTGGCTGCACACATAAGCACAATTGTTATGCATATTTTTTTAATGTGTCTAGTTGGCAGAAAGTTATTCATTTTCTGATTATTTGATACACAAAAAATGTCTATTATGCTTGAGTAAAGGGAAGCCCAGTAAGCAAAAACTTTTTATTACAAAGCCAGTTGGTAAAAAATTGAAGGATGATTTTTTTTTTTTCTATGCAAGAGAAACTCTGGTTTAATCGCCATCCAACCTAAATTTGCCCTCTCATCATCAAAAGCTTGCCGTCAAAATAAATTTATGTATCCCAAGTTCACTTTCTCACTTTTTCCCTCAAAAGAAACTTAATCCTGTCAAGGATTATTCCTCCATATGTAGAGCTTATAACCCCTAACCTCCAGCTGGTTTCACAATTTCAACTTGGCGACTTCGTAATTGCACGTCAGCAGCTGGAAAACAGGCGTTCACCCCTCGCCCACGTTCTTATCTGAATTACAGCAACAGCAACAAACAGCTGATAATTGTGAAATCAAGCACCCATTGTGTTATAATGCCTGATACACCTTCACATTCGCACCGAGCTGTGCGCCGGGTAATCACCTGCTCGCCAGGTTTATTCACCTTAAACTGGAAAACAACAAAAAAAAAAAAAAAAAATCAACCGCCAAGTCACTCCACAGATAATTTAATGCACCAACAAGCGGACATTTTTTGGAACATAAAACCTGTCTCATCTAACACAAACAGGCCCCCTATGCACCGTGACTCGGTGATTACTGCCTGCAATATTTCTCAATCACTTGAGCTGAAATCCCAAGGTGCACATACGCGCTGAGACGGGCAGGACTTGTAGAAAGGAAGAGGGATGAGCAGAGAGAGGCGTGCATGCCTGACCTGCATGCCAACTAGCCATCTTTGTGCCCACCCACCCCTCGTCACCCCCCCACCCCCCCACCCCCAGCCTCCTTCCCTCCCTCCCATCACTCTGCTTTCCTTCTCCCAAACACACCAACACATGTGCACACACCAGCACACCCTCACATGCTTCCACACATGTGCATGCCTCCTCCCATCACTGCGGCACCTCGGACACACCTGACCCTCACCTGCCTGACAGCATGACAACAACTGGACCCTCCCATAAAAACACACACATTCACACAAACACACACACACATATTAAACTAAAAAAAAAAAAAAAGAGGTGTGTGTGTGCTCATCAGCTCTACCTGGCTTTGCATCCACATACATGAGGAGTATATACACACACACACACACAACACACACAAACACACACCTCTACTTCTGCTCTACCACTCTCCTTTCCATCATCTTTTAAGCGTCACAGTCATGGCAGCATCACACAGGAAAACAAGTGAGTTACCGTTGCCACTTAATGACGGCGCATCCTCCCGCTCCACACGCCTCCCTCTTCCTCCTCCCCCCTTTCCATTTTTTCTCCACTGCGGCTCTGTGTGTGTGTGTGTGTCTTTCCCCCGCGCCCCAAGGATCTGCCAGAGTCCCCCCTCGCCGGTGCCCGTAGTAGCGCCTAAGAGGCAGTTAGCACGTCTTCCTACCCCTCCTCCTCCTCCTCTTCCTCCTCTCCTCTCTCTCTCCTCTTGTGTTTGTCACTCTCTCTCGCCTCCCTCCATCCAGGACATCAACGATAAAACGGCCCCTCCCTCTCTCCTTGTCGCTCCTTCTCTCTCCCGCTGCTGCCGCCTCTCACTCAGTACAGCCTGTGCCTCCTTCCGAAGC
The DNA here is from genome assembly GCF_007364275.1 of Archocentrus centrarchus. Taxonomy (NCBI): domain Eukaryota; kingdom Metazoa; phylum Chordata; class Actinopteri; order Cichliformes; family Cichlidae; genus Archocentrus; species Archocentrus centrarchus. The sequence goes on along the minus strand of NC_044364.1, from coordinate 18,820,376 downwards.
CCAGGCATTGCCAACCATATGATATCACTCAGTTGCCTTATATGGGGAAACGGTGGGTTGCCATGACGACAGCAGACTCCACCTGTTTCTCCATCTCTCTCCCTTGGTTTCATCAGGAGATAGAAAGTGTGGTTTGGGTAAATAGACAGCACATGGAGGGGAAGGGGGAGAGGGGAAGGCTCGGGTTTGCTTGCTTTCTTTCTCAGGGTGACGTGAGGCGATCAATGGCAGCCTGTGTTAAATACAGAGCTGGAATCGAGACAGGTAATCAATCAGTCTGTGCATCAGCCGCTACAGAGCGAAGAGGTGACTATCACGGAGAGGAGGAGGAAGCACTCCTCTTCTGTAAACAGGGATGACGCCACAGACTTTTGGAGGCATTAAATAGCACAGTTGCTCCATGCTTTATGGGCAAAGTTGAGGAGGTCATGACTAGAATATATCTGAAATTATTTGTAATACTTTGAGGTTTAGGCACAATACAAAAAAGTGCCTGTGCTAAGACATAGGCTAATGAGCCGGGCCATTTAGGAGTGACTCAGAGGACACCTTCTTAGGTGAGGTGCTTCGGGCGCATCCAGCTAGGAAGAGAACCGGGGGCAGACCCAGGACAGGCTGGACAGATTCTGTTTCTTGGCTTGGGAATGCTTGGTGTCCCTCTAAGAGGTTAGAGGTGGTGGGCGGGGAAGCTTAGTCACACACTGCTATGGGACAGCATCCCATTCTTCAACCAGCATTTGTCACAAGTCAGCCAGTGTGGTTGTGTTGGTCACTCTGGCATGAGCAGCACGCCCAAGCAGGTCCCACAAGTGCTCAATAGGGTTGAGGTCAGGACTGTAGCAGGCCATCCCATCCCCTCCATTCCCAAATTCTGGAGGTAGTCTCTAATAAACCTGCTCTGTGGGGGCGAGGGCTGTCATCTTGCAGGAGTTTGGTTCCAGACTCTGGAGATATGGGATTGCCACTGGTTTCAGAATCTCTGTGCACTGAGATCGCCTCCAATGATGACGAGCCTGACTGTCAGCACCTGGGGGTACCAGAAGCTCCAAAGTCAATAGGCAGTTTGGCACTGGCAGAGAAGATTTGAAATGTGTGTAATGTGAGGACTAGGAGCCTTCTCCAAAAAAAAAAAGATATTATTAGACCTTTTGTGATATGTTACATTATAAATGTTGGGGCTTTTTTTTTGAATAACAGCCAGTCAGAACAACTCGGCTTGCTGTCAGAGTGAGTTGGATGGCATGCTTGCACACTACCTGGATTTGCCCTCATTTTTCCCTGCACAGAAGCCCAAAGTTAGGCCAAGGCCAGTGCTGTGGCCCTGGAAAACACATCTCAGAGATATTTCCGTCACTCTGTGACTTTCTCAGATCCGTGTCAGCTCATCATTCTCCTGAGTCATACAAATGCTTCTGTCTTCAGTAATAAAGCACAGCATTGCACTGGTCCATCACCAGTTTTGAGTCATGTCAGATCAGATCAATCAGATCACAAATATCAACACAGTGACCACATCTTTATTTTAACCTGGGAGTTTATGGGGTCTGATTCACTTCTGAAGCCAGCCTCAGGTGGCCATTCGAGAAACTGCAGTTTTAGGCACTTCTGCATTGGCAGGTTGCCACTTGCTCCAGCCCTGCAATATACATAGGACATCATCTCATTCTGGGAAGGACAGAAAATAAGCACCTTTGGCTATTAAAGCTGAACAGAGAAAAGCTGAAGCAGACCATCTGTCACAGGTATCCAGGGAGAGCATGTGGTGATTGATGGCAGAATGAAGCTGAGAATATGAAGCAAAGAAAAACGATACGGAGTGAAGGAGGGAGGAGATTTGATGAAGGGACGAGTCTCACATTCTGACAGTTTCTCACTGTCTCACTTCAGTCCTTTTCTCCATATTCTATTGTTGACGATTTCAGATAATAACCACTGGAAAGGTAGCCATTACTGACCCAGCAAGCAGGTCAGAAAAATGCCTCCACTATGTTTGTGTGCACGCGGGCGCGCACGTGTGCGTGTGTGTCTAAAGCCCCGGCGGCGTCGCGTCTCTTGTGTGGGTTTCCAGGCCCACCGATGTGCTGTTATTATCTCTCAGGAAGAAAATGTTCATATGTGGACACAGAGAGCACTCAGAGAGCTCAGCCCTCCCTGCACGCCCCTCTGCATTTGTCACTGTATAGAAATGTGGATCTGGCTCTGTGTCATTTCATAAGGCACCAAATGTATGCCGACTCCTTACAGGGAGGGTCTAAAAACATTTGTCCAATCACAGAAATCTGTTGACCAATTTAAATGTTGCACAGGAACAGAAAAGCATCAATAACTTTTTGACAGATGACATTTTATTGCTCCCTATCACGACTACTCATTTTGTGTTTTCTCCTGAATTTATTTATTGCTTCTAATCTGTTTGTGTGGGAGTGGCTCATATGGAATAAAATTAGCTGTCAAGCTAATTTTATTCCAGTGTTTTATATAATATGGAATATATTAGACAAATGCTGCCCTGTCACCAAAACTGTTCATAAGTTTAAGGACAGAATTTCTGGGAGAGCCTGAGGATCTCATCTCTGTCTTTCTGTACATGATGCAGGCCTCTCGACTTCATCAAACATGACCTCCAGCTCACACTAGGGTGCTTTGCAGCCACGTGTGAAACACACCGAGAGAGAATTAACAGCTCCAAGTATGAGGCCGTGATTCTTAGCTGAAAAAGGCTGGATTGCCCTCTCCTGCTTGGAGAAGAACGTGGAGCGGGACCCTGACAGATGTATTTGCACAGCTTCTGCAGTGATGTGGATGTTGTATCAGTCTGCTGCTCTGCAGTGATGTGGATGTTGTATCAGTCTGCTGCGCTAAAGCGAGGAAGTTGTGACACATAAACAGCTACTGTATGTTCCTACCCTCATCTACTGCCACGAGCTCACGGTGCCAAAAGAATAAGATCACGGCAGAAATGAGCTTCCTCTGGATGGTGTCAGGAGAGGCTCGGAGTACAGCCCCCTACTCCTCCACATCTAAAGGAGCCAGATTAAGCTGGTTTGAGCTAGGTGAGGTGTGTCCTGTCAGAAGGAGACCCCGGGACACACTAGTGAAGTTATGTCTCTCTGTTGGAAATACCTCGGTGTCCCCCCTGGAGGAGGTGGCTGGGGGGAGAAACGTGTCAACATCTTTCCTTAAACTGCTCATGCGATCAGGACACAGGTAAGTAGAAGTTGGATAGAAGGAAAGAAAAAAAGTGAAGTTGCATAAAAACTAGCGGGTACGGCAAGGTCCAGCTTCACTGCACTGTTTCACTGCACTTTATGGCAGGTAGATGTTGGAGGAGAAATCAGTGCTTTTCTTCATGTTTAAACATGCTGCAGGCTCTTATTGGCAGCGATTAAAGTAACAGTCCAGTAAAATATGGTTTCAGTTTTCATGTCAGAAGGCTAGTTTTAATTTTTATAAATTGTTTTCACACCCAGTTTTATTTTAGTTTTAGTTAACTCCAATAACCTCAGCTGCCGTCATTAGTGACAAGACAGAAGTGCACTGAGAGCAGAGTGTCTGTCACTGGAGAAAGTGAGATTAAGTAAAGCTTGTCATTTTAGTTCCCTCGTTCATTTTTAGTATGCACGCTATCTTCTCCAGGTATTCTCACAGGACGGTGCTCTCGATTCCACACAAACTATCAAAGAACCTGCATAAGCTGCAGCCGCCTGATTAGAAACAACTTTCCGCCTGCTAAGATAAACAGTAGAGTCACGATGAAGGTGGCGTATCCTGCAGTAATCATCCTCAGGATGACTGAAGGAAAAAGGAAAATAATCCACCTTCTATTGTTATGGAAATGAAGAGTGAATGTGAGATATTTTGCTTATTATAAGTAGAATTAACAAAGATTAAAGTGGCAAGACCACCACGGCTGCAGTTATAAAACTCATTCACCAAGGAGACTATTCACCATTCCTCTTGTGCTTTAGTGTTCCCTCATATCAGATACCGGCACTGAGATATGCAGTGTGAAGGTACTGTCGGCCTGCAGCAGGGGAGCCCTGTGACATCTGTGCTGGGGCTGTTGGAGTACTTGTTTTTCTGGAGGTCCATGATGGCGTCTCGCTGACGCTCGATGTCCGCCTTGTGGATGCTGTTTCAGGGCCTCCAGGCTTTTGGCGGCCACAGAGTTGTGCCGACGGTCCCAGCGAGGATGACGTGAAGCCCCCGTTGCTGTTGTCGGGGAACCGTCGGGCCCCCGCGGCCGCCGGTGGCATCCAGGGTGTGTATCCCGGTGGAACTCTCATCGCCGGCAGAGATCATGGGAACACTTTCTCTTCTCTCGACCTGCAGCCAAAAGATGGAGGGGGGGGGGGAATAGGAATTTAAAGAGTGAGCAGGAGACAGTGATAACGTCTTATGATGAAGTCTGAAAATCCCGGCATGACTTTCAGGGCTCATGTGCAGCCCTGCGCACTGGTCCAGATGCTACTGCATGAAAAGAAGCTGCACTGCCAAGACAGAAAATATTTCATAATGCAGGTTTTCCATTAACTTAAAAAAACCCTATGTATGGCGTAATATGTTGTGCTCAGTTTTTTCAACATAGGATTCAAATGTGGAGTATTTATGTTGATTTAAAAATACATTTTTGGCTATGAAAAAATGTCGAGCTGGTGTCGCCCTGATCTTTGTGAAGTCACACCCATTCTCACCAAGTTTCAGTAACCTACTCCCCAGAGGTCAATGGTCAACCAATGCTGGTTGTGCACATAGTGCAAAGATGCACTGAGCCCAACGCCGCTGGGACTGAGGGGGTGTTGGAACATAGTAAGCAACGGCAGCTCGTGAGACAGAGAGGCAGACAGAGAGGGATAAACCCTCTAAATACCCAATTTCCCCTCTGTGGGACAATAAAGGCTGTTTCTTCTAAAAATGATGAGTAATAACTGAACTGAAAGCATTTATTTGACCTTGACCCTGTATGTCACATGAATTAAGTCCTTGAGCTTTTGAGAAGGCGTGAAGTTAAAAAAAAGTTTATTAAGTTTACTAGAATATGGTTCACTGATACTCTGTCATTGCTCTCATTCAGGATTGAGTGATCTTCACTTCACACCAGCCGTACTGCGGCCAGCCTGGAATACAGCAAAGGATGGAGGGCTGCCCACACTATTTTTAGAGGCTCAGGACTCTCAGCCACTCCTGGAAGTCTGTCTGTTATAGTCTGCACCATCTGCTGCTCTGCCCGCCTCCAATGATGATTACTGTTGGGTAGGTGCCCTCAGCTATATGACTACATGAAACGAATGAGGACTAACACCAAAAGCAAGAGGACAGCAAGTTTCTTCTGGGTTGGATAGCAGGTAACAGTGGCGGGAGGCGACAGCAGCAGGTGCTGTGACGTCTACAGCATGGTAGTGAGCTGCAGGCTGCAGCCCACTGAGAAAGAGAGCTGGCTTTAATATGAAACTTTTAACTTTTCTTGAATTAATCAGGAGGAGGCACTCAAGTTATGTTCATAAGTATAGACACATAAACCTGGCTTTAAAAAAAATTTTTTTAAGTAAGAATTTAAGAAATTAAAATTACTTTGAAGAAGTTAGATTCACAGGCCAGTGGGAACCCTGAATAAAAAAAAAAAAAAAAAAAAAAAAAAAACTTCCCATCTGACCATCACAGATTTACCTGGTTAAAAAAAAAAATCAGGGGAGAGAGAGAGGACGCTTATTTGGAAATATCCAAATTTCGATTGCTGGTGCATAACCATACCCCTCCCCCATTCCTATTAATGACAGCAGGGACCTGAAATGCTACATAATTCTATTGAGAAGTGTTTCTGTGACCGTCAGGGGTGACTTGGATGAACTGATTTGGAATCACCTCCTTACAAAGTGAACAAGTTTTTAGACTCTTAAGCAAATACCTGCCTAAAAACAGTGCAAAAGCATTAGGATCAAAATATGCTTAAAGCACATAAAATAAAAGTACCGTTATGCAGAATCATATACATGATAATGGATCATAGTTTCTGATTCAGTGTTTTATTTCCATTAACCTCATATAATACAGCATTATATACTAGTATGCTCTCATTCAGTGGCATCATAAGTCCAGTGGCAGTAGTGGGCTCCGTGGTCCCCCCTTCGGACACGCCCATAAGTACATGGTCAATTTATAGTCATCAAGTAAAGGATGGATAGCGTATGTGCTTTAATCTGAGTGAGTGAGGCGGTGGTTAGCTCTGATATTACGGCTCTAACTGTACTGTATAAACACGCTGTAGCTAATAGTTTGGACCTGGAGGCTTGTCAGCAGTGAGTGCTAATGTGAGGACTAACGATGCTACTACAGTACAGCCATACATTCAACTTTGTCCTTCAGCAACCCGCACAGTACACGACAAAGCGCTGTTCTTTCTCCCTAAACACACACACTCCTGTTGTTCTATTACACAAACACACTCTGGCAGTACAACCCCGTGTGAAAACAGTGGGAACATCTGTCTGTTCCAACAACTGCCAACTGTCCCAGGAACCCAGAGGCAAAGTAAAAAAACTGCTGCAGCAGCAAAACCTCCTGCTATCACATGACAGCAGCGCCCGTCTCACACATGTGTCAAAGCCTGTCAAGGAAACAGTGACATGAATGGGAATGAAGCCTCTGTGCTTGGGGAACAGTTTTAGTGCCTCTTGTGCCCACTGACACATAAAGCACAGCTGGCTGTGTGAAGGTGAGCCGTTACAGTCGTGTGATGTTTGCATGAGTGAACAAGTTCAGTCTCATCAATTATGCACAAGTTAAAAAGAGACACAGAAAGGAGAATAATGCAGGGCGAGGGATAAACATGACTTACTGGTGTCTGAGATTTTGTAATGTGCACACTGTATATCACGATCTATCCTGCATGCTTTGAATCGTTTGCGAGAGGATGATGGATTACTGAAAGAACCAGAATATGTCGCTCTTATAAATACAGAGTATATCAATCAAAAGGTTATCTTTGGAAATCATTTCTAATTTGAACCTCACATTTCAAAAGTACTGCAAAGTACTGAACATGTGATTTTGGCTTTTGAATTGTGTCTCTAAAGTCTAAAAGGGTTCAAAACAAAAATCACTTGTTTTAATTGTGGTCCAATATAGGATTATTTCTCAAATCCAGACCCTCTGTTAGAGATCTGTTACACAGTAACTGTTACAAAGTGAATCTGGGGCTGCAATTGATATTCACTTTGATTTTACTGTCTGAAATAGTGAATAATACCAATTCTAATTTCTCCCCTCAGCCCCTGGAAATGTGGTCAGCTGAGTCACGTATGACAAGAATGATCAGCCGTAAGGGGACCTCTGCAGTCTGAGCAGGGCAGCACAGCACTGAAACCAGGTTTGACTTATAAAGTTCATCAATAAAGGAATCCACTGGTTTGCCAGATTTCTAGACTCTGATGAGATGTTTAAAGATAGAACCAAGAAGAGGACACGGAGTCAGACAGCTGCACTTAAAGGAGCAGACTGCTGGGAAAATGAAGCTGATTAAAAAGCATCACCTTCGAGGGCCAGCAACTCAGTATGAGCGCTTCATTAAATATTCTAAAAATTATTGCACAACAAAACCAGCTGATGCTGAAGGGGTGAGGTTTGGAGGCACTCGCTTATTTTTTCCAGGCATGACCCACTTTTGCTTCAGCTGCATCTCCAGGATGGATTCCTGGCACCTTCACGCTCACCCAAACCTCACCTAATAATGTGCAACTGCATTTAGGCAACAATCTCCATCACAATAAGACAAGGAAACTCTGGGGAATTTGAAAATTTGACTTACTCATATGCCAAAAACATGGAAATCAAGAGCAAAACTTCAGGAATGGATCCAGTAAATTCTGCATTAGCACAGCTGTTGGGATTGGGATGGGATTGTTCTAATGAATGGCACCAGAGGCACCGACTCTCAGATTTTGGGTGGCTTGGAAGTTACAGCTTCCTGCTGCACATGATAAAAGTATAAAAGTGTTTCGAATCTCTAAAGAGAGAGAGCGGAAACAGCACAGAGCTGCAGGAGAATCTGATAAAGCACAGCAGGGATGCTGACCCTGTGGTATTGGAATCAAATACAGAGTTTCAATCCAATCAGAGGTTATCTGTTGAGTTTTTCAGCCTCATCCTCTGACTGTATTCTGCACCAGAGTGGAAGTGATGCATCGAGACACACAGACACCATAATGTACTGTCTGCGGACTACAAACAAACTGTAAATTACAGGCCCTGTAGTGTCGTGTTCTCTATGCATTATTGATCTGTCCCGTCGGGTCCTCTTATTGACCTGCTGCGCAGCACAGATGCACTGAAGCAAGACTTCAGATTTATAAGGTCACAGTTAAGAAACTGTCATACAGCTTGAAGCTACAGATGGGCCTTGCATGCATAAGTTACACTTATTTTTATTAGAAATCCATCTAAAGCTGCATAATGATAGCAGCATACTGAGTAAGCACCACTAAGAAAGTTCCCATAGTGCTAAAAAGTTCCACAAAGCTGGGCATGTCGGGGCATGCATCACCAGGACTTGTTTGCATTCGTTCCTGTAAACCTGAAAAGTTGCCAGCTTGTGATTCAGCCGGGCAACAGAAATATTTGTAGCTGTACAGTCTGAAAGCAAAGCATCTGAGACGGTCACAGGTGGGAATTCTTCAGCGGCGTGCTGGTTTGTATCCATGGCAGGAAAGAAAAGAAGGTTATAAAACAGGAGAGACAAAGGGAACGGCGAGACAGGGCCTGTCGCTTTTAAATTATGGGAAGCCTTCAGCAAACACAATATGCAGTAGAGGGGGTGGGCTGGGGTGGTGGGAGTTTGTATGTGGGGCAAAGAGATGTTGTATTTTACCACGATGAGCACTGCTGGTCATCTGGTGCAATACCTGCTGGAATTTACTGTCCACCAACTGAAGCTGGAACAACTGTGTTACAGTGATGCTACAACAATATCTGCCCTACATTTCAGCGTGACTTATTCAGGTCAGTCATTTGCTGAAAATTGGAGCTTTACATGCAAATAAATGCACACAATCACAACTGGGAGCTGCCCAGTAAAACCTGAAGGCAGTGGGCAATAATATTTTACCCTTTTTCAGCTTTAATAAACTCTTTTTCATCATAAGTAGATGAAGTATTTATATCCTAGATTTGGTTCAGTTGTAATTTGGAAATTTCATTTGTTTTCTAAATGGAAAAAAAAAAAAAAAAAGATTTGAAATTGTGTGATTGTCGGCGTTTATATGATTAGATTTGCTTCTGCTGATTGAGACTCAGTTTGAAGACAGTCGTGTTACAGAAGCAATCGACTCCAGACTAAGCTTTTATTTTTTTTTAATTTCAAGCAAACTTTATTCTTCACAGATCAGACCAACATTAAATCACTGATAAGTGGACTGGATAACACTGATTATCTCACAGTATCAGTTTTTCCCGTCACAATTATCAGTCAGAATCATTCTTGACTTTATTTACACAACACATTTAACGGGATGATGTGAAGCAGGCGGGTGCAGGAGGTCATTACAACTGCCACATCAAATGAGTAACAGCACCAACAAAGTTTATCAAGAAAAGGCCCTAATAAATTTACTTTTGTCTCTAATAAGGCGAAGTAAAAACTCATCCATCCATCTTCTTCCACTTATCCAATTCAGGGTCACGGTGGGAGAGTCTAGGCGAGAGGTGGGCTACACCCTTGTCTGTCGCAGGCAGGGACTCAATCCACAAATACTCGAGCACAGTTTATAAAAATTTAAAATATAAAACTAGTTCAGACCAAGCAGCAACCTGCAGTCTGAAACTGAAGCCAGTGTTACCAAAAAAAACCCCAAAAAACTGCAGTTCCTCAAATGGCCGTTTGAGGCTCCAAAAGTGCATCAATCAAGCGAGACTCCCGTGTTAAAATGTCCAACTTTACAACAGAAACAAACATGTTTACAGCCTGCTGGAAGATAGTTTGGCCCCTATGGAAGGTTTCGTTCATGGTACAGAACCCAACTATCCATCTGAATCCTGTATTTAGGGCCCACTTTAAAAGGTGTCCTCACACAGGCTGCTGTAACCAGTCAGCGTCTCATCCACTACTCTGAGTCATTAAACTAGACCTCTCGAGTCTGTGTTTTATTAGTTTGTTACTTGGCACTAATTAGCAGATGTGTGTGCCTGTGCATCAAGCTTGTTACGGTTTGCAGGTTAAGGACCCAAATGCAGACTCAGGAGGAACAAACAGAAAGTGCACTTTTATTGGAGGGTAAAAGTCCAGTAATGAAGTCCATAAACAAAGCCATAGAAATCCAGCAACAGGAGTGACGCACAGAAACAGATGCTATAATGAAAGACAACAGGAAGACAGCACTATTTATACTCACACACTAAGGACTAATCATGGGAATGAGACAGCTGGGAGGAAACAAGACAAAGGTGTACACAATCAACGCGATCCCAGGTGACGAAGTAAAACACGGAATACAAATAACTAGCAAAGTAAAACAGGAAGTAAGTAAGAATATCTAAACCAGGAAACTCAGATACGGAAATAAACTTGAAACAGGAAAAAGGCACAGAAGGAAAAACCAGAGGAAACTAATAAACAGTAGCTGAAACTAAGAACCTCAAAATGGCAAAATCCCAGGCCATGGCACTACTGTACATTTTATGAATGTAGTTTGAAAACCAAGCTGATGTCAGCTGATAATTTAGCCCTCTGGTACAGATTAGGGATGCGTGACTAGATGGTAGAAGTCAGCGAGAGAAAAACAGTTTGGTTAAACTATTTTATTCATGTAAACCACCAGTTAGCTGTTGGTTCTGACATGCTAGGACCTTTACAAGTTTGGGCCCCTCAGTAACAACTGAGCATTGTTTAACATCACAGCCTATCTGAGCCTTGTTGCTGACCATGCCCATCCCTTTATGACCACAGTGTGCCCGTCTAATGACGGCTGCTTCCAGCAGCACCATGTCACAAAGCTCAGATCATCTCCAAATGGCCTCCACAGTCACCAGACCTAAGTGCAATAGACAACCTATGGGATGCAGTTGAATGGGAGATTTGTAGCTGACAGATCTGCAGCAACTGTGATGCTGTCACGTTAATATGGAATGTTTGAGGAATGAGGAATGTTTCCAGCACCTTGTTGAAGCCGCACCATGAAGAACTAAGGCTGTTCTGAAGGGCAGTTCTGGCTCCCATCCAGTTCCTGTAAGATGTACCTATAAAGCACCAGGTGAGTGTCTTATTCAGAAGCATTTTCGGGGTTTCCCCTTGGGTGGCACAGTGGGGACTGAGTCAGGGGATCCCACAGGAAATCAGATAATTTGGTCAGAAATAAAGTGTAGAAATCTGGCACTGAAACAGGGGCCCTGCATATATTATTAAATGCATTCCTGGTCATGTACTAATTGAACACCATGTCTTGTTTTACACAGTGCTGGAATCCATCGTTCTTACATAAGTGAATACACTGAACGCCCCTCCGGGCTCCTCTGACAGTTTTTGGAGCTGTGGGAAAAGTTTGCCACCTCCTACTGATGACAGATCTTAATGACTGACCTTTGCTCAGAAGATCTTTTTTTAAAATAGCACCTCTCAACATGCTGACATTTCAGCCTGAGTTTTACTGCATACTGGTAAATTTATTCCACTCTTCCCTGTAATATCACATTTGTTTAGTAAATTCAACTAGGCAAATATAATGTCAACATAAAACCCAGAGCAGCTCCTGTAAATCATAGCATCCTTCTTCTGTGTGTAAAGCAGCCACAGCTCTGCACTGTTTTTCTTTCTTTAACTCCACCATGCTATTATTGCTACTGGTGGTGGTTAATAGGCTGCCACCTCCCCTTAGCTTGCTCCCGGCACCACCTTTCTTCTGCTGCTATTAGTGCTACCAGTCCAGCTGATGAATTGCCCTTAAATAGTTTTATTTTACTCACATTGCTGAATCTTTAACGTTGACACTGATCCCACTGGGAGCCTGTCATGTTTCAGCTTTGCTCACATGCATACAGGCACTTGTGCAAACATGTATACAATATAATTTCAAGGGCTACCTTCATTTATCACAAACAAGCTTAAACTCAGACTCAACTATTCTGGCCGCACCATACCAAGATCGCAAATTTCTTCATCACTTTAATACATTAAAACGTCTGTTTCATTCTCTGCAGGATGTTAATAATTCAAAGCCTCTGAATAACACTCTGAATGTGTTTGTCCCTCCCACATATGCTTATACAGAGATGCCATGCTGGCCTCGCCACATGATTCAGTATTCTGTGTTCATTAGAGTTGAGGGGAGACTAAAAAGCCAATGAATGATTGTGACTGGGCCACTGATACCATATTTCAGCTGTCGGGGACACATTCCAAAACCTGCTCAAGGCTGCGTCCAAACATTTCTCATTACAGGACTCTAAGTGTGTAAGCACAGCCTTGGCCGCTGCTGGTCACAGAGTCTGACAGAGGCCATTTGTTAGTTTTATGGTTTCATCTGGCTGAGGTCTAATCATTCGTTCTCGTCTGCGCTTCACTCAGATTATTTTTACTCTCTGTGGTTTGCTACAGGAGCACAGGACATCCTGATTATGATACTGCTGTATTACTCTGTGTAACAGGCCATGCATTAACCAAGAGACAGCAACAGGACAGTACAGTGTGAATCTACTGCAGGGCTGCAAAGACAAATTCAAATACCAGTAAGGCTGCAGTGAAATCAAACCAATCTGCGTATGTACTGGACATCCATCCATCCATCCATCCATCCATCCATCCATCCATCCATCCATCCATCCATCCATCCATCCATCCATCCCTGCCATATGGGTCCAGGTTGTGGGGACAGTAGTCTAAGCAGAGATGCCCAGACCTCTCTTTTCCTGGCCGCCTCCTCCAGCTCTTCTAGGGGGGGATGCTGTGGTGTAACCATACCAGCTAAGAGACATTATCTCTCCGGCATGTCTCCAGGGTCTCCTCTTAGTTGGACATGCCCTAACATTAGCTGGGAGGCATCCTAGCCAGATTCCCGGACCACCTTAACCTCCACAATTCAGTATGTAGATATAGCAGCTAACCATCACCACAGAGGTTTAAAGCAGCGAAGAGGACAAAGAGCCAGGTGTTTACATATAAAACTTCTTTTGGATTCAGTGTAGAGGCTACAAGTTTTGAAGATTGGAGAATGTAAAGAATCACTCATAACAACGATAAATAAAACTTCACAAAGTAAACACAACTATTCATTTCCATTTTTTTGTTCAAGCCTGAGGGCTAAAGACGAGTCTCTGCTAACAGAGAACAACTTTATTGAATCATCATCAACATATTGGCCCAGAATCTTTTTTCTTCTTGGTTAAACACTCTGAAATTAAGTAATCTCTAAACTTTATTATCATTCGGGCCAAACATGCCCTCCACAGCAGTGTTCAGTACTTGGTTTGCTTATTAATATCCCTTAAATATTTCTATCATGAACAGTGAATAATAGTTTATAAGACTTCCTTCCTTGGTCCCATTTTAATCAATTCTCCCTCATTTCTCTGCCATCTTCCCAATGACTCACTCATTTATTCATTCATCATTTTTTACATAATCTCAATCAGACTCCAAGTATGAGCTATTGGAAGCATGCCACTGGCTGGAACGGAGTTCACTCTGATTTTCTCTCTACCTCCCCATCATAAATTCACTACTCATCAGAGACCATTAATTACAGAGGAAGGCACTGTGGCAAGAACGAGTGCAAGGAAGAAAAAAAGAGTAACGGTGCTCCTCCATCCACAAATTATAATATCCAGTTCTCCGGGGCACTCGAAAATTAAAATAAAACCCAAACAAGATCAGAACACAAACTCTGAGCAGGCTATAAATGGAACAAGGTCTGCCTTCGCTGAATACAAAATTTCTCCAAACTGTTGCCAGCAGCGAGGTGCTGCATTCAGGATCACAGGGAACCAGCATGTGGCTGCGTGGAGCTTAAAAAGAGGAGGTGATTGCCTCATACATCTAACCTCAGAATCACCCAGATCAAGAACAGGCCGTGCTGTCCCTTTAGGTAACGTGTCCGCCTACATTTAACAGTGTTACTATTCCCAGAGAAGTGCAATTACAGTAATAATTATTATAAGGAAAAGGAGTAGTATTCCTACTGTGGAAGAGCAGAGCATGTAACACAGGGACACAGTAGGAGGATATACACATCTCTGGCACTTTCTCTGACCTTGAGTTCAGCTTCCAGTTCACTCCTGAGAGTGTTTTATAATTTATTTACAGCTAAAAGGCTGACAGTAAAAAAAAAAAAAAAGTTATAGATGTCTCAAAATAGCGGATAAAATGTCTCCCACTATTACAGCCATCCAAATTACAGCCAGTCCAGCGTCGTACAGCTGCAGTGACTGAGATGAGCACAGATGGGGACAACAGGGCAAAGGGTAAGAGAGGTGAGACTGAAGGTTGAATATGGAGAAGAGGCTGAAACACATTTCAAAAACGTGTATGTCGAAATGAAGGGATCAGTTCCCATGACGGGTTCTGCATGTGTGCATACCACGAGAGGGCAGTGAATGTGTAATCGTTTTAAACGCTGATCATCTGCATTTTAAATTAAAATGTTTCAGTTTATTATCATATGAAGCAACAAAGAAGCAACTCTTCAAAACAAACTTTAAAACAAGTGTAGTTTTCTGTCATTTAACTGATCAATCAGGTAAGAGTTTCACAGCTAATGTAGCCCACTGTCAATCTGCCAACTGTTAGAGATTATTGTATACTGTTTGTCCCACAGTAGCTTCACTTTCTAGTGCCACTGAGTATAATCAGGTAATTATGGCAATATTTGAAGTTTTCCAGTCTCGTTCTACATCCTGTATAATGACAATAAAGGCATTCTATTCTATTCTAGATTTTTAGTCATTTTCTCTATGTTGGTGGAAAACAAGCAAAGCATTCATATAGCAGGATTCTCAGTGGGATATATATATATATATATATATATATATACACACACACACACACACAACAGGGCACACAGCTGAAATTCACTGGGGAAACAAGACAAAGGAAGCAAAACTAAAGACAGCACACAAGATGAGACATCATCAAAATACGACAGGAATTAACTCACAGAGACACAGACTCAAACATGCAAAGACAGCTACAGCTGTTAATTATTCTAAAAAGGTCAAGTGGTCACAAGTCAAACAAAATTATGCACAGTGCTTTGAGAGGAGTGGGCATCCCTAACCCCTCTCTACCCTCCCATGTGCACATGTGGACGGGTAGAGAAGTGAGGACCGGCAGCAACATCACAGGATGGAAATCAACTAACACTGATTAGACAAAGCATGAAAAGAAGTGGCTTATGTGGAGGTGGGTTGCAAAGTGGTTTGCAGTCTAAAGTGCATTAAAAAGCATGATTTAAGTGAGATTCGCCAATCACATGTGCAGAACAGTGTCAGCTGAGCCATCAGCTAATGTGGGCTGGCGTTGAGATCAGTTGATCTGCTGAGAGCTGAGCTGCTAGCCCAACAAGCTCCTGGATTTCTAGTAAATTAACATGAAGTTCCCAAATATTTTCCCAATAGTTTTCCCCACCTGCTGTGGCAAACCCTTGTGAATAAGGCAGTAGCTGAAAGTAGCACAATAGAGCCTGATGGATATAGCATTTGTAACTGATACTGATTCTGTCCTACACATGAAACAAACACATTTCTCTACAATTTGTTGTGTGGTTATTTATTTACTTGCCCGACTGTGCCTGGATCAGCTGGTTGTTTTGTTTGTGGCATTCCAAATACGTATGTTGCCAACAGGGAAGTTGCAGAGTGGCCTATGGTGAACAAACTATTGAACATGAACTCTTATAGCGTTGCTGAAGTGTCTTTCTCCCATCTCCTCGTTACTTTTTTAATGTTCATTTATCGGCAATAGACAAGCTTATGAACTTCAGGTAGCATGTTATGCATGTTCTGTCATAGTGATTTGTTCTGTATTTGTTCTATGTGCAGATCAGTTGTTCATATTGTGGTTTATTTACCATCATGAGAGATTAGAGGCGCTGTGACACCATGAGTGCAGTAGATTTCTGGGTTGATCAGTCTTTTTTTAATTCCAAAACTAGACATGTGAAAAATGTAAAGAAGTCAAGTCAGTTTAAGAAGTCTGGCACTTCTATTCATATAATATGAAGTATTTAATTCTCCTGGTTCAGCAAGTAGCTTGTGAAAAATAATCAACATATATCTAATAAATATTTATTAAGGTTTCTGCAGAGTTCACTTTAATATAACTTGGTCCTTTTAAGACACTTTTAATCCCACAGCAAAGCAATTTAATGCTTGATTCAAAGTCATACATTTTAAAGTGCAAGTATAGTGGAAAAGCCTCTGAGACAATATAGCTTTGGATTCTTTAATTAATGTTTTAATGCTTCCCAGCAGTTTATGTCAATAATTCCTAATGATGATATTGAATTATGTAATAGCCGGATAAATGGCAGAAAATGTGGTGATCCGTAAGATTCTTGCTACTTTTTAGGGTCTTTCTTTCCTGAAGTAGCCTTTTCATGTGTTTACATTCAGACCCCGTCAGCTCACTGCATTGTAGTTTTATCAGCAGAGGCAGAGGTTGGCATTTCCCACGGTGGATTTGGATTCAAACACACGGGGATTTGCAGGACAAATGATGCAGCTGTAACACATTATGTAATTGTGTAGCTGTAGAAATCAGGAGCTGCTGCTAAAAAGCAGAGCGGTGTCCGTTTTCTCAGCCAATAAAGGTCGATTACATCGAGTCTTTGTTGTTGTTCTTCACCTTCGAATGATGACAGCTCATCGATAAAGATGACAAAAAAGATTCAGCGTTGATAAAGTGTCTCCACAGCCCAGCACCGTGTGTATGTGTGTGTGTGTGTGTGTGTGTGTGGGGGGGGGGGGGGGGGGGGGGGGGGTGTCATCCATAAGATTACTCCTGCACTCTGCTAACTTCAAGCCCTCTCCTCTGCTTAGAAAGCAAGTTCATCTCTTTGGCCTTTTGTCTCCTCTGCCCTCCTCCCACGCCTCCTTTATCCCCCCTGCCCCCCCCCACCCTTTTCTATCCACAAAGATAAACCGCTACAACGCTCCATCTAATACAAACTTCAAAAGAGTGCTAATGATATTAAAAACACTCAACTTGGCCATGGTTGAAAAACCTGTGCCTGGAGCCGAGGTGCATGCAGCTTGAATCAAAAGGGAGTGAATGAGGTGGCAGAGCGGTTCCA
The DNA here is from genome assembly GCF_007364275.1 of Archocentrus centrarchus. Lineage (NCBI taxonomy): Eukaryota > Metazoa > Chordata > Actinopteri > Cichliformes > Cichlidae > Archocentrus > Archocentrus centrarchus. The sequence goes on along the minus strand of NC_044364.1, from coordinate 18,803,106 downwards.
AAGAAGGCTTGAATGTTTCAGCAGGAAGTTCCTCTTCTTACCGCAGTGACTCAGTGATCATTCATACGTGCACTTGAAGAGTAAAACTTTCATTAAAATACTGAAACCATATCTCACCTCCACCTAATGCTTTTCTCAGTCTGAGGAAATCAGCGGTTGGAGACGATAGCAGGTCCAAAATGAGCGTGACCAGGTGGGTGCAGTGAGCTTCTGATTTTGTTGTGTTCTAAATGGTTTTTTCCAAGTACAGCAGAGTTAAACAACATCCTGCCAGTCTCCCGTTTTGTTAACCGCTTTTTCAAGTCAAGGTCCCGCAGGGGGGGTTGTGGGGTTGGGGAGACTATTACAGCTGACGTGGTACACCCTGAGGGTTGTGATCACAGCACTGTGATAGACAAATTGGGCCCAAAGGATCCAAAGGAAACAAAAATGCCTGTCAGTACATCACCAACACTGGTATCAATTTTGAAATGTCACAATCATCTGAAGCTTATCAGGCCAGTCCTTGGAGATCCTGTATGTTGTGTCCCCCACAGAATTAGACCGTATTTGTGTGCACGTGTGCTCACAAGTTTGTGCGAACAGGCACATCCACACTTATATATAATACCATATATACCCCAGTTGCCACTTCCCATCCCATACAGGACTCCAAGCTTGATGACGCAGCACACCAACCAGTGCTCCACCTGCTTCAGTTTCTGCTCAGGGTGATCCTCCATCTCACAGCAGATTTACAGAGCAGAAAGAGGACTGCTGTCGGACCACGAGATTAGAGACTCAAGACTGCCGAGTGTTATCAGGGACCAGCAACCAGCCCAAACTGCTGATAGGAAAACGATAGAAGGGGAAAGGCTGGAGCTGGTTAGCAGTGCCTGAACTTTCAAAATAAGAGACAGTGGGCTGTATCTTCGTCTTGGATGGATGAAAACATATATTGCAAAATAAACTTGGGTGGCCAGCCCCAGTACAGTCAGTGTGTGAAGACAAACCTGTACCTGCAGTACATTAAAAGAAGGACGGGCTGCATCGGATCACTGATACTGTAGCATCCCAACAGCTCTGAAAGGTTCAGTCACATCAGAGAGGACGTGTATTGCTCTAAAAGCACAGACTAATACTGTGCTTTGTTGCTGTTCACAGGAAAGCTGATAGCCTAGTTACACTGCAAGGCTCTTTTGTGTCCTTTTCAACATGGCAGGGTGTCATAAAATTGCTTTTATCGACTTCCAGACCACCAGCAGCCTTTGTGCCTTTGCAGCAAAGACACGCCGTGCCCATCAGTCTCCTGGAGGCCGGCTGGATTCTGACCGCATCACTATCCACGCTGCTGCACTGTGCAGTTACAGCCGATGGGATGCTGGGATTGATGAAATGATAAAGGGGGGCTTTAATAAAGGTACATTTATGGCACAAGTAATCTGGCGTGTGACATTTATCCACTACTGACAGCGTTACACGGTCAGTAAACACTGACATTTATCACTGCATCAACATCAGCTTCGCACGTATCACAGCGATATCATTCTGGGCTTCGTCTCTGAAAATCAGAGCCAACCGGTTCAGCTGCTTTAGCGGGAACAAACCACTCTGCAGATTTCCAAACATCACTGGGAGTCAGATCTTAAATTTGATGATCCATCTTCAAACAGCCTGGTTTTGGGGGTGTGGGGTGGGGGTGCTGCGGCTCAATCATCTTTCACTAAGCCATCTTCTCTGATCCTTTAACCATCTATACTGCATGTTCAGTGAGTCTGCTGCTTCTATCCAAAACTTTACACTCACATCAGCTCATCCTGGTCCAAGTATCCAACTCTGGGGTCACTCAGTGCATCAATATACCAACACCCAGGATGTGGTCCATCCCTGCTGCCATTAAAGCAGGATGAGAGGCTGCAGTGATGAGGATGTCAGATGAAAGAGAGGTGGGCGAGTGCAGGTATGCAGCTGAGGTTATCAAGCAGCTACCTTCTATCACAGACAGATGATTGAATTCTGCCCCTAAAGACCAGACAGCGAATACACATTCCTCTTTAGTTTCACCACCAAATTACTGCACCCACAGCAACACTCAGGCTTTACACTTTTCCCACTTCACAGACCAAACCACGGTCCGACACCTGACACCAATTCCAACTCCGAGAGGAAGTCCTGGTAATTAGAAAGTGATATTTTTGGCTTGTCTGAGCCCAGAACACGTCCTGAAGGTGAGTAATTGGTATCATTGCATGAACAGTGGGACAGATGAGTCAGGGATCGAGATCTATTAGTGGCCACTAATCAGTGTCTCACACTGGGCTCTGGGAGGCAGCCAGCTGGATGAGCGCTGGCTTGGCTTTGTGCTGTGTCACAGAGCAGGGAAAACAGAAAAGAGCACAGCACTGAATATAATACACAAAATACCTCCAAACACGACACATGCAAATGGTTAAATCCTCCTATAATGACAATATTTTTTTGTTCTCAGACTCATTTTATCTGACTGTCACTCTTCTCAACGTGAGGAAAGCTCATTTAAAAAGGAAACTCTTTAGAATTAATGCATGCAACTCAAAACATCTGCAACTAGGGCAACCCTCGAGTCTTTGAAATCTGACGAGCATGATTCATTTATAAAATAAACACTGGGACAGAACATCAGCATCCCTGTGTCTAAATATCAGTGATGGAGCCAAACGACTGCTGCAACAAAGACGAAATGAAAGATGATTGTTTTTAGTATTTAGGTGGAGAGGAGAGAAAATAACCCGCAGGCTTTCTTTCCAGACACAACGAGCTTTAACCAAAGACGGTGCTAAATTAAGATGACTCAGAATTAGAAATAATACTAACATCATTTTGCACTGTATGAATGACAAGTCACTTGATCTAGTATGAATTCTGCTTAAAAATATTCATATTAATCATCAAAACAAATGCAATTTTTAGGACAATCTTATAGGGAGAGAAAGGAGAAATATTAATACATCCTTTAAACATGAAGATAATCAGTAAGAAACTAAAGATAAGTGAGGAAAGACTTTATATAATGTCCATATTTTACAACCCCACATAAAATATATAAAAGTCAATTAAATTCTAGTTAACAAAGTTAGACATGCATCTGAGGCGCTGAGAGCTCAGTCAGAGTCTTTCAGAATAAAATTCAGTTCAGAAGGCAACACTTTGGTTGAAGCTTTTAGAGCTGATAATTTTAGCAGCAATTTAAGCTTCAAAAAAATTATTGGATGATTAATGGATCTGACTGCCCACTTCAAGCTGGCTCTGAAAGCGAGTCAGTCTACTTACACTCAAGTTACTGGTTTTGATCTTTATGGCTAATTTCCCCCTTCATGACAAATGCACAGCGCCTAAAGTCAGCCACTTAAAATCTGTCATGACTTAAAGTTATGCAATGTGAGGGGCGTGGCCACACCTGTGACAGGTGGGAGTCGATAGCTGAGGTTATTATTATTAAAACTAAAAACTTTAGACTAAAAGTGAAAAAGCATTTTAGGTAACTGAGAGGAAAATAAAAGATACTCTCAATCTAACTAAAACACTGTTATAAAACTAACTTAAATATAAACAAACATCTCTTAATTGTGAAAAGCAGGAAGCATAAAGAGGATCAGGTGGATTATGTTTACAAAGACCATCTGTCTGTACTGTAGCCTGTACCTGTCTACCACCTATACAAAAACTAAACTAAAATAAGCAAACCCAGTGTGGACACTGATTGGGCTCACCAGATCCACCACAGTTAGCACGTTATTGCCCTTAAAGTGACAATGTGACTTTGACTTTTGACCACAAAGTCAAAACTAAATAAAATAATTAAAAGAAATAAAAATAAAAACTAACTCCACAAACAACCAACTCCTTCACTTCATCTCAGCTCATTGAAATCACTTTTAAGTGGAATTTTTTTTTTTTTTTGCCTTTTTGGAACATTTTTAATGCAGCTAACAAAAAAAAAAACATGTCTCCCTCTGCAGTTATTAATATGAAAAGCCTGTCCCAGAGGTCTGTGCTTCAGGTGTAGGTGGGTGTGGGTGTGGCAACTTCAGGTCCCCCAGAGCACAAGATGGAAGCTTTCAAAATGCTACAATTCAGGCTTCAAAACAAGAGTTCAACAATTAATAGGTGACAGCGTGGTAGCTATGTGCATCTTTTATATACAGTCTATGGGTCTGATTTAGATTAGCACATCAAAGTCCAGGTGTTTGGGAGTATTGCTGCTTTTGTGGAAAAAATAAGTCATACATATTTTAATGGCTCTAGAGGGAGCTGAGAGCCAAGCTCACTGTTAGACATCAAAGTCACATAAATCACCTTTGAACTGCAACAGACCATCTTCAACATGTGTACATGCCTAAATGCACCGAGTTGCTGATTGGCTGTTAGATGTTTGTGTTAATGAGCAGCTGAACTGGTGTACCTAATAAAGAGTCTCTATTCCCCAACAGTCGATCCCTGGAAGCACTGATTTAACCCAGCTGCTGGTTGATTATTGCGGGTAATGTATTCCTCAGATTTAGATAGAAGACTTTAGTTCTGGTGTAGCACTGGAGTGCGATCAGAGGAGTCCCGAGTGTTTTCCACCCATAGATTTTAATTATAAAACATTTATGGTGACCAGTTTTAGTGGGATGCCCTCTAAGCTGTCTTGACTACAATACCAAAACATGCAGTTTGCAAAATATGGAGCATCCTTTGGTCTAGTGGTTGAGACACATACCACATACCGTGAGAACAATTTCCCTGCCAAAGCAGGATTCCTCTGAGGGTCTCTATCCCTGCACTGCCAACAAAGAAAAAAGAAACATGTTTACGAGCTGCTAGAAGGTTTATTTTCATTTGTAGTTCATAACCAGATGGCGCTCTTTATAAAAGTAATTTACTGAAACTGGTTCTTTCCCAGCATGCAATCTAAAAATATGCTCTGCCTGCAGATGGTGCAGTAGCATGATTTGCACATGAGCAGCGTCCTAACTGGCAGCATGTTACGTCCATGGCCGTAAGTCAACCGGTATGGAGAAAGTGGAGTGGGCCAGGCAATTAGCAAGACTGATGTGCTCTGAGGGAAAGTGAAGCAGGAAGGGAAATCCACTAAGCTGAGAAGGCCATTTCAAAGGAGTCGGTCTGTGTGGGCTTCTGCAGTAATGTCTGCATCTGTCTGCCTGCCTGTCTGCCTGTTTCTGAAGCTCAGTCGCTGATAATGAAGGAAATGCCAGCCAGACACTTATACAAATAATACACAAGTCCAGAAATAACCATGTGAAATAACATCCACCAACTCGTTCTAACACTTAACTGAAAATGATTTACCTGGAGTGACAGAACGGCGTCAATTCATCCACCAAAACCAAACCCAAAGAAATCATTTTGAGCTGCAGGCTGTATAAAAAAGATGGCAGCTACTTTATTTTTAACTAGCAGGTCTACAGCCGTCCCAGTTTTTGATTTCTTTGGTCAATAATTTAAGATCCCAATTGCAATACGCATTGTACCCTTCTGGATTCACATAAATCTACCTGCAGGTTGATCATTTAACCTGAAACTACTGCATCATAGTAATTCATTTAGATAATAAATAAATATCTCTTATTATATTATCTCTTTATATAATACAGGAATGATTAGCAATACCCACAAAAGATTTTAAATAAAAAATAAAGTTTTACATAAAATTTAGCAGCACTTGGGTTCACGCGGTCCTGATGGGCGTCAAAAACGTCCTCAGATTTACCGTCTACTGAGCTACCAAAATGTGTCATATTTAAGGAGTTTATTTCTGATTTTTCATTCTGTATTTAGTGATGAGTCAAACAGAATCCCCTCGCAGATACAAGTTTTAGTGACTTTTAAGTTACGTACAGGTGACGCATGTTGAACGTGAGATGTGAAACAAACGCAAACGGAGACTGTAGCATCGTGTTCTCGACAAAAAGAACACAATATATAGAAAAAACTGAAGAACTGGGATTTATAACAATAATTTTAAAAGCACAAAAGATGTGTTTCATTCGGATTGGCCCGCCTGTTAAGGGGGAGCTCAGGTGCACACAGGCATATGGATACATATGCTACGATCATTACAGTAAGATGGCCAGCAGTCAATGGGAAAAAGCCATCCGCTCCTTTGCTCTGTGACCTCACTAAACAGTTTCCTCACAGTGTTTTGGGTTCAACTGTTAGCTTTTCTGAAAGATTAAATGAAGTTGTTTTAGTTCGTTATGATTCATTATTAGATTCAGAGAGAAGGACGGAGCCTCCAGCTGTGACTCTGTGAGCAGGCAGTGTGCACCTCTATCATCACGTCTGGTTTCAAAGCACCAAGATGGTGACAGCAAACATGTTCAGCTCAATGCTTCAAAACAGGATTTTACTTTTTGTTTCAGTGTGTGTGTGTGCGTGTGTGAGCGCGTGCGTGTGCATGTGTGTATCAGTGTAAGAATCCCCTGTGCATGGCGAGGGTACGATGAAGAGTGCAGGAAAGACAGATGAGACATTTTATGAATATATAAAAACAGAATGAGTTAGTCAAACTGTGGCCTGGAGGAAGAAAGTCAAGAGGCAGACAAATGTTATGACTTAATGCTGTTTGAGCTATTCAGCTGATATCCGCCCACTTATGGCCACTAATTATAGTGGCTAAATGACTCATTGTTGTCTGTGAACGAGACTCTCCTGCTGCTTACTTTCTCTTTATTGTGCGGGAAATAAATTCCCTGATGTGCGTCTCTTTCTTCCAGCAGCAGCAGCAGTGGTGCTGTTGTGTTTTTGTGTGCTGAAGCTACACATTATGCATTACAGAGGGTGGCTATTGCTACTATAGTGCATGTTAACCTCACCTACACACCCTGATGGCAATAGTATAGGTTACTGGACCCAGGGGGACAATAGGACTATGGTGGAGATTGCCCCACCCCAGCAAGTAAATCAGGGGAAAAAAAAAAAAACTCATAAATGAACTGAAGAATCCAAACTTGTCTCACTTTACCATCTCAAACTCCCACAATGATTCAGTTCAGTGGCTTTGCAGCTTCACTAGTGCAAGAAGACTCAGACAGACTGCAGTCTACCTCCGTCTCTGCTTGTTATCCCTGATCTTCTCCATGCTGTTCATGTCCCCCGTCTCCACTTAGCCCTCGGCTTGCAAGGCTGACAGCTCAGTGGGCTCAGAGCCAGAGCTGATCATAGTGTCTGCTCCAGGTCAGCCTCCCTCTGGATATAGGGGCAACAATACCCTGACGGTATGTCAAACAGGAGGCCATGCCCCAGTGGCTCAGTGGGTCATGTCCCTGCCGCACGGTGGGTGTCCACTTCCATCTTTCCTTCTTACATATTCAATGACATGGCGCTAATGAGTCGATCCCAAAAAAAATGCATGACTGGAAACTAAGCATGTCCGCACCAACAGGTACTTCTGCACAGGAGTCGCATGGTTACAGGCCTCAGTAACTTCTGCATTGATTGCTGCTTTGTGCATAGGCATTAATTACATGGGTGTCTGGAAGTGAAGCACTCACAGGTGATTGTGTAAATCAGAGAGGGAATCATATTGAACTGTGGAGGGACTGCACCAGTACAGTGTCTGCACAGTGAGTTTTAACTTTGAGCTAAATACTGCTACTTCCTGATTTTCCTACCCAGCAACAGCTCACAAATATAAGGTTTGATTTTTATGGAAGGCTGGTACTGCAGTTTTTAATTAAACTTTTTATTTTACGACTATTTTCAGTTGAAGAACCAAACCCAGTTGGTGCACTGCTGCAGAGGTGTTTCTGGGACGTTTTAGCCCACTGGAAATCAGAATATTTGATCAAAAACAGATACAGTGCGCACAGCTGGTGAAGAAAACATTGGGTAAGATTTTGGGATTTCTGTGCAGTTTTGTGCCCTCATACAGATGTATTATAGGAAAAGCTGCACTGCCCAAGAGTTTGAAGATCATTTTGTGTTCGATAAACACTTAAAAGAAATATCTGAACTCTGTTCTTAAGTAAAAGTTCTCCTAATCCTGAAATATAAGTACTAAGTATGCAGAAAGATGTGTTTATCACTTTAACGTTGCAGCTGGATGATGAGATCTGAGTAGGTTTAAAATAATATTGATCACATATAAATTAATTTATATTTTAAAGTGGATCCAAGTTTTGCTTCCTCTGGGTTGGGGGAGAATTGTTGCCCCGAGCAAGGGTATTCAAAAATGTGAGGGTCTTGTTCATGAGTGAGGAAGGTGGAGCATGAGTTTAACAGGTGGGCTGGTGATGGAGCCGCAGTACTGCAAAGTTCTCAATTCAATGATCGATTTATGTTCCTATCCTCATTTATGGCCATGAGCTGTGGGTAGTGACTGAAAGAATAAGACTGCAGGCATGACATGAGCTTCCTGAGAGGAACTCACTGGAGGGGCTCACAGTCGAGTCTCTGCACCTTCATGTCGAAAGGTCATGTCACACGCCTTTGTTTCAGACATCTTGATCAGAATGCCTCCTAGATGCAGCTCTCTGGAGGTTTTTCAAACATACATAACTGGGAGGAAACCCTGGGGTAGACCCAGAAATGGCAGGAGAGATTCTCCTTTAGCCCATGAACACCTCAGGATCCTCCAGGATAACTGGAATACCCTGCTTAGACTCCTACCACCACAACCAGATAAATGGAAGAAAAATTAAGCATGGATGGATGGATGGGTAAAAATGAGCATTATGCATTTTCAGATTAACTACTCTACTCCAGTGCACCCCCTCTCCCCACACCCCAGCTGTTTTTGTGTTTCAACCATTCCTAGAGGCTGCTGAAGAAACATCTGTAAGTGTGTAAGTCTGTTAGTCCAGTGTTTCTATTTGACAGTGGGGTAAAGTTTATAATTACATCTACGTGTGTATGCATTGTGAAAGGAAGCACACATGCTTGAATTATTCATGAAAAACTGTGCAATTTAACCTCTGCAAATATTTTCTGTACAAACTTTACTACATAACAGGAAATTTCTGTCTGCCTGCATCTGTGTTTCTTTGTCCACCAACCTCTCCTACAAGATCAGGAGTTGAACAACCAAACAAGTCGCACAGGTACATCTTAGACCCATCAAGGTTCTTATCTATAACGGATATTATGACATCATCATGTTGCCTAGCTACAACATAGCAACAGGCTAAAACGACCCATTTTTAGAATTTATGCACCTAAAATCATATCATTTTTATTTCACAACGATAATTTCTAATATAGATCCACAAAGATTCAGCTATATGCGCTACATTATAATGCCCTCAGGTTGCCTAGCAACCATCTAGCAACGGATCATAATGACCTGTTTTTTTGCCTCCATGCACCTACAACACCTTCTGAAATCAACCTGTCATTTTAATTTCATGGCAATAACATTTATTTCATATCCACAAAAGCTGAATTATACCTGACGTATTATAACGTTATCAAGTTGCCTAGCAACCAGCTAGCAATGGACAATCATTTATGCACCTACAACACCTTATAAAAGCATTCTGTTATTTAACAGCACGGCCAGGCCAAATGACACTGCTGCATGGGCGCACACCAGTACAGAAAGTGAGTCTCTCACTTTCTCAGCATAGTGGCGCCAGGTCTACACTTGCTGCAGGTGCTGGTTTGGATGACCTCCCCCCACAAGCTCACAAGCAGGACTATGATTGTCAGCTGCAGTAAAAGACCATGGAGTGGGAGTATGTCCAACTGCACAATGACAAGCAGCTGGATGACACTGAGGATCACCACAGTAACATCGGAAGGAGATTATCGTCTAGTAAACTGATCACTGATGATGTCATTCTCTCAGATAAAAAAAAAAAAAGGTAAAAAATGCTACAGTAAGTCCCCAGATATACCTGGACAGCCGCTCAGGTAAAGCATCTGTGTGGGAAAAACTTTGGTAAGTGACTCCAGACTTTCCTGAAGCATGCTGCTGTCTTCACTGCAGATTGCATTATTAGTAGTTTGTTAAATGGCCTTTAATGCAGTCGTGCAGCTTCTGTGCGTGTGCTGGGAGAGAGTGTGGGCCTGTGTTTGTGCTTTAAATCCCCACAGCCTTACTGTGCATATGTTTGGCATTTCCCACTCAAACTTTTTTTATGCACTCGGCGTTTTGTTAGTGAATCTTTTCATACTCTGATGCATTTAAAGCCAAACAAACCAGCCTGATGTTACTGTGTGTGGTGATTCAGTGAGTTTTTCCTGTTGCTGCAGAGAGAAAAGATAAATCAATTTAACACCTATGACAGAGTGTGAGGCCATCCTGCGTTTGTGTGAGTCCAGTTTATGAGGCAGTGTGAATCTGTAAGACTGAACACCACTGTCCAGCTCACAGTAAATCACAAAACCATCTGAGTTAGGATCAGTCCATGCAGAAAATGAATATTATAAATATTCTTCAGTAGTAAAGAATATGGTCGGCTTTAATGCTGATTTTTTTAACTGCACACAACATTTTTAGCAAGGCTGTGATTTAATTTTAATGCAAAGTGTTTCATAACCCGAACACAAAGAAGTGTTGCAGCTGTTTGAAAAGCTCCATCCGAACACGAGGATTTGTTTCTGATCTTGCAGCTATTTGTCAGACAGCCCTGACTCTCTGGTAAGTGCTACAGATCAAAGAAATCAGAAGGAAAGCGTCAGCAATGACTCAGATTAAAACTTCATTCGCTTTGCCTTTTCCTCTCCAGGCCAGCACAACTCCAATCCAAAATATTCCAACAAGAAAAAGGCCCCTGCAGTCTCGAGATGTACGAGGCTGATCTCGAAACCAGCATCAAAGTGAATTCTGAAGCTCTGAGTCACCAGAAAAGAAAAATAAAAACAGAGCGCTACATCCACTTCAAAAAGCTTCAGTCTGACTCAGAGTCAGAGGTGCTGCTCTCGTGAGGGCTGGTGCACAAACTTGACACACCTCACAGAGGAAAAAAAAAGACAAATCTCTCAGATGAATCTTCAGATTGCAATGAAAGCATGTGTCAACCCCCCCCCCACACACACACACACGCCGCCCACCCACCCCTCCAGCACGCTGCTTCTGTGACAAATACAAATTAATTTCACAAGAATGAATAATCGGTTTGCTTGTCCATTTGCATTTCAAGCAACCGTAGCAAGTCCCCTGAGCGCGTTCAGAACGAATGATTATTAACACGGCCCTCCTGAGAAGAAATAAAGAGTTTTTTGGGGGGTGGGGCGGGGGGGGCTTCAGGACCTGGTTTCTCTGTGTGAAGTCTCAGTGTCCCACATGCTGTTAAACAGGTGCTCAGAGTGAGCGTGCTCCTGTCCACATGAAGGTCAATCCAGGTTAGCTGGTCAGCTTACATGGCAAACACTGCTCAGTTTGGCTCCCCCCCTCCTTCCTTGTCCTTTCCCCATTTCCTCCCCTCAGGCTGCTCTCTCTCTTTCTAGCTCTGGCATCTTTTTTTTTTTTTCTTCTTCTCTTGGGGCGATGCAAAGAAGCCAGATAATCTTGGTGCATGCAGTGTGTTCTGCAGAGAGCGAGTGACTGGATCACTAAAAGCACCCCCCCCCCCAAAAAATAAATAAATAAATAAATAAAAATAAATAAATCTGCTGGTGCATAATGTGGCAGTTTGAGCAGAAACAAACTGAATGAATGACGGCAGCGTACCTGGCTTGTGGTCCTGTGCAGGTTGGTGTCCCCCTCTGGCCAAGGCTCTACATGGCACCGGTGGGTTTGTGTCTGCACATGTGCGCGTGTGTGTGTGTGCGTGTGTGTGTGTGTGTGTGTGTGATGGAGCAAAGAGAGAGAAGTGAGTGCTGTTGAGGAGACGGGGAGAGTGCACAGTGCAGTGTAGAAGATTGGAGGCTGGGTACTCAGTGTGTGCTAAGACAGAGCCTGTGCATCTCTCTCTCTCTCTGCCTCACTCTCTCTGTGAGTATAATCCTTTCCACAGTCTACGGGGACGAGCTGCAAATGAACCGGCTCTATCTCTCCCTCTCTCCCTCCACTTCGCTCTTATTCTGTATCTCAGCTTTGCACATGAGCCCCAAGCAGAAATACCCTCCCCATGCCCCCACCTTGCAGTAGATAAGGCAGAATTGCAGAGAGCAGTGCTGCCCTTAATGACTGCAACAACTGTGTCTCCCCCCTTGCAAAGGTCTTTACGACGCCACCGCGCTCGTTTGTGTCGCAGTGACTCCTCCGAGTGATCAGACCTTCACTCCAGCTGTGCCATTTAGACATGCATGTTTACTGTTTATTGGAGCGCTCAGGACGTGATGATACCTTCGGATGTCATTTCTTCGCCGATGCACTGTTTTGAGTCGAGGCTTGTTTGTGAAGCGGCTTCAGCTGCATTTGAAGTTTTGTGTACTCATTTCTGGCAGCTCTTTGAGATGCGCTATGCAAATGTTGTTAGTGACTCAGACCATCCTTTATCCCATCTGGAAAAGTCTGGCAGTGAATCAAAACAGGCTGCACGCTGCCTGTTAGAGAGAGGGAACTGACTCCAGTTTTGGTTATTGATGTCCTGATGTTAAACTTTTTTATGTAGTCATAGTTCAGTTTTCTGAGGTTAAAGGGGTCAGCTCAGCCAAATGTAGACAGGTTAGGTGCACTTTTCAACCAGGGGTGCTTTTTATTGGAAGTGAAGGCAGCAGTCCCCTCCCTTTTATTTTGAAAGTTCAGTTGCTGCTGACCTGCTAGCCCCTTTCCATCTCGTTTCCTGCTCCTCTTTTCTTATCTGTCTGAGGAAATGATGCAGTCCACCACTGATTTACTGCTGTGCAATTCTTTCACTCTTTTAGTCACTGTGAAGATTCAGTGTTAGCATTTTTTGCCAATGCCATGTTGGGTATTTGGAGCCAGATGTTATTTGGCTGAGAGGGTGGAGTGCCAATTTATCAGCTAGCATTATTTAGCTTGGTTAGCAAGCTTCATCCCATAAATTCTACTGGTGAAATCAGAGTTAGATACCTGCTAAGTAGTGCCAAGTAACAGACTAATAAAATACCCGAACACCTTGGATGGGTTGTATCACACGGTGAACCATAATATTTGTCAGTTAATCCATGAAAAAGGCCCCAGAAGGTTCAATTCAGTGACTCAGATTAGTGGAGGAGAGGCCTAGCAGCCATGGCCCTAACTCTAGTATCCAGGTGGATGAGGAAAAAACAATTCACCCAATTTGAAGAGGGAAACTACTCAAAGTGTCCAAACCCTTTTTGCAGCAGCTGCCTGTAAACATGTTTATTTCTGCTGTAACTTTGGACGTTTTAAGTGTCTGAGGACACTGACTCATTTTTGTAGTCAGCCTCAAGTGGCCTTTGCAGAAACTGCAATGCTGGCCAGGTTATTATTGCAGTGGTCCTTAATATCATTCAGCTGCTTCTCCAGAGAGGATCCAGCAATCCTGGAGTGCTGCTGGTTCTCCTCTGGATCCCCTGTGAGCCAGAAACTGCATCGGTTCATGTGCCGCTATTTCGTGCTTACAAAGACCATAGACTATAACAAGGACTGAAGCCAACAGAGTCTTTTTGCTGAGACAGTTGATTATAATGCCCAGTTATTAAAAAGTATTATTTAATAATTAATATTAAAAAAAATTCCTTTCAGTGGGAAACACTGGAAATATTATGGAAGCTGCACTGTTTAGATTATCAACTATTTAATATTATTTAGTACACCTACAAAGTGTAATAACATATTCTGCAACAGTTTTGGCAAAATAAAACTGCCGAAGAGTTGAGTCACAGCTCCGCTCCTCCAACAGCATCTCCAACACTCCAATGACTTCACTTACGCTGCCAAGAATATTTTTTAATCTATTTTTGCTTTTTTCCTTCATCCTAAACAACAACATCATTGATCTACTACTAAACAATCCCTTACTCTTATTTTGAAAGTTTGGCCACTGTTAACCAGGTAGCTCTGCTCCTTCCTGTGTCGTGGTACCCACTGGTGGGCTGATCAGGATGCTGGGGGGGGCTCATCCATAGCAACACTATTCCTCATTCTGCAAACTTCAGGGCAAACTATAATCTGAAGTAGGTGGAGACTTGCTGATGCTGTCCATCCAAAGGGTAACTTACTGTAGATACTGTTGCAAAGTATGCATGTGGTATTAGTTAGTGTATTTAATAAAACATGAGTGTGTCTCCTTTCCCCTGCTTTGTTATGGTCCAATTCTGTGTCATATAATTTGATATTTTCTAGCTTTCTTACGCCTCTGTGATAACAAGCTGAATATCTTTGGCTTTGAGGCTGCTGGTGAGGAAAAATAAGACATTTGAAGATCATTAATTTTCAGTTGCAGCCCCGCGTGGTACACTATACAATTATATTTTACACCAACTGTGAGCCAGGCCTCATCACCCAACACCAGTGTGGGATCTCACTAATGCTCCTGCAGCTGACAGGGACCGATCCCTGCAGTGAAAATCTGACTTTAGAGCAGACACATTTTATACTGAGCAGTAGAACATATTTGAGAGTAATACGAGATTCTATTTTTTTTCTTGAAAGAGACAGTACTGTCACACAGTTACAGGTTTTATTAAACAGTAAAATCTCAGATTGATGCCAGCTTTATGATTTTTTTAAACATAACTACTGTAGTAATTTCCAGAAGTAAAACATTAACATTAGGCAATAAACGAACTACATGGCAGACGCCGTGCTGCTGTGTTTTTGGTGACGCTGTTGAAATTCCAACTGCTTGAAGAATTCCAAAGTGCTCTCTGAGGTCCAGTGAAACTGAAAAGTGACACAAACCGCAAATGGAGACCGTTTTCCTTCAAAGTAAAAGTTGCCCCTTAGAACGTGTTGGCTGCAGAACCGAGGCACAGCTTTTATTTTGAAGGTGAACCTTTTCCATTTCCCTTTTAAACAAACTTTGGTTCGGACATGTTTCTGGATCTCGTTCACATACGGCTGCTTCGTTTTAGCTTTAACGTGCAGCTGTGGACGGCACAGCGTTCACAGACAGTGATTTCTGGAAGTGTTCCTGAGCCCATGCAGTGATTTCCGTGCCTGTTTTTAATGCAGTGCTGCCTGAGGGCCTGATGATCACAGGCATCCAGTATTGATTTTCTGCCTTGTCCCTTGGGCACATAGAATTCTCCAGATTCTCTGAGTCTTTTGATTGAATATCTCATCATCTACAGTGCACAAGTCTATGTAATTATATATGCAGTTGTTCTAAAACTGGTTTTTTTTTGCAGATTGGTGAACCTCTGAGCATCCTTACTGCTGAAGAACTCTGCCTCTTTAAGATGTTCTTTTTATAGTCAACCATGTTACTGACCTGTTGCCAGTTAACTGGAGGGATATACTACCAACAAAGTTCAACACCGCCAGGTTTCTTCTGTGTTTGGTAGCTTGACAAAACTTAAAACCCCAGGCTCTGTGTGCGCTCACATAAAAACTGACGTTTAGCAGCTCATCTGCAGCTCTGAATCCACTCCAAATGATCCCTGTGAGTGCCCCTACACCAATCAAGCATGTTATCAGATAATGATGATGATAAAATGGTGATTAAAAACCTAGAAAGAACATTAAACAGTAAAATGCAACATTGTTGCAAATAAGAGAAGAGATTAATGCAGCAGGAAATCGTTAATCTTGGGATTAAACATTTTGGGGTAAAATAAACATTTTAATTCAAGTGAATTCTTTTTATTTCTAAGGTGGCAGCTGCACATTAGAGTCTGAAGCCTTTAACTGCACCCCTTCAAACACTAAAGGTTACTGTCCCACAGCATAGAATCAATACTGAACTTAAAACATGCTGTAAATAAACGAATCAGTGAAAACGTGGCGCCTCCAGCTGTTTTTAAACCAAAACACGGAGGATAACCTGCTCCCAACCAGGTTACGTGTTCAGCATAAGTTACCATGATGATTTAGCCGGCTAAAAAGAGAGCTGCTTTTGTGAGACAGAAAACTCCGACTTTAAGCTCGACATCACTCTCTAACCCACCAATCAGGCTTTGTAGCACAGCGCTCTGACTAGCTGCAGCTGTTCCTCCAGCTCTTTCTTTTAAGTACTTTACTTTTCCTGCCTGTTGTTTCAGGACATATGAACTATTTCATGAAAAATATAAAAACGTAAACGTTTAAACATTTGCATTCTGTGTTCTGGAACTGGGGTTGAAGGTCGTCACTGCAGTTGTTTTACTGGTGCACTGAAGATCAATTGAGACTCTACTATACAGTATGTGACCCGTGAGCTAAAATGAGTTTGTTGTTTGTTAAAGGTTCAGTGAATGCTTAGATCACCACATGGAGACACTCGAACACATCATCACTGCACCTGTATGTACATGACAGAAAATAAGGAACAGCAGAATAGGCCTTGTTTTGAGCTGCTCAGGTATTTTTACACTAAATAAAGCTGTCACGCCAGGTGGAATGAGTCAAAGACATCTTCCCTTCACTGACTCCAGATGTACTGCATGCTGCCTATTTCTGTCAGTCACTCTCACTATGATTCACTGCTGCAAGAGCAATCAGCGGCATAGAGAGCAAATTGGTCATGATGTTAAGATATGCCTTTTTCCTGTAGCTGGGCTTTCAGTTTGTCAGAGCTACATCCATCTGTATGTGTCTGTGTCTGTAATGTGTTTCTTGGCATGTTTAGACCAATTTCCTCTTCCTCCGTGCTCACTCAAATGCTCCCGATTCCCAATTTAGCCCCAGTGTTTCTCCCCACCCACACACACACACAGACACACACACACACACACAGGGCTTACTCTGTGTGTATCCATGATGCTACAGTGCTCCAACATGTCAAACCACTCGCTTCCCCGTGATGGCTTCAGGGTGGAAACTCGAGCCTGGCGGATTATGAGCACGTCAAATTGGCAGAATGTATTAGCGTCACGCCGATCACCATCACATTTACCCTCACTGGTCAATTATCAAGATAGATAGCTCAAACAGATAATAGCCCGCAACGGTGCCTGGACCCATTTTCTGCTTAGTGGACAGAAAGGGATGAAGTGGGATGGAGAGGGGAAGGGGGAGGAAGGAAAGTAAGCGCTGGTGATGTTGTGATTGGAAGGAAATGCTACTTTCAGCAGAGCTAAAATCAGATCGGGCAGACGGAGATAGAAGAAGGGCAAAGGCAAAAAAAAAAAAAAAAATTGAGAGGAGGGCGCCTGTGTTATTGCAGGCTGCATTTGGATGCAGGCTGGGGGCCCGGGTGGCAGAAATATGGATGGAGAGGCACACTTGTCATCCCAATGAAATCATTCTCCAAGGCTGCTGAGGAAAGCGAGAGCTGCACAGAAAAGATGAGATCCAACAGTGTGTGTGTGTGTGTGTGTGTGTGTGTGTTGGAGGAAAGGGGTTGCAACTGTGTTTCTGTGCAAGACATGGAGCGAGACGAGCGGAAGAGACAGAGAAAGTACAACCGAGAACTGTTTGCCGATTGTATCGCGGCGGCTTACAGGCATCTTTCCTCTCACACGTCTCCGTGTTTGAAGATCTCCATCTTAACTCAGCTCCCACACATGAACAAACAACATGAAACTCACCAACAAACATTCAGCCCAGTCATCCAAAACAATCAGCCACTCAGTACAGTGAAAGCTGCACTCCGCTGTTTTCACTGCGGGTGTTAAATTATTGCCTTAGATCTGATAGTATTCTGCAGACGCATCCTGAACTATCACAGCAACGCATAAATGCTGAAGCTAAGGCTCCCGTCCATGACAGTGACACAAAATGGTGGCCATTTTCTTCCAGCTGAAATGCATCTGCCAGAACTGTTTCCAGGCTTCCTCACGCTTCATTAGCCGTGTCCAAAATCCCTCCCAGTTTACCATATCCTCCTGAGACCTCGCGTCCTCTGTAGTGCTCACAAAAAAGTTCAATTGAAAGATAATTTTTTTCCTTGGTTCTCAGGAGGGTATAGTGCACTACATTCTGTTTCTGTGTGCAAACTATGAGCAGATTCGTGACTGTGGAAAATCTGCCCAGCCCTGGCATGTATAGATTAATTTCCCCCAAAAAAGACCCAATCAGACGAGGGCCTAAGCCCAGCCAGACCTGACCCAAATAGACTGAAGCAGAGCAGAGTGAAAGTGACCCACATACAGAGCATACAAATGCCAAAACCGGCATGACGTGCCATCAGTTCATTTGATCGATCAACAGGCAGCAGAGATGGGAAAGAGCAGCAACATGATAGGATTTGATCAGAAAGTTAAAAAATAATAATCATAGCTCCACATATGCACTCAGATATCGACCACACTGATGAATAATCAGATTGTGATTTCCATTTTGAGTTTAGCTTTGAGCAATAATGAAAACAAGAAAATCATGATAGCATGATTACCTTTTTCCTTTAATTTTAGCTACAGAGCTCTCGTCTGTCTCGTGTTATAAATCAGGCGCATCCCTTCCCTTTGCAGTCGGGCTCTTTGGCCCCTTTCTATCAGCCCAAACTCACTCAGCACGTAGTTCAGCTCTGTCAACGAGATCCATCTAGAAGCCTTAAAAGGTTTCAGAAACATTTACAGGTCTGGGCCTGACTCCTCATGTTCTGTTTAAGTTTAATAAATGCATTATATCTGTTAATTTAATGGATAATAATGTTAATTAATTGAGATTATACTTATTGATCAAAATGTATAATTATGGGTTTTGCCACAATCACATAACCCTATACAGAAACAGACGCTAGTAAAACTGTTCCCTTGCAGGCCAGCAGGGGGCGACTCCTCTGATTGCACAAGGATAATCAGTTACTAAGAAATTCATAGGAAAATATCTGTTGGCTTCTGTGACTTCAGTAAACACTTTCTTGATGGGATTACAATCTAAATTTCAAGTCTTACTGAATACAAAATTATATTTCCCCCTTATAGAGTCAAACAAAGTGGATGATCCAGGTTATTCTTTACTATGCGAGTGACAAGTCAGTAGCCAGTGAGCATGTAGTATCACTCCCCTTTTCAGTCACATCTCCTCCTCTCATCTACTGCTGAAAGCAGACCAGCTGAGAGACTCACTGAGATCTGGGCTTTTAGGAATTATTTCCTCTAGATGGATCTTGGTGACCAAAGGCTTATTTTCTGTCATCTTAGTTCAACTTGAACTAAAGTCTTAGTGAGGTTGTGCTTTTAGAACGAGATGAAAAAACATCACTGTGATGGAAAAGGTGTGTTTTATTGATCTTGTTTTCATACTCAAAATCAAATCAATCACCCAGCCTCATGCTTAGTGTAACATAAGGATAAGTAAATGCATAAAGTTTGACTTAAAAGTCAATGAAAGTTTAAAAGTTGCATCAAACCGGCTCCAATAAGTTCAGTAGTCACTGCAAATGTGAGAAAGTGTACATTTGTAAAAATTACAGCTGTTTGACCCCATTCAGTGAGAAAAACTTAACATTAATGATTACTGTTAGCAAATCAAATGAGTTTCTAATGTAGTGAACGAATGA
This sequence comes from Archocentrus centrarchus, assembly GCF_007364275.1. Classification (NCBI taxonomy): domain Eukaryota; kingdom Metazoa; phylum Chordata; class Actinopteri; order Cichliformes; family Cichlidae; genus Archocentrus; species Archocentrus centrarchus. The sequence goes on along the minus strand of NC_044364.1, from coordinate 18,783,682 downwards.
AAGAGGGAAAGATTTGGGATCCGACCTTTCCCCAGCTGAGCCGGCCGCCTTCCTGCTCTCCACACATGAAAAATCATTTCTAAGCTGTTTTTTTATGTATGGAAAAAAGCCAATGGGCATCCTCTGACCTGCAATTCTGACTGCAGCAAATGCATCCAAATGCCTCATCGCCCAGCACTCTCTGTCAGCTTGGACTGCAGCAGAAGAGTGAGAAACTTCAATATCCCTTTACAGAGCACAAACACTCACAAATGAAGCTCCTTCACGGTAATTTAAAAATGTAAAGCGTACTTCCAAAAATGGCTTGAAATGTTGGCTCAAAGGATGGAGCCGTGCTTTAGACGAAACCTGAAAAGTTAGGACCTGTGGAAAAACACGGAGCTGCGGCTAACTCAGCCAAAACAAACTTGGTTTATTACCTGAAGCAGCAGCTTCTAATAAAGCATGAGAAGTGCTTAGAGTCTCAGACAGCTGTGAAGTACATCCCCCGGAAGAAGAAGCAAAGCACTGTGAAATAACAGCAGTAAACTGAGGCACTGCTATCTGCTTCTTCCCGCAGCACAACACCAGAACCTCGAATGGAAGTCTGACTGCAAACATTCGCGCTGTGAATAACAAGAGTAAAGATTTCTGCACACAACAGAAATCCACAGAAACGCACCAAAGATTTCCCAGCAGAACACTGAACTGTAACGAAAAATGAGAGGAATAATGTTATTCACCCATCAGTGGCTTTAATGTGTGTTTGATGTTTTCATTAAAAAAATGCAAAAGACAGAAATGTTAAAAGTTTCCAGCCTGGACTGCACCATAAATTAACCTGCAGCATCGTAAAGGATTCAAACCTGATCCTAATAGAAACAGAATTGACTGCAGCTGCTATTCACACAATTCCTCTTTATTGTTTTGCTGCTGAAATTCAACTGTGAGGCAACAGTCAAACTGCTTGTTATTTCTGACTGGCATTAAAGAGGAAACTGGGTAAGACTCTCAGCCAAGGGCATGGCCCTGCCAAAAATCTGCATTTAAACAATAAAACCATAGGCAGAAATTGCTCTAGAGATGAGGGTGTCTGACCTCTTTTTCCAAGACAATGCATCATGTTAAATTTAACTATATAAAGCAAAATATTGCAACATGCAATGAAAGCTCTTGTGCTAATTGTAAATGCAAAATAATGCACGAACTTGAATGTGTCATTTGCCATTTTTAGGTCCAAATACTCCTTTGGTGCCCAAAAGCAAACAAACACAGAACAGGAGAAATTCTTTCAGCTGCAATAAAATGATCAGTGTGGCTGTTTTCCATGTGTTACAATAAAGTTTAACATCCAGGTATCCACGAAAAAGCAGCTAGTTTCCATGTAATGATCACACACTCTGTCTTTACTGAAGTCTTTCTAAAAAACTTCTAACTTTGGATGTAAGCAAATTAACTACCACCAACATTTGCAGGGTTACTGAAGTTGGACAAGTTTACATATAATCATTTTTACTTGAAGGCAGGCTGCAGAGCTATGGTTAAGATAATATAAACACATTAGCACAGTGAAGCTGTAAGCTGAGGGTTACGCTGCTCTCAATAAAAGCTAATGGGCACAGACAAACTCCCAGGATAATATATAATTCAGCTCAGTTGTATTTATATACAACAGTCATAACAGTCACCTCAAGGTGCTTCATATTGTGCGGTAAAGATGCTATAATAATACACAGAAAACCCAACAATCAGACAACCCCCTAAGATCAAGCACTTTGCAACAGTGAGGAGGAAAAACTCCCTTTAACAGGAAGAAACCTCTGGCAGAAGCAGGATCCGGGCAGTCATCTGCTGTGACCAGTCGGGGGTGAGCGGAGAGAGGCAAGAGGATTAAATCTAATGATTCAATTGGTGGTGTATAAACAGAGAGAGTGATAAGAGGTGAGTGAAGAAGAAACACTCAGTGCATCATCGGAACCCCCTAACAGCCTAGGCCTACTGCAGCATAAGTATGGGAGGGTTCAGGGTCCCCTGATCCAGCTCTAAGACATTCCTGCAGTTTAACTAATTGATGTGTCATCTGGCTTCATGGATAGATAAAGCTGGGTATCATCTGCATAGCGATGAACATGTATGCAGTGCCTTCTAATAATACTGCCTAAGCATGTATAGTGCAAGTAGAATTGCTCCTAGCATGAGAAAAAAATGAAGGGTGGAGATTTGCCAATAATTAGCTACGACAGCTGGGTCAAGTGATGGCTTTTTAAGTGATGATTTAATTACTGCTGCCTTAAAGGTGGTTCATATCCTGTTAATAAAGATAGATTGATCATATTTAGGATTGAAGCATTAATTAATGGTAGGACTTCGTCTGGGTAGCACGGTGTGGTTAACACTGTTCAAATCCACCGTCGGGTGTATTGAAGTATTGAACACAGATCGATCAGAGAGAAGCAATATGTATAAAGTAAAAATGAAAATGAACTAAATTACAACCAAGAGCACCTGTGAGATTAGCTAAACGAGACAAAGCATGTTTAAAAAAACACAAAAACAAAACAAGAATCTCATCCAGCACACCTGAATCCACAAACAGGTGATCCGTCATCACTTAACAAGCAAATAGATATAAATCAGTGGAGACACTTTGTGTAACTGTTATGACAAAGTTTTCCAAGTCTGTCTCCTAAACTTTTTTATACTGCACAGCTTTTCATAATGATATCACCTCCTCCTCCCTCTGTCCTCTCCTCATTTCAGATATCCATTATTCCAGAGGACAGAAGCTTTTCATTTTGCAGTCTGATCAGGGTTTAAGGAGGGCTATTCTGTGTAATCAGCTAATGAGCAGCTCGTTAACTGTTGCTCACTGTAATTTAGTCATCAATGTTGCTGAGCGGCGTTTGCTGCGTTTGCTTTCAGAGGACACGTGTCAAAGCTGTCACGCCAGCTTAAGAGATACCAAAGAGCAGAGGGAGATCTGAGCTGTCGTACAGCACATGTAGAAACACAAACTGCTCACAACCATTCCGCATACAAACACATGATGTATGCAAGCAGATGGCTGGGCTGCATCTCAGCAGCATGTTTGCACAGACTAGAAACATCTCAGATGATAAAGTATTTCTTTAAAGCTAAACTGTAAGATTCTCTTTTCCAAGATGCACAGATTATTATAAAATGAAAATTTGCCATTCTCCACTTCTTAGTGTGCCCCCCCTTCTTGTAGTTAGTGTTATTGAAAGGTGCAATAAACGTAAAACCATAAACTATATATAAAAGATCATCATCCACTGGTTTGCAAGATCCCATTTTTAAAACTGTCACCATCTTAGTTTTGTGAAACCGGACAGTTCAAGTGTGAGGTGGATCTGACTGAGAAAGGGACACCCCTCACTCATGCATTAGCAATGTTTGCACGCTAACTCGGAACCAGGATTTAGAAAATGAACTTTGTGTTGAAACTAGCAACTGAGACTGTAAAATCATCAGTAAGGTGTTTACTGAGGTCACCAACCAAGTGAACAAAGGTCCATTTTTCCATACATTTCTATACAGTCCAGCTTCCGTTCTTAACCAGAGGACCTGCCCCCTATGACCATGAGGAAGAATGGCACCTCTGCATCACTGTTCAGGCCTGGAACCCATTTCCATCTTTCAACTACAGTCTGTGTTGTGCAGCAGCATGAAGTTCAGTTCAATTCATTTCAATTTTATTTATATAGTGCCAAATCACAACAGTCACTTCAAGGTGCTTTATATTGTGAGGTAAAAACCCTACAATAATACAAAGAAAACCCAACAATCAGAAAAGCTCCTATGTGGAAGCACTTGGCGACAGTGGGAAGGAAAAACTCCCTTTTAACAGGAAGAAACCTCCGGCAGAACCAGGCTCAGGGAGGGCCAGGCATCTGCCACGACCGGTTGGGGGTGAGGGGAGAGAGACAGGACAAAAGACACACTGTGGAAGAGAGCCAGAGATTTATAATGATTAAATGCAGAGTGGGGTATAAACAAAGTGAAATAAGGTGAATTCTGAAGAAACAGTGCATCATGGGAACCCGCCAGCAGCCTAGGCCTATTGCAGCATTACTAAGGGAGGGATCATGGTCACCTGATCCAGCCCTAACTATAAGCTTCATCATAAAGGAAAGTTTTAAGCCTAATCTTAAAAATAGAGAGGGTGTCTGTCTCCTGAATCCAAGCTGGGAACTGGTTCCACAGAAGAGGCGCCTGAAAGCTGAAGGCTCTGCCTCCCATTCTACTCTTAAGTATCCTAGGAACCACAAGTAAGCCAGCAGTCTGAGAGCGAAGTGCTCTATTGGGGTGATATGGGACTATGAGGTCTTAAAGATGAGATGGGGCCTGATTATTAAAGACCTTGTATGTGAAGAGAAGAATTTTAAATTCTATTCTAGATTTAACAGGGAGTCAATGAAGAGAAGCCAATATGGGAGAAATCTGCTCTCTCTTTACCTGTCAGTACTCTAGCTGCTATTTAACATTGTGATCTGCTCACACACATTACTATTCTCCCAAATATCTGTGGCAGACCTCTGCTGTTGTTCAGATTCACTCCAGTAAACAAATTGTCACATATCAAGGCTCATTCTCACATCTAAAATCAATTTCTATGTAACTCAAGTTACAAAATTCACAATATAATCCTGTCCTTTCAGGAAACAGGTCTTGATATACTTTATAGTGCCAGAGCAGTGCTGGCTACACACCGAGCATGCCCAATTCATTGTATCTGTATGAAGCATGTGGTGTTATGTTTGTTGCCCGAATCAGTGTCCTGCAGATAAATAAGCAAACACACTGAGGCATTTTCCTTGACACACTCTCTACCTGTGGCAGTGTGTCTCCTGGAAGCAGGTTCCTCTGTGCTTTTTGTGACCTGATGTGAGACAGTGATGCCATCTGATAGGCTGTTCTCTCCCTGAGATACCACTGAAATAGCATTCTTTATCAAGGACAAAACGTTACAGCTGTAAAAATCTGGAGATAAATATCTGAGTCAGTCTCTCAGGGAGCGCTGTCAAATCAGCCTATGAATTTCCTACTGTACCGGGAGAGTATGTGACAGCAGCAGGAAGACCTTGAAATAACCTCCTCCAGCGCACATTTCTCCACGACGGTTTTAAACGCCCCTCCTATGGCATCTCAAAGCTGCAACAAAGACCATTTGAGGAGCGTCTCCAGAGACGTTGTGGAAGAATGCAAAAGCACCTGTGCAAAAACATATGCTGCTCTCAAATTTACCCCGACTGCTGAGGGAGACATGAAAGCTGCAGAAAGAAGCTGATTGGCTGATGCATCCAATGAGCTGGGAATCAAACTTCAACAAAACATACACAGCTGGGAACTGTGGACCTGCTTCAAAGGAACCTTTAAAGTCTAACAGTGGATTCTGTCTCAGACAACAACTGAGATTTAAAACAAGAAAGAGCTTTTTTTGTAGGATTTAATATAATAATTATATATACTTGAAAAGTTAAAAAGTTAATAGACCATTTTCATGGCAGAAATTTACACCTTATGCAGCTACAAGTGTAGCTAATAACATTAACAGTGTCTCCATTACATTTAGGAAGGTGTTCCAGCATGCTCAACATCAAGACCACAGAAACTTCTGTGCTATTTAAGTAAAAGTCTGCTGTGAGAAAAGGTCTGCAAGCTGTTAATGTTTAACAAGCCCCTGGTGGGAGTTAAAGAGGCATTTCACCAATTTTATATGCCAAAGTCAATTTGCTAGTCACAGTAAGTGCTAATCAGCAAGCGGAAACAGTTCTAATGGCTCCGGAGTAGCTTTGTCAAGCATGAGTACGAGGCCTGGGCCAAACCGGGTTTTTGACAGTCAGCAAGGAGCAAAAACCCAAACAGCAGGTGCTTCAATAACCACCAGAAATCCTGCAAGAACGACAACAACAGTGACAATCACGTGTCCTTAAACAAACATGGACAGCACACAGCAGGGTGAAAGGTTTATGTGCAGTGATATTTGAGCTGAAAAGGTAACAGGAGGAAAGGAGGTCAGCGACTGCGTGGCCTGCAGGAGGAAGAGAAGGGAGGTTACCTGTATGCAGCCCTCAAGCAACACACAGTTAAAGGGGAAGAGAGCAACGTGGCAACCAGAAACAACGGAACACAAATGAAATTCAGCAACTTTAATGCCCATCAGCATTGACCCGTCGGCCAAAGTACCATTTACCCTCTCTGTCTCAACATTTGATTTGGTGTCGTGCACTTTTTGTGCAAAGGTCATCCAGCCTGGCGAGCTGAAGTGTGCCACTTTAACTGTAGTCACGGCAGTTTTTCTAGTTGCAGGTTAACATTGTAAAGCTGCCAGTTCAGCCTTTAAAGTCTGAACCATGAAATAACTGCCAAAAAAATTCAATTTTTGTAAAATGGAGTGTTTATTGAACCTTATGATGAACAAATAAAAAAAAAATATATATATATATATATATATATATATATATATATATATATATATATATATATATATATATATATATATATATATATATATATATATATATATATATAAATATATATATATATTAATTGTATATGAGTTTGCAACATCCAACTTTTTTCTTTTTTTTTTTGCAATTTATTACGTAAAAATGAATTGTACAATTTACTTTGGTTTATCAGAGAGAAAAAAATAAACTGATGATGTGGAAGTCTCAAAAACTCACAAAAACATATTTATTAAAAATATGATCCATTTGGCACTACAGGGTTAACAGTAGCTGAATTTACAAAAGAGCAATGGGATTGTGCGCAAGTAACCAACACTGAATTGTGTAACCCTGAGTGCAAAAACATCTTTTTGAGATATGCAAATATCAGATAATAAATTTTGACTTCATTTGAGAGTAATAGGAATGCCTCAGTTCAGCTCAGCTCAGCTCCATCTCTTAAAAACTAAGAGTAAGTCAGGTTATTAAATCAAACAAGTCCTCTTGAAGATTTACTGGAACTTTCTGTGTCTAGATTGGTTTACAAGTGTTCCCACTCCCACAGAGTGGTCACTGAGATCCTCACGGGCTTTGTTGTTATAGATATTAGGACTGTGCAACAGCTGCATGGCTCTGTAATTTAAAAGGCAACCGCCCACACTGATGGCACTCTCATTTGCCAGTATATGTCCTGAGTTCTAATGTAATCGTAAAATGAGCCCACTGTGTGGTAAATGACTGCATTGGTCGGTGTCGTTTGTACTTGTACTCTTAATTTCATCTGTGATACCTCTGTATTCAGCCATTTCTCGCTCTGTTAGCCATCCCCGGTGCCCAATAAAGCGGAGCAATGAAAATAAATCACATTTAAGGCTCTAATGGACAAAAACGCCTCTTTCATAAAATACACAACACATTTTCAAATGCATGCAGAACCATTAAAAAATCTCTGCCACCAAAGTCCATCCTTGCACAATAACGTATAATTAACGTGAAAGCTGTCTACTGTCTAACCTTTCACTGGTGCAAAGGAGTTTAAATGTGAACACATCCTTACCAGAGTGCACACAGTAACAGGCCTGAGGTCATTATCAGCACTTCATGTCCAGCAAAACTGGGAACAGGCTGCTACCGAAGAAAATCTGACACACTGGTTTGCAATTAAGCTGATTTATAACAAAAGCGGCCAGAATCTCTTCCACAAGAGACGATTCTCTGCTTTATTCAGACCATTTTTCTTCCACATGGCAACTGGAGGCTGGACAACATAAATACTGATGACACAGTCGCCAACGAAAACATAAAAAAGCTGCTTTGCTTTTTGTCTGCTTTTCCTATTTGTCATTGTGAGATTGGGTATTTCGCCTTTTTCAGCCAATAACATTTATCTTCATATACAGGAAGGACCATCAGCATCCAATTATAGTGTCCTGTAAAAATGATCCTCCAGCTCTTCCCTGCCATGTATGTCCTAATGCATGTCAGCAGTCTGAGGCGAGCGTCGCGAGAGATAAAAGTCGCCTCCACCCTGGAGCCCAAAGCAGGTCAAGTCAGTAAAATTTTAAAGTGGATGGAAAGATGTTCTAAGCGTGTCCCAGAAACAGTGTGGAGGGACTGAAAAACCAGAAACAACCTGCAAAAAAAAAAAACTAAACTCTAACATCTCCTGATCATGACTAACCTGATGGGACAGATGGTTTGTTTACGGAGAACCATATGAGGAGTCATAGCTGGCGGTTAATACTTGGCAGGTAACTGGAACCATCTGTCTGTCACCGCCTTTTGCAGCAAACTTTAGCCAGCCGCTTCAACAACCCACAGAGCGTGCAGAAGAACACAAATCAAGACCCGAGGACCAAATCTGACCTGCCAGTCAATTTGGTTCAAATATCTTTAACTTTGTTTTAAACTTTCCACAAAAATACTGAGTTTTCATGCTTAAGAAACAGGCAAAACTTAGATTAACCTGTAAGGAGCCCAAGCCCCAGACAACACAGCTCTGTGGGGCCTCAGATACATGCACACCTGTCCACCTAGGCAAGATGAACCACTTTCTAGTGTGGCCCTTAGTACAACTTAGTTCAACCTCCCCTCCAGAGACTGCCAAAGCTGACTTTAACTGACACGTGTCAGCAGAAACAGCAACATACAGTATGATATTCTCAGCCCCACTGCTCCAAACTCCTCTCTATGTGACTGCACCTAGTAGTAGCAGACTTGTGACATGCTAGTTTTACCTGGCAGGTGTTGCAGGTGGTTTTGTTTTTTGGAAGGATTTCCACACAGTGTGAAGGGCTGGAGTAGTATTTGGATGCATCTTTGTCCTGAGTCTACTCTCACAACAACACAGTGTGTTGGCTGGATATCTGATAGTGTATCTACTGTACAAGCTTGTGTGTGTGTGTGTTGTAAGTTGTAAAACGCAGTTCCTGAATAGCACTGTGAGGTAGGTTCGACATTCTTCTTGTTAAAAGCTAAAAGCAAAGATGCTTGTGGAGACCTACTGTTCCTTTGTCACGTATCAAGACTCCTTCTCATGACTAAAATCAATTTCTATGTAACTCAAGTAACAAAATTCACATTATAATCATTGCTGAGCCAGGTGAGGCCATCCTGTCTTGTACACCTTGAACCCCTCAGATAAGCTTTCTAAGCCTTATTCAGCTCTTCTGTGAATATATCAGACAGGCTGCAGAGATCCGTGGTCAGCTTCACAGAGCAGTGAGAGCCAAATTAACTGAGATTTATTGTTAATAACACTCTGATGTGTTGTGTCATAAATGTTTCACTGCTTCATCTCAAAGGGAAGGCCATGGTTGTTTAATTATGCACTTTTATTGGCTAAGAGTCTTCCTCCATTTCAATCTTACAGCTCTTAAATGAGGCTCTGCAGTGATAATAGAGTCTACCAATAAAAAAAAAAAAACTCCATCAATATGCATTTTATATGAATAAGCCAGCTTCCCATGTCATCACATTTGAGCAGCAATTGCAGAACAGGAAGCGAGGACACTTAGTGCAGCGCACTTCGACAAAGTGTCCTTGAACAAGAAGCTGACTGCCTGCCAGCTCCGCAGGTGCTGCTCTTTCCTGAACTCCATTCAAAAGGAGAGACTCTCTCTTCAAACAGCAGCGTCGCATCTGCACACTGAAAATATGAAGTGTAGAAGCCACTTCAGGCGTATTTTCATTTGTATTTCTTCTTTCTATTTGCTGTTTAATTAGGTGTTTGTTACATAAGAGCAGCTACGGGTGCTGTCAGTTCAATAGGCAGTGCATGGATATGTGAGCGGACTTCCATCATTTGCATCAATATGAACAGTTTCAGCTCAACAACAGTTAAATATTTGGATTCTTAACTTAAACTCACTAAAGCATAAATTAATTCTCCCTATGGCAGCTCATCAGTGACATGGATATCAGTTATCAATGACTGGCTGAAGCGGGAGTCATGGCAGCGTGCTTGCGTCTGTTTGTGTGGGTATCTAACCTACGGAGAAATTTCTGTGTGCATTCATCCAAACTCAACAATGTGCAGCCCGATGGTGAAAACAATGTGTCAGTCAAACAGGGAGCAACGGTGGAGCTCGCCATGTAGGAGGCAAAGCACGAAAAAGCATCATATATATCTAAATAAACAGCATGACAAGCAGACCGCCACCCGGTGAAAGTAAACAGCTACATGCAGACGATGCAAAGATGTGTGTAGGACTAACGCGCAATCATGCCGGCCCCTTCAGTGCAGCACAGGTTGCAGGTTGTGAAACTGTTGAATAAAGCCACTAGGTAGTGCCAACTTTTTAGGGTTAAGGTGTGCTGAGCTAGATTTGGTCCTCACTTCTGTATCATAAAAAAGATTCTCATAGCTAATATTGATAATTACACTGGTCAACAACAAATTTGTTGTCTGTGTTTTTTCAGCTGATTTAGGACGAATCTGATGCGCTGAATCCAAAAATCACATTGGTTTTGCTCAATCAGGTCAAGTTTTTGAGCTATGGCCACATGTCGTTTTTTATGTTTTTGTTCACATGTACGCATGTGTTGAGCATTTTAGAAGAAGTAGGTGGGGTAAAATGCGATGTCGAATAATTGTTTTGATTGGAAATGATTATTTTAATGACAAGAAGTATTCAGGTCCGGTAGTTCTGGGTGATTATGTTGAAAAGGGATCAGTTTGAAGTCATAAAAACTCGAAGTCTTCCAAAACTTGGTGCGGCAAAGCATAAAGTTGGTGGATCAAAACTAAAGTTAATGGGGCAGCCACCCCACGAAGTGTATAGGAAAGTTTGCCTCTGTACCCATCGCTCACTCGAGTACACTGAAGGAGAAGTTTGAAGTGGTGAAATATGTGCTGGAGAAAATTGGTTATGATCAGCATAAGTGGTTTATTTGTGTTGACCTGAAGATGGTGAACTTTTTGTTGGGACAACAGTTTGGCTTCACCAGGTACTCATGTTTTCTGTGCACGTGGGATAGTAGGGACCGTGCTCAGCTGTGCGGGAGGAATTGGTGCCTTGCAAAGAAAGGAACATCATCAACGACCCTCTGGTGGACAGAGACAGAATACTCTTCCCACCGCTTCACATCAAGCTCGGCTTAATGAAGCAGTTCACCAAGGCTCTGGACAAGGATGGTGACTGTTTCACTTACTTGTGCCAGGCTTTTCCAAGATTGACCATGGAGAAGTTGAAAGCTGGCATCTTTGACAATCCTCAGATCCCTCAGCTCATCAGAGATCCAGAGTTCGAAAACTCAATGAACAAAGTGGAACTGGAAGCGTGGAAGGCATTTGATCTGGTAGTGAAGAACTTTCTTGGCAACAATAAGGCCAGAAACTATGCAGAACTTGTCAACAACATGCTGACCTTTCAGAAACCTGGACTGCAACATGAGCATCAAGATGCACTACCTATTTTCACATATGGACCGGTTTCCTGAGAACCTGGGTTCAATGAGTGACGAGCAGGGGGAGAGATTCCATCAGGACATGAAAGAGATGGAGTCCCTGCCGCTGGGCATTCCAGGAGTTCGAAGAAATGGAAGTTCAAGCCCTGAAGTTTGAACAATGGTGAAGCAACACGCAATTTACGTGTACTTACCTTTATCATTGCCCACCATTCAGTTTACAGTAATCGATGTTTCTATCAGGTAATCAATATATGTTGTTGGAAAAACATTTTTTTCTCTTAAAAACATATTTAGGATGATATGTGTTGACAAAAATCAGCTGATAATGCCACAAAAATGTAATCGATTTTGTCACAAGATCTGATTTTTTTTCAAATCAACTTAGCACAAAAACCTAACCTGATGGAGAAAAACGGATGCCATTTCCTGATTCAGCAGGGCAAAAATACCCTAAATCAGTTGTAGAAATCTAGACAACATTCAAAAAGTAAAAAATTGTTGCCCAGTGTTATCAATATTAGTTATATATTAATCATTACTGAGAACACAAAACATATTATAAACTGGTTATCACAACATTCAGGAAACCTCATGTCTGTGGGGTTAGGGGTGAGTGTTTCCCACACTCACTGAAATTGCAGCTCTCAGGTGACTTTATAAGTTTCTGGTTCAAATCCTGCCTGGAGCCTTTCTTGCTGTGAAGCAACAGTGCTAACCGCCACAGCACCGCGCTGCCCTATTTCAGACCTTGTGTCCATGTCAAGGCACCATCACTCAAGACACCCTCTTTATGACCCCTGTGTGACCTCTGTTCCTTGTGTGCACCCTATATTAACACTCTTGTGCTGTTTTACTCTCAGACTCTTTGGAGATTCCACCATAATCCTTAAAAACCAGTAGGTGCTTCTCTCGGCAGGAACCTGAGCAAATGTGATGTGAACACAGACGATGTTCCCCTTGATCTCTGTCACCACTGCCTCATAAATAATACAAACAGACATCCTTGGTTTGACCCACACTGTGTATGAGTCAAATTTGACCCTGAGCAGCCTGAATGTAAAAATACCTATAGCACATCTACTGTACACCAATATAAAATTTAAAAATACTTAATTTTGTGTATTTTGGGCCAATTTAGGGAAAGTCATCAAAGTTTAGGCTTAAAAGAATGAAACTGAGAATATTTCTGGTGCTGTCAAAGGTCAAGTTAAATTTGACCTCAACAGTATGGAGGGGTTAATAATGTCTCTTTAACCTCTGGTAAACTGTGAGAAGTTCCTTTCACTTCAAAACTTTTTGAAAAATTAAATGTAAATAAGTGAAAAATATGTAAATAAGTCATCTATTCTTGTTTTTTTTTAACCAGAAAACCAACTGGGGTCACAGGTGCGTTAAAGATCGACAAGGATAATAATGTACAGCTGCAGCGTGGGAAAAAGGAAATCCAGGGATTAAGAGGTTTAAAATGAAAGCAGGCCAAGGACCTTCGTGTATGAGATCGCTGTGGCTGATTAAAAGACATTTAACTTGTCAGTTGAAGCCACTTCCTTACACACTCTTCCACAATAATAAAGCTGCAGTTTCGGTGCTTGAAACTAAATTTCTCGAAAATGCTGTTTTGACTTATAAAAAGAAGTCAAAGGCATGAACATCAAGGATGAAACAGCAGCAGAGCCTCTGAATGTCAGAGTGTGAAGCCGCTCTCGGGAGAACAGACATCCCTGAGTCAATATTACAGTCAGCTCATCCTCACCTGGTGGCTCTGCATCAATCAGCTCTCTGATGTCAGCACCCTCTGCTCTGCAGCTTCCTCCCTCTGCCCTTCATCTCTTCTTCTCCTTCTCTGTCTGTCTGCCATCTCCTTCCAGATGTCAACAAGTTTGATCAGGCTGACATGGGAAAACTGCTGTTTGGCTGACGCTCCTCAGCTCCCTGACAGATCCCGCAGCCTCTCTTCTCCTTTTCTTTCGGTCCCCAGTCACTTGTGATTCCAGTATGCTTGATCTGCTCCCCTCCACCTCCACCGCCCAACCAACCCCGCCCCTCACAAACCCTCCTGGGGAGTTGGGGAGGGCTCTGCCATGTCAGTGAGGTGACATGACTCACACAGTCATGCAGCACAAAGGAGATAAGTTTGAGATGTTCAAGGGCGACTGTATAGTTGGCGTTTCAAAAACGCTCACTTCAGATTTAATCCTCTCAGCGATTTCCGCGCAGAATGTGACAGGCCTCATATCGAGCGCAGAATTTTAAGATAGCTCGTGTTTTTCCAAACCATATCTCCCAACACGTTCAAGAGAGTCGGATCGGTTCGTGCTCCGACACAGATTTGTGCAGAATGAGAGCAGAGAGAGGAGGGTATCATGTAAATCAATAGTGATTAAAGATAGTGAAGACCTCCATTTTGCACTTTGCCAGCCTGCATTCGGCAGCAGCAGTCTGTGCCTCTCATGCATTATCATTAAATTTGAATCACAGAGATAAGGATCTTCTCTGAAAGATCATTCCGGTCATCTTAGGAAAAACCCAGACATTCGTTTAACAACACGTTTCACCGACCTATCAGAACCTCTGAACCACCTGGATAAATATATGTTATGGTTGCAGCAAATCAAATGTTCCCATACTAGTATGATACAGTGTGACACCTTTGATGTAGAGTAACCTAGATTCATTTATTAGCAGTAATCCTGGTAGCAAGTAAACTAAAATTATATACAGCTGATTTTAATATTCAGAGCAGCAAAATGTACCATCATTGTACCTATGTTGGTTTAGAGTCTTGTTTACAAGAACACAAAGAATTGGTGGAAAAATGTAATTCAATTTGATTCAGTTGTATTTATATAGCGCCAAATCACAACAAACAGTCGCCTCAAGGCGCTTAACAACTCGGGAAAAGTGACTGTGCGAGAAGCACTTCAATGGGATCAGGGGTTTATTAAAAAGGTTAAATACACTGCTCAGCAGCTGCCACAGCTGGAACACTTGGATCAAATAATGGTGTTCACACGCCAGTCTTTCAGTTTCAATAAACATGTTTGGTACGTTTCATAGGAGCTGAGCTCAGATCAGTGGAATAAAGAAAGGAAGTCAAAACAAAATATGGCGCCCAAGGAAAATACCCTACAAAATAAGACAGAAAGTAGTATAGAAGGAGGAGCGTGCGCGCACACACGCACACACACACACACACACACCAAAACCTTGTTGGGGTTGCAGGTGTGAAATGCCACCAAACTGATAAAGATTTCCTGTTAGCTTCCTCTATGCTCTGTTAGCTCTCCTGCTAGCAGCTTTCTGAGACGCGCTCAGGCAGATGTCAGATCCAAATACTGGACGGGTGCACGATAAATATTTTTCACTGTAGTTATATTTGTATAACAGCGTTCAACGATGTTCAGCACTGGAGAGTCATTAAAATGGACAAACACAAAAAGCTGAAAACATCGTTAAACAGCGTCAGACTGCCGTTTGTTTGGGGATGTTTGCAGGACATATGAGGTTTTCAGATGGATGAACAAACTTCATTAAAGGGTTGCTGACTTTGTATGTTTTTTTCTTTTTGTCAGCAAATCCCATGGAAGAAAAAAAACAAACCCAACACTGAATTGATCCCACAAACATATTGTCTGCAGCTTAGTCGTCTGTGCCTTCCTGCTCCATTGTTAGCAGAAGATTAGAACACATCACTGAGCAACACTGTTACACTGGCAGACATGTTTATGATGTGAAACACAAGCACTGCATCACCATTTTCTCTTTACCTCACAGGACGTTGGCGCTTTTCACTGCAGGTTTTGGTTGTTTCATGAAATCGTATTTTTTTAAGAAAAAATGTTCGCATTACCGTACCTGACAGAACAGCTTTTATCCTGGATCAAGAGGACGCATCTAACCATGACTGCTGTGCAGAAACTATGTTTAAGAGAAGTTTGTTGGTTTCCTGTTATTTCTGCCCATTTAATAAACCAAAATTTATTTTATACTTAAGTCAATGAAACCCTACTTCATTCTTTTTTTTTAATATTTAATAATAAAAATATATGTTTTATGCTTAAGTAAATGAAGAAGTGGTCACAAATGTTTTTATTACAGTCATGGTTAGAGTAGCCAGTGGAAGATCTGGGGGATCAGTGAGATCAGAGTGATTCATAATAAAAGAGGTTTTTTTAACTAAACAATCATCTGTCTTGTTACCGTTTCATGTCTGCATCTCCACATGTAACTTGCTATGTGCAAGCTACATGCTTGCACCTTTGTGTGTGTGTGTGTGTGTGTGTGTGTGTGTGTGTGTGTGTGTGTGTGTGTGTGTGTGTGTGTGTGTGTGTGTGTGTGTGTGTGTGTCCCATTTGCAGAGATGCTAGTTAAGGTCCTTTCCTCATCTTTGTGTTTCAGCAGGTGTGACAGTGAAAGACTTGGCTGTGTGGAGTCATTTTACACATGTTAAAATATATATGGTTATTATACAGCAGTTTTCTACTCAAGCACTCAAAGCGCTATATACAACATATCTCATTCACCCATTCATACATGAACTGTTTTCTATTCCAAGTCCTTTCTATCCAACATTCACACTCTGATGAGCGCGTCGGGAACAACTCGGGGTTCGGTATCTTGCCCGAGGAAACTCTGGCATGCAGACTGGAGCAGCCGGGGATCGAACGGCCAACCTTCCGATTAATAAATGACCCACTCCACAGCCACATTATGACTAACACAGTTCAGTTAATAACCTTCGGCTTATGGTCACTAATTAAAATAAAAATAAATAATTCATCACTGTATGTAAACGAGGCTCTTCTGGCTTCCTGTACTGGTACAGTCTAGGTTCTTTCCCATCATGCTCTCTCTAGAAGCAGCAGCACTGGTGAAAGAGCAGCGTTACGTTTGCTGCATTTGGAAACTCCAGCAACAACCATGTCAGCAGAGGGACAAATTGATAATTGGAGTATAGAGAAAAATCCTGCTATTCACCAGCTAACACAACAACAACACAACAAGAACACAACCTGCTTTATATCATGCAGGTCGCCTTTGAAGAGTTGGCGCAGAGACACGGGACCTCTAGAGGTGTCCTGTGGATCAGCAATTCTGCGAGTGGGCAACTGGAGTCTGGATTATTGCTTTAGGCTGTTCATCGGGTTCTTGAGCAGTTTTTAGAGATTTGGCAGGAAGTGCTGTCCTGCTGGAAAAAGGCCACTGCCATTTGGGAGTGCTGTTGCCACGGGGTGGGGTTGGTCTGCAGCAATGTTTAGAGGCTGTCATGTTACCACTGTTAGTCACTTCATCTGCACTTTTGAACATTCGCAGAGCTTTCGTGACTCCAGATGGCCAAAAATCTATGAGGAGAGTGCAGATTAGGTTTTGGCCACACTGCTGAGTTCTAGTTAGAGTTTCAGAAACACACAAGCTCTACCTGTGTGAGGTTAATGCAGGTGTTCAAAGAGTCCATTTAAATTATTGCGTCAACTACCCAAGAATAAAACTGGAGATAAACATGCTTACTAAATTAATTTTGTCTCCACTGCTTTTATGTTTTTCAGTCACTGCATTAATGTCCAGCTATCTTCCTGCCTGTATCACTGTTTCCATCTCTTCCTCTGACCAGCAGCAGCAGCCTCTGTAAATCCATCAATAGCACTCTTTCACTCTGCCCCAGATGCCAGCCTCTGAGAGCCAGGACATTCACAGCCTCCCATCCGTTCAGGCAGTAAACAAGAACTGCTGCCAGACGCACCCGACATCACCAGACATTCACACCTCCAATCTTTGCACAAAAACACACTTAGTCCTGTCAATATCTGCACTGAAAAGCATTTCGGAGACACTTCTGATGCATTTCAAATGGACTGCAGCAATTAAAACTGATTATTCCAACAGGATACGGTTCAGAAGCTGTATCGAAAATCAATCAATAAAAAAATAAGTTGAGAGAAGCATCAACAGCACCTTGTTTTGTAAAAAGCGCTGCAGTCTAACTCTGTAAAGTCTTCTTCCATAAAACATGCAGGGCAAAGACAGATGTGCGGAAACAACACAGACAGCAACACACTGAAGAGAAGAAGAGGGAGAGCGGTAGTTTCCCAGCATCCCCCAGCACGTCAGAGAAAGGCACTCAAGTTAGAAATACCTGCAACTACAGAATGGACGGAGAGAGAGGGGACATGCCTGGGAAGGAGGAATTGCCCATTCTCCGCCTTGATGCACCTGTTCACTTTCCTCTACTGCACACTTTCTCTCTTATCTTCTTTCTTCCCCTTTTGCTCTTCTTCTACTCTTGTTTCTTCCTGCTTCCTCTCTTCTCTGGGTCCAGTTTTTATCCCTTTCTTCTCAGCGCGTCCATGTCTCGGCTTCTTGCAGAGCTGTGTCAGCATGAGTGTGTGTGAAGCGTCTGTGATGGATATGAGAGAACGCCGGAGTGCAGAGGCGTTCCTAACCATGTCTTAGCACGGCCACTGAATAAACTCATCTTTTATGGATGCACAGCCCTCCCCCTTCTGCTTCTCTTAAAGGGCCTGTACCCCGTTCCCACTGCCTTTGATCTCATCATGATACGCACTGGATTTGAATCGTGCGCTCACATGTGTCTGTGGGAATATGGTGTGGTGTGCAGCATCCGTAATTCAGCATCACTGTGTGGGTTTGACACTTTTCCCTGTGCAGCTGAGGAGTAGGAAGCAATCGATCGAAGGATGAAAAAGAATCCAGAAATGAGGGGGGAAAAAAAGGGGGAATGCAGATGTTTCTCAGACAAACTAATGGTGGCGATTAATAATGAATAACAGCAAGCATAGTGTGGCATAGCAAACACCGATAGCATGAACAGTGCTGGCTATGCATGTGTGATGAAACAGTGCAGACACAGCTTATCTGTGTGTGCGTGTGTGTGTGTGTGTGTGTGCGCGCGCGCGCGCGCATGCGCAAGGGTGTGTCCACAACAAAAGGATATTGTCAAAGTAAATCCTGGCCCAGCACCGGCTGTAATTCAATCCACAGTTGAAGGCCATGAATTAATGAGACCGAGTGTGTGTGTGTGTTCAGGGTCAGAGAGACTGTACGTCACACACGCTGTGACACCGGGTAATAGGATCTCCAGGGAAAGGGCTGAGGAAAAGTTTGACCGCCGCATCTTGGAGAGTAAGGAAGAAATCCTGAACATACTACCTGAGGAAACACATCCACAGAAAATTCTGGTGAGAGTATGATCCAAAATGCAACTCAGTAACCAATGCACTATTTACCATCCATGAAATACTTATTTATTGCCAAACACCTTGTAATGCAACTTAAAATCAAGTCCTTCTCTTGGCTGTTGAAATATGTCTTTGTTAACAGCACTCCCTTTCTTTAATGCCTCTCATCCATCAACTAATCACCAACACCAACAAATGACCAGAGGGATATACGCTGAACACAGATCAACACAGCCAGGCTTTCTTTGCACTAGCTGGCTCAACAAATCCTCAATGCTGCTGTTTATTTCTAAGGTGATGGCTGCACATGAGAGCTCTGAAACTTTAAACTGGATCCATTTAAACATTAAAGGGTTTTTGTCCCGTAGTGTAATGAAGGAGATGTGGAAGTCACTTTAGTTTGTTGGCATATCAAAGTGAGATTAATTTTATTGATTGAATAGGTTTTTCTTGGTGTGTGTTCTGTATTCTAATAGCTGCAATTCCAGCACTGTGAAAGAGACATTTATACAATTTCTGCATGACAATACATCACTTCATTCAGTGGTTTTAGTGAGCTACAGCTTAACAGCTTGCACATATAAAATGTATTCCCCCAACAGAGAATCAATATCACAACACGATGTAAATAAATGAATTGGTAAAAAGTGGCACTTCCAGGTGATTTTAAACCAAAACTCAGAAAATAACCTGTTTCTGACCAGGTAAAGTGTTCAAATCAATTCAATTCAATTTTATTTATATAGCAATTTATATAGCAATATAAAGCCTCAAGGTGCTTTATATTGTAAGCTAAAGACCCTACAATAATACAAAGAAAACTCAACAATCAAAATGACCTCCTATGAGCAAGCACGTGGTGACAGTGGGAAGGAAAAACTCCCTTTTAACAGGAAGAAACCTCCAGCAGAACCAGGGTCAGGGAGAGGCAACCATCTGCCACTACCAGTTGAGAGTGAGGGGAGAGAGACAGGACAAAAGACACACTGTGGAAGAGAGCCAGATATTAATAATAACTAGTGATTAAATGCAGAGTGGGGTATAAACAAAGTGAAAAGATGTGAATGAAAAGAAACACTCGGTGTATCATGGGGAAACCCCCCCTTCTGTGGTTCCACAGAAGAGGGGCCTGAAAGCTGAAGGCTCTGCCTCCCATTCTTCTCTTAAGTATCCAAGGAACCACAAGTAAGCCAGCAGTCTGAGAGCGAAGTGCTCTATTGGGGTGAAATGGTACTGTGAGGTCTTTAAGATAAGATGGGACCTGATTATTCAAGACCTTGTATGTGAGAAGAAGGATTTTAAATTCACTTCTGGATTTAACAGGGAGCCAATAAAGAGAAGCCAATATGGGAGAAATCTGCTGTCTCTTTACCTGTCAGTACTCAAGCTGCTCTTTAACATTATGATCTGCTCACACATTTAGTGTGGCATTTAGTTTAAGGAATCAAAAGTGACCGGGAAAAGGCTTTCTTCTGACTAATGCTAGTCAACCCTGAAATCATGCCTGCCATCTAATGTAGCAAAATAATGTTACAAACTAACCATGGCCAGATTCATGTAGCTCAGCCCATTTAGAGCTAGCTGGCTAATCATAAGTTGCTTTTATGCTATTATTTTAGCTAGAAAAATTACTGAAGGAGTTTATTTCCCACTTCCAGCCACAGACAAAATAAAAGATGAGCATAGCCTCCGAATCTGGAAAGAGAAACCAGAGCATAAAACCTTTAGACCTGCATTCTAATGGCTAGAAGGGGGCAACTCACCTGTTTGTAAAAAGACTTCCCATCCTACTAAAGTCTACAAGAAAACGTCCTTTAGCCTCAACCTCTGTAAACACTTTCCTAAAGAGTTTATGGGCCCAATCATTAGTTTAGGTAATAGTGAAGAAAAAACAAAATCTTTTTTTGTAAATTATCATGATGAACATGCAGTTTTACATCTAGTTCAAAACATCAAAACGCTCAGGTCAAGACTTCATAATGAGACTTTGCTTACAATTACTGATGTCAGGGCTACATTCATCTACTACCCAGCATATATACCAGTCAGAGAGCAGAAGAAAGATTTAGCCTACCCTAACTGGGACCATGTAAGTGGATGGTTGCCTGCTGAACAAGCCAAAAACAATATTCAGTCATCATATTTGTTTGTTCTTTAGCTCTTTTTTTTTTAACATCTTTCCATTTTCTCTAACTGTTTTTATGAGTGTAAGAACAGCTAAAGGGAATAGTGGGGTTCGATAAACTAGCGAACAATTTAAAAAAAAAAAAATCAATAAAATTTGGGTTGCTAGGGTTCTAATGGCAGAAACCCTGATATCTGAGTGGAAATGCTGGTTGGATTGCTTGCCAAAATTCTTCA
This sequence comes from Archocentrus centrarchus, assembly GCF_007364275.1. Classification (NCBI taxonomy): domain Eukaryota; kingdom Metazoa; phylum Chordata; class Actinopteri; order Cichliformes; family Cichlidae; genus Archocentrus; species Archocentrus centrarchus. The sequence continues at coordinate 18,762,765 of NC_044364.1, read as the reverse complement.
CCATGTAACATGATACTACACTATGAATTATGGGAAACAATGTTGATTTTAGCAAGCAATAAAGGATGCAATGGTACAAAGCAAAGGTGCATAACAAATGGCTGATTTCTATGTTACTAGACATCAGCGAGTCAGGGCAGGGGCAGCAAAAGACCATATGAACTGGATGGTAACCACTTTGAAAGGGGGCATTTGGCTTAAGTCACTTTGTTATTCCATAAAAAATCAGAAATATTGTTTTGGGGGTTTTTTAGCGCCACAGTTATAACAGTGCAAACATATCTGTGTTAGACTACACAGGCCCATCCACTCCGTGTCCTCAGTCATGCTGCAGAATCACTAAACTACTGTGACCTCAATAATTAAATTGAGCTCATACTGCAATAGCTTATCGGCAACGTGAATGTTTAAGTGTTTCATTACCAAACTGTATGAATTACTGTACCTTATACTTGAAGTATATCAGTAGAATTTAGCTGAGGAGGTACAACTTAGCTAACCTGTATGTAGTGACTATAGAGCAGCTATACACTATTTATACTATTTTGTTTACACTGTTTTCATGGTGGTTCCACATACATGACATGATTACGCACATGCAAACACAGGGAACACAATTATGACTGCAGTTGGTTTAATGAGTGAGTTATGTATAAATTACACCTCTTAAGTTTGGTGCACTTTAAAAGGGAGTTCACTCAAACTTTTCTATAATAGACGAGTGCAGCTCTGCACTCTGACACACGAGCAAAGTGGACAGGACACTGCACACCCGCCAACACAGTGCCTTGTTTGTTGCTTTGTGGCCTGAACTGACTTGCTGGTAAATAAAACATAGCTATAAATTAAAGATGGCACTCCCTGGGCCTTGAGGGGACGGATGGACGCTCGCGTGCTCGTCATAATGCTCTGGAGTGTGCGCTTTTTGCCCTTGAGCTGCTTGCCCTCACTTTGCTGCGCACACATACACCCCCACAGGTGCCACAGGTGGCTAATAGAAACATATATCATTATGATGTATGCTCAGCCTTGATTTCTCTCTCCTGAAATCTTGCTGATAGGCGACATCAGAGGCATTTTTCTATAGGTGGTGAAGCAATTAGCACACGCTGTCAGAGCTTAGCGAGAGACAAATGCACCCTGAAGAGAGTGGAACAGTGGAAATGTAATTACAGAGAGGTGAGGCAGGAGAAGGGGCTGTTTATATGCTTTTTAGGTGGATTAAAAGAAGGTTTTACTTTATAAACATTGAACTGAAATATTTAAATGTGCAGCAAAAATTTGGAGAGCCGTGCAGAAAGGAGAAGGATGGTAGTTAAAAAAAAAAAACACTAAGAGGAGGCGCAGGAGGAGACTGAGGGGTGACGGTTGGAGCGGCTGACAGGCCGGAATGACAGACCAAGCAGAAAAACAGACAGATGAAGAGAGAAGGAATAAATACAGGGCAGTGACAGAAAAAAGAGAGGAAAGGCAGAGAGACAGACAGAGATGACAGGATAATTAGAGATTCATGGATTCCTGGTTGACCGGTGAGAAGAAGAGCAGCTGCTCTCTTGCTACGTCTGGCCAGGGGGGCTGAATAATGAATCGCGATGCAGCCGATATTGGAGACACACACTGTAACCCCACATACATCATGCCGTGCAGCAGCAATTACCCACAGACAGATGAAGAGGCAGGTGGAAAGAACTTCAAAAGGACTCGTGGTGTCCCTGTTAACTGCCATATGTCAGGGAAAGGGGACACTGGTTCAAGTCCAGTGACAGCAGAGACGTGCACAGACCCTCTGAAGGTTCAAGGGTGAAAATGAAAAAAGTGGCACCACGATCACACTGACTCATGCCTTCAAAGAAAGTTCCACACAGCATAATGAAGATCTTCCTGAACTTTTACACCAGCAAAAGAAAAGAATCACGGTGGCGTCACGTCACAGCGCATCGGTCAAATAAAAGGCCAAAAGACAGGAAAACTAAGGTAAGCAAGCTGCAAGTACGTTCAGGGACTCTGTTTCCCACAGAAATATATATGACAACTCATCTGCATGCACAGTTAGCGCTCAGTTTACTAATGGACTATCTGCCAGCTTTTATTTTGAAAGTTCAGTTGCTGCTCACCAGGCTCGTTTTGGCTTGCTGTTCTGGTTATTATGGTGTTCATTGATCTTATTCAGATGCTATCTCAAAATTGAATTCATACTTTCAAATGGAGCTTTTTTTTCAATCAAAAAGCCTCACACCCTGACTCAAGTCTCATTTTTTCAGTCAAATCGCTGCACTTAAATTTTCCTGTTTCATGCTGAGAAAGAGCCCAAAGATGAGATGCTGGTTTTGAGAGTGATGTTGGAGAAGTTAGAGAAGGTCAGAAGGAGCTTTGATAACAGAGGAACTGTGGGACTGCATGAGGAAGTCAGGAGTGGCTATGTGAGGGTGGAGCAGGATAGGTATGAGGACGGCGAGACAGTGGTGAGGTGTGCAGTGGGAGTGACAGATGGGTTCAAGGTGGGGGTTGGATTATATCAGGGATCAGCTCTGAGCTCCCTCTTGTTTGTGATGGTGATGGACAGTCTGACAGATAGGGTCAGCAGGGATGAAACTCAGCAGAAGCAAGAGAGAATAAATGTGTGTGAATGAGAAGGAAGAGGGTATAAAAGTGAAGATGCAAAGAGCAGAGATGGTGAAGGTAGATGAGTTTAAACACCTGAGATCAACCATCCAAAGCAACAGATAGGTGAAGAAGAGAGAGCAGGCAGGGTGGAGCGGTGGGGTGATTTGTGACTGAAGGAGAGCAGCAAGAGTGGCAGGGAAGGTTTAAAGATGGCAGTGAGACCTGCTGTGATGGATGGTTTGGAGACGGTGGCTCTGACACAAAGACAGGAGGCTCAGCTGGAGGTTGAGATGTTCAGCTCTTCACTGGGAGTGAGCAGGATGGACATGATTGGACTGTGGCGAGTCCTTAAGGGAGCAGCCGAAAGAAGAAGATTTTCCCTGTTTCACTGTGCACTGAATTAAGCTATATAACAACAGACAGTCTGTTTATGTATGTCTTAAACATTCAGCTGTGCAGTCCTGCAATGTTTTGGTGGCTGCATCCATCTTTTATATACAGTATATACAAGCCCCACACTGTAGAGAGTGATCAAAGATGGCTCTGCACATACACTGGATTCTACTTTTAAATAGTCAGCAGCCATGAATTATATATATATTTAATCGCTGGCTGTAGGCATAGACAATGTGCCAGCAGCCAGCTCTCATGGATCTCACATTAAGGACCCAGTTGGGTCCAGAATCACTTCAGAAATACTTGTAGATAACTGGACATTTCCAAAAATTAGCTTAGTAAGTGCAGGATGGGCACAGATTTACAGATACCTTGTCATTAAAGCAATAAAATGAATATATGAGTGTGTTCACATATTAATTTGGGCAAGTCTGTCATTAAATACAGGTGAATGTAATGAACTGATCTCAGCTGCCTTTAAATTAGCTGCCATCCATCTGGCTTCTGTTAAATGGCTCGAACACCTTTTGTTTGTCACTGGTCTGGTTTTGATTGAGTTCTATTTTTAGATTTCAACAGAATCAGGCAGACAGACACTTTGATCTCTGTGTGAATGTGTTATTATGCTAAAAGTGGGTCAGGTAAACACCCCGCTATGTTATTTCAATGCATTTCTAAGACTGAGTGGACAGATTTGAATGTCTCTGCTGGGCATCATGTAATGATTTAGACGGACAAAGAAGAGACAGCGGAGCCGTTTGCAGCCGCTGGAGCTCTGGGAGCTGCTGCAGCAGAGCTCGCATCGACTAATTCATTAGGACGGAAAAGCTTCGGCACAAAAAAATAAACAGCTCAGAAATAATGAGTGCCGGACAAGTACGGGCTGTTTCTTTCTAATCCTGCTCTCTACATATTTATAACACTAAAAAAGCTCTCAGCCAAGGCTATGGTACCAAGATAAAATAATTAAACTGCTTTATATTATAGAGTTTTATTTCAACTTTCTGTTCCTGCCCAAAAACACTGTCAGTGGTGTTTTGTGCTTCTCAGTTGTCACTGAGTCGATATCTAAAACGTTTATATAACGCTGGTAAATTTAGGGGAGTCGGGCAGCGGTCATGGGCAGGAAGGCAGGCAGAGCGGTAAACAAACCAGGAGCAGGCAAAAGGCCATGAAACAGTCCAGAAGGTCGTACGAGACGAGGTCAACACGAGGAACACCGGAGATGCCGGAACGCTCGGATACTACATGTTGAAAGACAATTGGACTACGAGGAAGAGCTGGACACGCTCAAACGAGGGTGATCAGCTGATTGGGTGTAGATGAAACTGGTGAGGGTGGGGCAGACAATTACAAACCGAGGTACAAAGTAACCATCCGCCTCTCTTATTTCTCAAACCGCACATCCTCGACTCCTCTCTTCATGTCTCGTTTCCTCCCACCAGAGATGCAAGCGGAGGAGGAGACGAGGAGAAAGAGGAGTTGGAGGAACAGATATTTAAGCAAAAATGGGCCTCGGTTTAAAGGGATGTCAATTAAATATGATAGTGGCACAGCAGCTGCATCATAAATTGTTTTATTATAGCCCAAATACAGCTGGCTTTTTATGATGTGAGATGTAACAATATTCATGACATTTTTTTTGTATGTTTAGGACCACTTTTAATTAAATTCACAACATGGCACAATGTGACAAGATATTCTGCTTTTGTTTTGATTTAATTACCCACACATAAAATGTGAAAGCCATAGTTTTATCATCTTAACTAAATGCAACTTATGAAAGAACCGTGGTGTGTGCGTGTACTGCGACAAAAGAAAAATCGTCATTGAGGACGAACACAAATATTTTGAGCTACTGTGACATCTTCCTCCGTTTTAAGTTCATTAAGCTAATTAGTTTTGACAAACTTGAAGCACTTTGTGGCTTAATTGTTGCATCTGTTTTCTATTGTTTCAACTTAACTGTATGCGTGCAATATGATTATGTCGGCGGAGACGGAAGCATGTGTGCGAGGCCTGTTAGTAAAATGCAACCACATTTTACTAAGTGTGACCAAGAAAGACACGAGGATGGGGGACGCAAAGACCAGCTGACACTTGTTAGTAAGACTGTGGTGTCCTGGGTGGGCGTGTCTAGAAAATCCTGGGTTTGAGTTAGGGTTAGGGGGTTAGCTAAATCAGAAATGGATTTTCATGTTCAGTGTTGCATTAATGTGACAGAGATGACATCGTTCCATCTACCTGATCCATGCACAGCTTTTCAATCTGCCACCAACAACCAACAGGCTGCTTCAACATGAAAGTATGGCTGCTAAATGAAAGACAATTAAAAGATTCAGAGCATCATATTTTATAGGATCCCTGTAAAATATGATGATAATAGAAAAATGTACATCAGAGTTTCCTCTGAAGGTGAGATCTGCAACTTATTCATTTAACTTGCTGAACTGAACTAACGGACTGGAGCTGCTATCTGTGACGTCCTGCTAGGTTGACCACATCCACCTCAGAAGAACCTTCTGACCCTGACGATTCTTTAGTGTGAACACTGTAAGTTTTCACTGGACCGTGCACCCTGGTGGCTTCTTGCCATAGAACAGGAAGCTGTTGTTAAGGGGCTTGGAAGGCTTTAAAATTGGCAGACACCATGAAAATGGTGAAAGCACTCGTGTTTTAGCGACTATCGCACCACATGGAGCTTCACTTCACTTAGATTTATGAAATTCAGAAATATCATGTAAAATCTAAGGCTGAATAGAAAAGTCCATGAACTGAACCCAACAGGAAGTCCACCATTTTGAATTGAAGACATGGTGGCAGGTGGAATTTCAATCATTTGCCACAGCACAGGAAGTCATTATAACTCAAATGTGCATTGCCCAACGTGTCCCAAATGTTTGATGAGAGTCTGGACAAGTTTACATGTCAATTCATAGTCACAGCGCCACCTAGTGGCCAAAGGATGTTATAAGTAACTTGTTTGAGCAGCAGCTAATTAGGATGCAGTTCTTAAGAAATCCCCGAAACTGCAGGAAAGGCCTCAACTGCAACACACCTCAGTGTGTGATCATCATCTCTGTTTGTGCCTGTCGTGTTTTTACTATTTTTCTTTTGTGTGGAGTTACAAAAGGTAAGAAATGCTGAGTATAAGTAATGTAAAAAAAAGTGTGTTTAATAATTTAATGTTAATCCCACGACTCATGTGAATGAGCTGATTTTATAACAAATGAAAGGCACATGTAGAAGCTATTCAAATCATTTAAGCAGGGAAAACATTTGACTTTAAAGCTGTGATTGTTAACAGTGCATCCTTAGATTGGGTTTTATTTCTCCATTATGTTTAGCTTGTTGTTGTGCTCATGATTGGTGGCTGCAGTGCTCCCAAAGGGCAAAACACCGACAATATGAGTCATACACATGATCTACCCAAGTAATTTGCTGCTAACTGATTGCTCTGTGTACCAGCTGCCTGGCTTTCCTCACCCTAATGGAAGCACCTCTATTTCAGTTTGGCAGCCACAAAATAACAGTAATCACCTGCTTTGTCAGTGTTAGATTTCTGGTTCAGAGAAAACTTCATAAGCAGCCTAATTCTGCTGTCACAGGCATTATATCAACAGATTTGGTTCCAGTTTGGCTGGATCCAGGTGGCAACAAACCAGAGACAACTCAGCTAAATAGCAAAGCTTTGCTTTGTATTCCGGTGAGCCCAATAATGCTGTGCTTAATCCAGTGGGTAAACCAGCACCTGCAGTCACTGCTCGGGTCTCAAACAAAGAGTTTCCAGTAACTGCGGAGACTCCCCAGCATTTTAGTCATTACTGTTTTCTTTATGAGTCAGACCAACCTTCTGTCACTTTATAAGCCACACTTTCACATTATATTAAATATAAAAGTAAGTAAGTGCTGCTAGTGTCAGTGATGCTTATTTAAACGCACTGTGTCACTTATTATGTTGACGCACAAATGTTGAGAACTGGAGCTGGTCAGGATTTTCAAATAGTCACAAAAGTATAAAAATAAACAGTTTCTGTGAGTGTTTCTTGACTTTTACCTTCTGTTTGCATACATGTTTTATCATCATGTTTGGCACAGTTAATGACAAAAAGTGGGAGCAATTCACCGAGAACCTGTTTACTGTCTACCATTAAATAACAAAAATATCAAATCTGCTTGGTTCTTTGACTTCTTTATACTTTTTATCCATTCCACCCATCTATGGTCAGCTTATCCAACATTATCCCTGCTGTCACAGGGCGCGAGGTGGACAGGTCACCAGTCTGTCACAGCACGAACACAGAGCCACCAGTTAACCTAACGAGCACGCCTGTCAACCAAACACTGTTTTTTCCCTTTAACTTTGTGAGTTGTAGCTGATAAATTTGCACATTTTTTATGCATATTTTTTTCCTTCCCTCTTTTTTCCCTCATAAATCTGAACACTGTTTTCTCACGTGTTTCCATGTTTTGCAGCATAAATTAGCATTTTCTTTATTCTTCATAAATCTGTGTTGTTTTTTTTCCCCTCCTTGGAAATCTGCATCAGTCAGTCAGTCAGTCAGAATACTTTATTGATCCCAAAGGGAAATTACTATTGTTACAGCTGCAACCGTTTCATTTAAACGAGTAAACCTAAAACACAATAACATACACTAAAGGCATAAAAGTATAAAGACTAAGGAGATATTTTGACTATATACACATCTAAATCTATACACATATGCATGGAAAAACATGCAGATTTCTACATTTGTAAATTTGCAGTTGTTTTCTCTTAGATAATTTTTTTATCTATAAATTTCCTTTTTTTTTTCCTCATTAAAAAAAAAATAAGACAAACCATGTTAAACATTCCAGTAGAAATGATAGATTTCACATTAAAGGTCAAACAGTATAGAAAGTCAGTTGGAGTCGCTCTTTGATATAAAGCAGCAGCTTTTTGTTTTGTTGGACTTTTTTAGGTCACAAAGTCCCTTAAAGTGGGCATGAAACACTACATGTATACAGGATTTACAGCATGGAGCCCTGCTTTAAAAACTCTCATAGATTTAACTCTGTCTATGAAGCTTTAACAAATACATGTTTAAAGTTAAATGTTTTTAGAGCGTGTGTGGCACCACATGGTACTTGTGCCAGTACATAAAGTGGCATCACTGGGTTGGTTGGTTGGCTGGCTGGCTGCTTGGTTGGTTGGTTGGTTGGTTGCCACTAATACACTTTCATCTGTTTATGTTAACCAACTAGTAACAGAACCGATAACTCAGTGAAAAACAAGCAAACTGAAACTAAAAAGCAGCCTGAGGGGGTCATTCTGTACTGCCCCCTCCTGCAGCAATGTTCCAACCAGCATGTACTGACTGAAAGCTGGTCAGGCTGACACGGAGCTAACTTGACCATTATTTTTATCTAAGGCCATTTCTAAAGCACCACTTGACCTGAGCTGCGTCTCATTTCGCTGTCAAAAGAAACTCTGAAAGAAACCTCAACATCAAGGTGAGAGTGTACGAGCTCTGCTCACAAAGGCTGTGATTCAAACCGGCAGGAGAGGTGCATTCAAACGAGACGCTAAGAGAGCTTAAGAAGGTTCGGCCTCTCTTTCAGCTGTGCACGAAAGGCTGAAAAATCACAACTTTCTCCTGTCTGTGTAGATTCTCAGTCATCCAGGTCATAGTTGTCTCTGGAGCTTGAAAAAGGCGACTGGACTTCTTTTTGTTTCTTGAAGACGTTTCACCTCTCATCCGAAAGGCTTCTTCAGTTCTCAACCAAATGGTGGAGAGACCCAGGTATTTAAACCCCTGTGGGCGTAGTCCCCTGGAGGTGGTTATGACCCTCTATTGATCATGTGCGTGAACACATGTGCCCAGGTGTGAAGGGGGCGTGGGTCATATTTAATCAGTGGTTTCAGTTGAAACCAATTTAGGACTCCGCTCCATTGTTTCCTGTGGCCTATTGAGGTCACTGGAACAAAGGTGTGAATGGGGGTTGAGACGTCTGGGAAGGGAGCTCAGGACAGCACTGTAAGCGGGGGAAAGTTGGTGACGTAATCCACCTCCTCTGTTCAATGATGGTTGTTCACAGTGGACATAGATGGCTTCTTTCACTCCTCTTTCAAACCATCTGTTTTCCCTGTCCAAAATGTGAACATTGGCATCCTCAAAAGAGTGCCCTTTTTCCTTCAGATGCAGATGTACTGCTGAATCTTGTCCTGTCGAGGTGGCTCTTCTATGTTGTGCCATTCGTTTGTGAAGAGGCTGTTTGGTTTCACCAATGTAGAGGTCCGAGCACTCTTCACTGCACTGAACAGCATACACTACATCGCTGATCTTGTGTTTGGCGGGTTTGTCCTTGGGATGAACCAGTTTTTGTCTTAGGGTGTGACTTGGTTTGAAGTATACTGAGATGTCATGCTTGGAGAAAATTCTTCTGAGTTTCTCTGACAAGCCTGACACATATGGGATGACAATGTTGTTCCTCTTGTCCTTCCCATTCTCTGTAGTTTGTGTTTGGCCTTCATTCCTGTGCATCTTAGCTGATTTGATGAAGGCCCAGTTGGGGTAACCGCATGTTTTGAGGGCTTTCTTAATGTGTGTGTGTTCCTTATGCTTCCCTTCTGCCTTAGAGGGAACACTTTCCGCACGGTGTTGTAGGGTCCTGATCACCCCAAGTTTGTGTTCCAGAGGGTGGTGGGAGTCAAAGAGGAGATACTGGTCTGTGTGTGTGGGCTTCCGGTAAACTTCAATGTTGAGGCTTCCATCTTCCTCGATAAGCACCGCACAGTCCAGGAATGGTAACTTGTTATCTCTGGTGTCCTCCCTGGTAAAACGTATGTATTTATCCACTGAGTTGATGTGACGAGTGAAGGCTTCTACTTCTTGGGTTTTGATTTTGACCCAGGTGTCATCTACATATCTGTACCAGTGGCTAGGTGCCATCCCTTTGAAAGAACCAAGAGCTTTACTTTCCACTTCCTCCATGTAAAGGTTGGCTACAATGGGAGACACTGGGGAGCCCATGGCACATCCATGCTTCTGTCTGTAGAATCCATCATTGTATTTAAAATATGTTGTGGTAAGGCAAAGATCTAAAAGTGCACAAATCTGATCTGGGGTGAGGCTGGTTCTGTTCAGTAAGGAATCGTCTTCCTGTAGTCGTCTTCTGACGGTCTCCACTGCCTCAGTTGTGGGTATGCAAGTGAAAAGTGAAACCACATCAAAGGACACCATGGTTTCATCTGGATCCAGTACAAGATTCTGGACCTTGTTAGTAAAATCTGTAGAGTTTTCAATGTGGTGGGGTGTGATGCCAACAAGCGGTGATAAGATGGTGGCGAGGTGTTTGGAAATGTTGTAGGTGACCGAGTTTATACTGCTGATAATGGGTCGAAGTGAGACTCCTTCTTTGTGGATCTTTGGGAGTCCATAAATGCATGGAGTGGCTTCACCAGGGTACAGGCGGTAGTAAGTGGGGCGGTCAATGGCTTTTTCCTTTTCAAGTTGTTGCAGGCAGCAAACAACTTTTTTCTTGTAGTTGCTTGTGGGATCACGTCTCAAGACCTCATAAGTATTGTTGTCACTGAGGAGTGTAGTAATTTTGTTGTGGTAATCCGATGAATTCAGCACAACCGTGCACCTCCCCTTGTCGGCTGGCAGTATGGTGATGTTGTTTAGTGTCTCCCATTGTAGCCAACCTTTACATGGAGGAAGTGGAAAGTAAAGCTCTTGGTTCTTTCAAAGGGATGGCACCTAGCCACTGGTACAGATATGTAGATGACACCTGGGTCAAAATCAAAACCCATGAAGTAGAAGCCTTCACTCGTCACATCAACTCAGTGGATAAATACATACGTTTTACCAGGGAGGACACCAGAGATAACAAGTTACCATTCCTGGACTGTGCGGTGCTTATCGAGGAAGATGGAAGCCTCAACATTGAAGTTTACCGGAAGCCCACACACACAGACCAGTATCTCCTCTTTGACTCCCACCACCCTCTGGAACACAAACTTGGGGTGATCAGGACCCTACAACACCGTGCGGAAAGTGTTCCCTCTAAGGCAGAAGGGAAGCATAAGGAACACACACACATTAAGAAAGCCCTCAAAACATGCGGTTACCCCAACTGGGCCTTCATCAAATCAGCTAAGATGCACAGGAATGAAGGCCAAACACAAACTACAGAGAATGGGAAGGACAAGAGGAACAACATTGTCATCCCATATGTGTCAGGCTTGTCAGAGAAACTCAGAAGAATTTTCTCCAAGCATGACATCTCAGTATACTTCAAACCAAGTCACACCCTAAGACAAAAACTGGTTCATCCCAAGGACAAACCCGCCAAACACAAGATCAGCGATGTAGTGTATGCTGTTCAGTGCAGTGAAGAGTGCTCGGACCTCTACATTGGTGAAACCAAACAGCCTCTTCACAAACGAATGGCACAACATAGAAGAGCCACCTCGACAGGACAAGATTCAGCAGTGCATCTGCATCTGAAGGAAAAAGGGCACTCTTTTGAGGATGCCAATGTTCACATTTTGGACAGGGAAAACAGATGGTTTGAAAGAGGAGTGAAAGAAGCCATCTATGTCCACTGTGAACAACCATCATTGAACAGAGGAGGTGGATTACGTCACCAACTTTCCCCCGCTTACAGTGCTGTCCTGAGCTCCCTTCCCAGACGTCTCAACCCCCATTCACACCTTTGTTCCAGTGACCTCAATAGGCCACAGGAAACAATGGAGCGGAGTCCTAAATTGGTTTCAACTGAAACCACTGATTAAATATGACCCACGCCCCCTTCACACCTGGGCACATGTGTTCACGCACATGATCAATAGAGGGTCATAACCACCTCCAGGGGACTACACCCACAGGGGTTTAAATACCTGGGTCTCTCCACCATTTGGTTGAGAACTGAAGAAGCCTTTCGGATGAGAGGTGAAACGTCTTCAAGAAACAAAAAGAAGTCCAGTCACCTTTTTCAAGCTCCAGAGACAACTTTCTCCTCTTTTCCAAACATTGAGTCCAGCCAGGAAACACATTCTGCATTTTATTTCCTACCAACAGTGATTTTCACAGCCAGTAAGTCTGCTAATCATCCATCTAATGAATAATAGTTTAGAAGTAAGAATAAAAACTGTCCTTCACAGCGTCTCACACTCCTCTTTACAACAGAAAGAACACTCAAAGATATTTAACAGTCCGAGATAAAGGAAAGCACTTCATTTATTTATTTATTTATTTTCAACTAAAAACTACTGACTGCACCTCTAATTTTTATAAACTTAGAAAACTGTACATGTTCTGCTATTAGATATTAAGCAGTAGCATCATTAATGTAATTAAAAAATGCTCAATCCACTAGCAGACAATGCAAAAAGCTGCATACTAAAACTTTATTGATTATTTAGTAAATGTTAAAAAGTTCATTTTTATTGTGATTTCAACTTCTCATTACATAAAATTTCTCTAATAACACAAAATAATATTTCCAGATTTATTATTTTAAACATTATTCCATTTTAAAGCTTTAGTCCATTCTTCAAACTTTCTGTTTATGAGGGGCATCCAATCAGAACTGAGGGCCAGCACCAACGCCCAGCATAAATATTCTGAACTGTGAATCATGTAAAGCTGTTCTGATAGAGTCCAATATTAAAACATGAAACTGGAAATCAGCAAAATATGTTCACTTCAATGAAGGTGATTATTATAAATCTGAAGATCCAGTTTTTAAAAACAGCTGAATTTGAATTTGAGATTTTGGTTTGTTTTTTTTTTTTTTTGGGGGGGGGGGGGGGGGCATAGTATATAAATCTTTTCTTTTTTTTACCTGAACTTTTTAAAACATATTAATCATGTGAAGAAATATAGACTTTAGGTAACAGTGATTATTTGATTAATTTAATCACAGGACGGCCAAAATTGAAGACACCATCTAAGTCGCGGTCCATACAGCATTAACATTTACTGAACAGTCTAAAACTGAAAATAATGTTAGTTAAATAAAATATAAAATTATATTTTTCTTCAAAAATAACATCGGGTAAAATTTTTTTAAGATGATAAAAATCTGCAATTTTTTCAGATAAAAACTGTGATGTGAATTTCTGCACTTTTTTTTTTTTTTTTGGCAATCACGCGGTCCCTGAAGCTGCAGGTTTATTCGCATTAAGATGCTTCATTGTGTCGCAGAGAAAGGCCGACTGCCGGTGTTGTAAACCTCTGTCTCTTATAAAGTTCACTGCCTGTGTTATGGACCTAATGAGGCGTTCTGTGTTCAGGACTTTGCTGTGCTTCCTGATGTGTGACGCAATGATGCACTGTCAGCTCACCTGTGCAGGTCTCCCTCCGCATCTTCTCCCGCATCCTTCTACCAATCAGGTCTGGTCCCCGCACATCGCAGGCGGGAAAAAGAGGCACACGGTTTACCTCAGATATCAGCCATCAGGTCTTCTGCCACTGACCTGTTTGGAATATCCCTGTTTTCCACTTGTTGTTTGGGCAGTTTGGGGAGTCAGGCAGCTTAAATGTCACTGTAAAAAGTGCTTAACGATGTCCGCTGATAACTAATCAATGTGTAATTGGCAGCGCTGGAAAACGATTTATTGTAGTGCGCAGGTCTTGACCAGTGCATCATGGGATTTGTAGTATACCACTTTCCGGCGGACCATTAATCATAACCGTATGAAATTATCTCGCGGGCCTTATACAATTATATCGTGGCCGGATGTGGCTCGCGGGCCTTGAGTTTGACACGTGCCTTATAGTAACAGGAAGCTTTGATTTCACACGGTGAGTGGCTGCAGAGCCGTTGTGTTGTGCGTTGGAGAGTGTCAGCTTAAGCTTGGCTGGGTCCGCCTCACTGCTGTCTCCGGTGTGGCTAAATATAAATGGACACATTTTCAAAGACACATTTAATTAATCCACTGGTAATCAGAGTGTAAACTCTGAAACATCACTGCTCTTTTAAGAGATGCATGTATGCCTGTTCTTTCATATTATTAAAAGGGGGATAAATATTGCATTCCTGAACTGTTTTTCAAAGAAGGAATATTTTATCCGTTAAGATGATAAGCAGCAGCCTCTGATTATGGGCACATTCCCAAGCTCCTGCAGTCAGCGCTACCAGGGTGGGCACAGAAGGACATTCCCTCTGACATCTTTGTGAATGCATTTGAGCTGTTTGAAATGTTGCATCTGAATTCATGTGCTACAGGCCCCTGTCTGCTGAAGAAAACGTGGAAGCACTATAGCAAGATCATAGTGATATTTCTGAGACGGCGTAATAATCAAATATCTAATTCTTCCAACCAAACTCCCTCCAACACTGAAATCTCTGTATCAGTGTCCATTCCTTGTTGGACATAATTATACCTCCTTCCTTCTCCCATTTCGTTTTAATGTATGAAGTTGAATGTGTATTAAGATTCAGCAGACCCTTATATACACTGGAAATGATCCTAGTACCAACCTCTGAGCTGTATGCTTTTATAAACTGTCTTATCAAATATAAACTTGCCTCAGTTACATTTTTCCACTTCATATCAATACTGTGTCTTCCTTTCTAACAGTCTTCCAGATATTTGCCATCATGAGTTTGTATGTCACAAAGAAATGTTTTTCAGCTCTATCACATATCAGCTGTCACAGGATGATGCGTACAGGAAAGGTCATTTCTTACACTAAATAAAACCCAAAGTTCAGTTGAAGTGATAGTCATATATACAGTATATATTACTTAACATCTTCAGTCGTTTCAGGCAATACAGTATTCTTATATAGTATTTTACAGGCACAAAGGCAATTCAGAGTAATTTACATAATGCATTAAAACATTAAAAGAAATCATTAAGTAATTTCTTCCATGACAGTCTGCATAGCTCTGCAACTTTAATTTAAATTATGCACACTGTATAACTCCATAATGGGCATCAATGCAAGTGTTTATGAACTGGGTTGAACTGAAAATTGTTCATAAATGGGCACTATTTATTCAGCTTTTCATATATGCAATTGTAAAATATTTTTACCGGTGTTCAAATTGCTTTGTATTTGTGCGTGAAGCACCTATTTGTGAGCATTCAAAATTACAAACTAGTCATTGTACACATTTGTGAATCTTTAGTTTATGCTTGCAGATCATATCATGTGCACGTGTAAAAATTCACATGTACATATTGAATATTGTGTACGTAGAGGATGTGGGACATCTATCTATCTCACTCTCCTGAGCCTGAGATATATATATATATATATATATATATATATATATATATATATATATATATATATATATATATATATAAATATATATATATATATATATATACACACACACACACAAAGCACGATCACTTTCCAACTTTGCAACACATACACATCATACAGGCTCTACCCATTTCAGTAAACTCAAATGAGAAGGAGGGTAAGCAAAGGCTTCAAATGCATAGACCTTACTGGGGAGGCTTAGGAGTGTGATCCCCCGATTGTTGGAGTACACCCTCTGGTCTACCTTATTAAAGATGGAGACCACCACCCCAGTCTGCCAATCCAGTGGCACCACCCCAGATCTCCATGCAATGTTGCAGAGACGTGTCAACCAAGACAGCCCTACAACATCCAGAGCCTTCAGGAACTCAGGGCGAATCTCATCCACCCCAGGGGCCCTGCCACCAAAGAGTTGCTTTGGTGTCCATAAGTGCACGTGGCACCCTAGGTGCCACGTGCACTTATGGACATCCTTATGTTCGAACATGGTGTTTGTTATGGACAAACTGTGGTTTGCACAGAAGTCCAATAACAAAACACCACTTGGGTTCAGATCAGGTAGGACGTTCCTCCCAATCACACCCTTCTGGGTCTCACTGTCATTGCCCACGTGAGTATTGAAGTCTCCCAGTAGGATGATGGAATCACCGGATGGAGCCAAGGGGATACAAGAATACCCAACCCAGGTCATCGCCTCTCACCAAGGGCAACTCCAGACTGGAACAGAGCCCAGGCTGTGCGTTGAGGTGAACCCGACTATATCTAGCCGGTATCCCTCAACCTCACGCATTAGCTCAGGCTCCTTCCCCACCAGAGAGGTGACATTCAATGTCAAGGTAGCCAGCCTCGATGGCTGGAGATCGGTCCGCCCTTGGCCGCCGCCTGACACACATTGCACCCGACCCCTACGACACCTGCTGCGGGTGGTGGGCCTACAGGAGGAAGTTATATTTGCATCATACAGTAAATATTTGGATGTACTGTATTGTGTGTGCATTGTCTGCTCCCTTTTTCTGTTGTGACGATAACTGAAACTTGTTTGAGTTTTGAGGTCCTGCTGACCTTTCTGCTGACATGGAACAACTACTTAAAAACCCTCTATTAACACACAAACAACCAGTTGATTTCATAATCTTTTTATGTATAGCAGCAGCAGGTTAACAACACTGCACGGAGTGGCAGAGACACAGTCACACCACCAGGAGGGAGAAAGAAAGAGCAGGTGCTTCACCTGAGCGGCAGCACCTGCCACTGATTAAAAGAGCGCTGCAGTATTCTGGCGCACATGATGGATACACAGAGATCATGCTCTTTTTACCAAAATAGTTCCTTTTAAAACATGATGACTATTTTCCATGAACACAGGAGTATTTATGCTGCTGAGGTTTGTGCGATATTTAATGCAGCAAATAAATGTCAAAAATGTGCTGAGCAGACATGAGAAAATGACAGCAGCTAAAATATAAGTTGTTTTTACTCACTTTAAAAACAATATTGACAACTTAATATTTGTCTGCTTTTCCCTTTAATTCCTGCAGACACAGACTTGGCAGTTGTCATGGAATTGCTTTATTTGTGCGCACGCGCACACACACACACACACACACACACACACACACACACACATACACAAAGCTTCTGGGGGCTCCATTTGTTGTAATTGATCAAATGAACATTTAATGGCAGAGGTGTCTTTCTCATTTCAAGCCACTGACCAAAGTTCAAAGATTTTTTTGCACCAGCAGTTATTAAACTGAGGCAAATTAAATCATCTACTTAAACTGGTTTCATTTTAAATATCTGACTCTTGCACTGAGTGTGAAAAGCTGGAGTTCCCCTCCTGAAAAGATTAGAAAATTATTTCTTTCGTCTCTTTTTCATGGATTGTTGAACTTGAGCCGAGGACGCTAATTTTTTTCCGCCCGGGCTCTGAAATGAAATCAGTTATCACACGGCTCCAATTGTGCTGCACATTCACAGAGTTCTCTTTGAAGCCTTCCTGACCCGTCTCTCTTCTGTCTCTTTTACCCTTTAATTTACCTGCCCATCTAGGCCAACAGAGAAAAAATTTGTTGCCATAGCAACGCCGAGGCAGCGAGAGGAAGGGTTACCCGAGCACGCTGGTATTTAACCACGCACACACGCACACACAGAGCAGGTCAGTGGAGAAATGAGCGCTTTAGCTTCTGCAGCCACAGAGCTCGCAGCCGTGCAGCAGCAGAGGATCTCTGATCTGTGCACAAGAACCTTGAGGCAGCTTTCATGTTGCTCCTCCAAAGGGCTTCAAGATTTTACATCTTTTGTTTTTTTTGTTGTTGTTGTTTTTTTTTATGTTCATCTAGTTTTGGGGGTTGATAACAGCTTTACAGCAATCTATTTTTAATCAGACAGAGCAGGCCTTTTGCTCGGAGCGTCTTCAGGAAAATGTTTTGTGACTCTTCTGCCTGCACACGCAGAAAAACAGTTTCCCATCATGCAACAGAAGCCTCCCCACACTGGGGGAGTCCACAGGCAGACCGCTCTTAAGTACATTTTAAGCCATTTTATGCTTTGACATGTTGCTCCGGTATCTGACAGCAGTTGGAAATTGAAGGTTCAGATCCTTCACTCATCCTCTTACCATCCACCAAGCAGCATCTTTGAGCTACACTGCGTCTTAGCCACTTGCCAAAACACTGGTGTGCTGTGGGACAGCCATACATTACTGCACAATATACAACAAAAAGTCATCAATGAGCAGCTAATTTGTTGTATCAGTGTTTTGTATGCATTTATTTCCCCAGCCTGACCCTGCAGCTACTGGAAGAGGGGAATTCTAAAGATGTGTCACAAGAAGAGGGCAAAGAGGGGAAACTGATCACTGAGCGCAGCCAACCACCGAAAAAAGAAGAGTGAGAAGAGGAACCAGAGGCAGCAGGGCTGCTGGACTGTGCGTCACTCATGCAGACAAATTGCAGGTGTCGTGTTAGATCCAGATGCAGCAAACAGGCTGTCAGAACTGACAGTACAGTCAAAGGAAGTGATGACATGTCAGGTAACATGGAGGCTATTTCACTCACATATGAATACAGGTGTCTCATGAACATTTGAAAACCAGCGAGTGAAACAAGCACATATTCAGAAACTAGAAGATTATAGCTTTCAAAGTGGGCCTGTTATGCTTTCCTTTATTTCCTGCCACATATATCCTGAATGTTTATATCAAACATGGACACATTTTCACATGATGAGATCAGTGTGTGTAAAATCCCTGTGAGCCACAAGCTCAGGCCTAAACACACACTTAGCTCAGTTTTTTCTTGTCTCGGTCATGCGTGATGTCACCATGGTCGTCTCAGGCAGCGGCTGTTCAAACCTTCTGTTTGTGAGGGACAGCCAACCAGGAGACAGGTACTGTAGCTGAAGAGAGGAGGCTAACAGAGCTCAAGTGTCTTGTTTCAGACTGAGGATGAACTGAAGGTCTGCATGAAGTTATAAACAAAGATTATTTTGACTGTGAATCATGCAAAGCCACTTTAGCAGAGCCAAAGAATGAAAATATAAAGCAGTATAGTGATGGCTCAGCAGATCATCAGAAGTGTTTGTGAGACAGAGAGGAAGGAAGAAGGAAAAAAGTCTCTTGGATCTTACTGAAGGCTTTGATTCACCTTCAGCTGACTGAGTGATGTCATGTATGACAGTAGCTGTGGGCTGGTAAGTGACAAAAATATTTCCTAACAGGAATTTCTAATCATGGGGCAAGGATAATGGAAAATTGTGCGCACATTTTTTGAACATTGTAGGCTTTGATTTGATTGTGTTCACTACATTGGGACGTTTGCAGTGAACCATGACTAACAGACACAGGGTTACAGGGTTTACTGCTGCAGGAGCCTCGTGGCAGATATAATATCCAAAGTGAAAACAGTTCAGATGAGCAAATGTTGATATTTTCAGAAGATTATAAACATAAATGGAGCCTTTTAAAAAAAAAAAAAAAAAAAAAAAAGCAATCCTGTATAAAACACGGAGAACATGCCTCTCCCATCCCATCACTGACCCACTGCCAAACCGGCCATGCTGGATCATGTTGCACCTCCAGACTCCCCCCCCCCCCCCCCTCATTCACGTGCTCAGTGGAAACCTGCTGACATCTGTGATGACCTGCCAGTTCTGGTGTTTTCAGGTTAATACCAATGGAGCACAGTGCTGGTCTGTTAGCAGAGGTCTGACTGAAGCAGGTCAGGCCCTCTTTGCCTCCTCAGGGAGTCTCATTCTGATAGCTGAGCCAGAAACCTGCAGGAGCAGCCCACCTGAAGAAAGAACTGAATCTTACCGGGGCACATTGAACCAGTCATCTTTGTGGTACAGTTTACCCCACTTCTGATTTGACCCATATTTCATGCAATACCATGCATATGCATGTACACAGATACATAGGCGCTTGGGCAATTATTCATGCCTACCTTCTGCCTTAACTAGTAAATTAAGTGCAAGTATTGACTAGATTTGCAGAAAAAAAAATCATTTAGCTCTGTTGCTGATGCTGGCAAAGTACACATACTTTGCAACTAGGTAGGCCACCAATAGAGGTCCCTTCAGTCTAAAGCAGATTGATTCAGCTGCAGTGATGGAGGAGAAACCCAGGGTGGTTTAATGTGGACATGATCGATGTGCCCCACTCTCCCCTACCTGTGCAACAGGTGCCACCTCGTGCTCCCAGCAGTGACAGAGGCCACTAGCAAAATGCTAAACTAGAGTCAGGAGGGATAAGGAGAGCACAAAAGTCTGCAGTCACCTGTTAAAGCACTCCCTTTTTGGAAGTCATCTTCATTCCTCTCCAGTGCACCTGTACTCACCTGTATTTGCACCAAAGCAGCTGAAACAGTTTCTGCTTCCTAACTGTACAGAATGATCTCCCTGAAGTTTCACTGTGTGATGATCACATGTACCAGCACGGTTTTTTAAAATCATTTCAAACTTAACAGCATCTGTTTAATACGAAAGCATTTATTCAGCATATAAACAACTCATTTAATGTCAATAAAAGCCACAAACCCTGTTCAATAAAATGTGTGAAAACAGTAAATGTCATTGAATGAATAATGCCCATATGTATGTACATGCAAACATTTCAGCAACAAACCTTCATGATAAAATACAAACAGGAAGTGCAGTCACACACAGTCTAATCCCCATACCCAGCACGCACACACATACACACACCCCCTCTGTAAACCGCTGCATAGCTTCCCAATAATTTCCCAGATGTTATCTGAGAAATGATTTTGTAATTTGGCATTAATACATTTTTATTATGCCTTTAGGAGCCACAGCACTAGCTACGCTTTTTTGGTATAAAACTGCACTTTTTCCAAATAGAGGGAAACGTTCGTCCATTTTTCAGAATTACAGCGTGAGACGTCTTTGTTTCGGGTTGACGTACAGCTTTAACCACATTTTAAGGTTTTCCTTCTGGAGTTAGCTTTTCCCCTCTAGATGCACTCCCATAAAACTAAAACAAGAGTCCCCTTCACCACTATTGTGCAAATACAGCAGTGAGATAGCTTTTACTGTTATATGAATTAAAGCTGGTTCCAAGTTAAAATATGAGGCACAAATCCAAAAAACAGCAGTCAGGAGATTGAAAATTTACATGCTACATGAATGCAACCAGGTGCATATTTATGATTAAATATTCTCCCACCAATTCACACTTGTTCTCTTCCCATATTGAGCAGAGAAATCTCATGAATTCCTCCTTTGAGCTTTGAATCAGATCGCCCTCTGGTGGCTACACTTTCACTGTGCAGGCCACAATCAGACACCACCTCCTCCTGCTGCTGCTTCTCATCACAATGAAGGTCTTTGACTGCTCATGGCAGCCGTTGCATGGATCCAAATCAAAGTGCACATTATCAACAAACTTCTATCCAACATGGCTAATTAAGCTGTCTCTGATGGGGCTGCTGGTCGTTAATTAAAATTAAAAGCAGCCACAATCTGGAGCTGCATGTTGTGGAGAATAATTAAAAAAAAACTGAAAGGAGGAGGAGCAGACAATATGCTTCGTGTTTGGAGTCCCACGAGTCCTCGTCTCACAGCCCTGATAAATCAATCCCACTGCAGTTAAAGATTTTCTTTCAGACCCTGATTGAGTGAGTTCGGGTGGTGCAGCAGGGCAGAGGTGAGGTGACGGAGCCGCGGGTTTATAGAGCTACACAGACGCAGGGATGTTTGAGGCACACTGGCAGGATGCCCTTGTTGATTTGGTGAAACTCCACCAGCTGCAGGAGGTCAATGAAGAGCGTGTCGCCGTCGTCCATGGTGAAGTACGTCCTGCCACCGTCCTCAAACTGCAGACGCAAAGTTTATCACAATCAGGGTGCATCACGCATACAGAAGGGATTTCTTCTTTTGAGCAGAGACTGAATGAAGGGAACTCACCAGGATCACCAGATAATGTTTCGTCTTCAGCTCGTAGCACAGCGACAGGACGAAGCAGCGAGCGTGCTGCTGGCTCTCACGAATCAGGAACATCCTACCAAAAACAGCTCAGGGTCATACTCCTGAGAGAGGCACACCTCACAGAAAACACCTGTGGGGCACCTGTAAAGCACGGGTCAGCATTTTCCTTGACAGCATAATCCATTACAAAAATCTGAACACTCATTGTGTAACCCTGTGCACTGTGATATCCCAGGTGCTGGTAGAAGCAGCACAACTGTCATTAAGTCTTGGACAGTATTTAGAAATGCCAACTATGTGGTCTTCAGTACACTATTAAACCTGATAGGGAGATGCTGCATTAGGTATTTTAGTGCACTGCACAAAAGCACCACCAGAGGGCACTCTACAGGTGAAAGACTGGTAGTAAACTTTGCCTGGATCCAGATAACATGAACAAAGGTGAACAAGAAAACCCAGCAATAATCTTTAAGGTACTTCCATGTTGGCTTCACTTCTCAGACTGTGGAAGCTGAGGCCTCAGTCCTTTATCCAGTGTGGGTGGAACATTCAGCTGAACTCAGCAAGCTGTGAAACATGGTGGCTGCAAGCAGTCAACTGTTGCATGAGCAAAGTGAGCTGGCTTTGCTGCCTGTTTGGGAGTAAAGAGGGAATCTGCTCAGTCCACTGATGTGCAGATGTCTGACAGACATCACTGGGTCCTGCACGAATATCATGGAAGGAATAAGGGTGTCACTAGTGACTAATCAAAACTGAATTTTTTAACTTGTACTAATAATTTATCCATCTTCCAGTTACCTGAGGTTGGGGACTGGTGGCAACAAGCTAAGCAGGGTATTCTGGGCAGTCTCCCAGTGATGGCAGTAACAAGTAAAACCTCTGCCTGTTTGCTGAATAGGGGTAACCCTAACCACATGGTCTGAGCCACTAGTAAGACCTGTTAAAATGAGCTGGTCCTGTTTCCTCTACACATCACTCCCACAAAGAAAAGACCTCTCCATGTGCAGCTAATTGAATACAAACTGATCACTGCACAAAGAAAGCTCAAGCTACTGATGTGCAAAAAGGTCTTTACCATCATCCTCCACTCACCCATCTACCAGCCCCTGCTTCTCTATCAGTCTCTCTGCTTCTTTCCTGGAAACACGACCGTGAAACCACAGCTGGGTCTTGTGGATGGCTAAACACAAAACAGATAAAAGGTATAGAACAAATAAGCATGATTTTTCTTTTAAATGAACCCTGGACTAGGACCCATGTCCCCTCATATGGACTTACAAGAAGGTCTCACAGCAGTGTTCAGGTTAGGCAGGCTGCACCTCAGGGCCTCTCGCCTCTGTGTCACCAAAGGAAAAACAAACAGCAGAAAAATGGTTAAAATACTGTTTCAGGCATTTCACATCACTTCCCTCCAGTTCCTCAAGAATGATCCCAGTTTATCACATGCACATACAGCTGCAGTTTAGGTTAATCACATCAAGTTAAGAGCAGAGACCTGAGAATGCCGATCAAACATGACGGACCCAAGAGAAAATCATGAAGATCTGCACCCACATATTTGTTGTGCAGAGATTTGGTTTTCCTTCTGGACTTTTGTATAAATATACATGTTTTTATGTGGAACTGAAGCTGAACCATCTCTCTCCCACAGCAGTGACTGTCAAGCTTCAGTGTTGCTGATTTCATGAATTTTTCCCTCCAAAAAGTGAAAAAAAAATAAAAATCTTTGAACAGTACAGAGAAAGTTTGGCTCTCCCACTGCAGGCACGCCTCACACTGGCTGCTCTGTGCAGCGAGCAGCACCCACAGGCCCACTCGCTGTGGGAGACGAGAAAATAGGACATTCTGCAGCAACCAGTTTACAGAAAAATATGTTAAAAATATAGAAAATCCAGCAGCTTTACCCTTTACTTCATAAATGGCATTACATTTCTATATTTTCATAATTTTTTTGAATTATTGTTACTAAAAATGCTTTTTCTCAAAAACAAAACAAGAATGTGTATAATTTAGTTGCATTTCAAACTGAACCTGCTATGCTTTTGTTATTTTGTGTAACACTACAACAATGACGGATGTTCGGATTAAAGTTTCACACAGGGAATATTTGTACAGTAATCCCTGTGTGAAACTTGGACTGTGATTCAACAGCTCAGGCTTCAGACTGCTCTAAGTACAGACAGCTTTTTTCTCTCTTTTTTTTTTTTTCTCAAATCTTTGCTCTGTATGATGTCATTGTGTGGATATCCCTAATATGGCTTTTCCAGCCACCTGCCATTCAAACCTTCTGTTTGTGAGGAGCAGCCAATCAGAAGAAGAAAAGTGATTTAAATGGGCAGGAGCTTCAGACGGAGGATGAACTGAGAGGCTGCATCAAGGCCTGGTACAAGTTAAATAAGGTAAGGATAAGGGTCTCCTGCTTTTCCTTAGTTTTTGTCATGTGTATGTACAATAATCCCTGTGAGCCAAGGGCCCAAGCGTCAGGCAGATTTTTCACCCCCCTTTCTGTGCCTCTGCAGGTCACAGAAAGGATATTCCTAATATGGTCCATCTCTAATAAAGAAGCTCCACACCTGCCATTCAAACCTTCTGTTTGTGAGGGGAAGTCAATCAATATAAACAGGGGAGCTAAAGCATCTTGTTTCACTGAGGCTTAGTTTGAAATAAATAAGGATTATTTTGAATGATGAACCACGCAAAGCTACTCCAGAAGAGCCCGGGAATAGAAATAAGGAGCTGGGAATAAGAAGAATAGATCTACTTTAAACCTGTGAAGTCATCAGCGAGGCAGAACCTCAACCCTGTGGTTTAGGGATAAACAAACATGACAGCTGTGGGCCAAAAAAAGGGTTAGAGTTACAGGTGCTTATACCTGAGAGAGTTAAACAACATAATTTATGTTTGTGTATCTAATAGTACAAGTTTCCTCTTCAAGCTTTTGTGTCAGTGATGTTATTAAGAGCTAAATGAGGCCCAAACAGTTGCTACAGAAAGCTGCACTCAGTACTTGTGTTTTACCACTGGGTCATAACATCCTGTACGAAGCTCCCACTCAGCTCTGCAGCCTCTGCCAGCTCAGGGCTCTGGTGTCACAGCCCTGCTGGAGCCTATGCCTCTCGCCCTATGACAGCTGGGAGAGTACACCCTGTACAGGTCACCAGCCTGTCACAGGGCCAACACAGAGACAGACAACCATTCACACTCATATTCACACCTATGGGCAATTTAGAATCACCAATTGTTATGTTGTATAATTTAATTTTTTGATCGCTGTATCATTTGTTTTATTGCATCTTATTTGTCTCAATCGTCTGTGAAGCACTTTGAACTGTGCCAACTCGAAGGTGCTCTGGAAACACTTTGATTAAAGGAGGTCTGGTCCTGCATCAGACCCTCTCTCTGCTCACCCTCCAGGCTAGCCCCTCCTCCCGCTCTGCACTCTGGGCCTCCATCGGGTTCTGGATGACCCTCCCTCCAGCCTTCCCAGAGAAGTCCATGGCCACCAGGCTGGCCTCAGACTTCGACTGCACACACAGTTAAAAGAAAACAGCATGAACACGAGATGACGCTGCAAACAGGCTCACTCACGCTGTCGCGTCGTGAATGACGAACTCACTTTGCCATCTGTGAGGTTGGTTCCTTCCTGTTTTTGCGGAGCTGATTTGGACATCTGGTAGTTACACTGGAGCTGCTTCCCATGCTGACAGCACACAAAAACATCACTTACCATCTACACTTAGGGAAAAAAATAAACTGGGTGTTTGTTTGCATAAATAATACCTTGAACAATCTGAAGGCGGATGTCCAACAAGTCCGTGTCTGTTCATTTTCAGCACACAGGAACCTCAGATCCTGAACACGGATGGGATTGTTGGAAGGCTGTGCAAACACACAAATACAGAGTGAGATTACCTCAGCTTGTTGAGTTTTAACTTCAGCAAAGTTATTAACTTTCAAAATGCTAAGTGCTAATGTTCTCTCTTGTCAGCTCTCTCTTGTCTCATGATTGACCAGGCTAAAAATGCTGTCCAGTCACACACAGAGTTAAACGCTTGGTCACTACTAAAAATCTACAGCGCAGGAAGTTACTGAAACATCACCACCAATACTTCACTACTGATAAATCCCCACGTTTTATTTTGAAAGTATGTCTCCAATTGCATATCATCCAATACTGTAGTGGTTAACGCATTTGCTGGGAAAGCACAAAGGTCACTGGTTTCAGCTGGTGTAATGCTGCCAAATCAGAGCAAGCTGCTGTGACGACCGCTTGTGGCACGGGAGCAGCCGACAGCAGCTACTGCTGGTCACTGCTAACCAGTTAGCATTGGCGTCCTAACACATGGCTCATCAGGCCATTGCTGTGAGTCTCTACAGTCCTGGAGACTCCAGCTCCACTGTCTTGGACTGGAGTTGTTATTAACAGTCTGTGATCCATTATGAGCTAAAGGTCTCTAATCTGAACCTGCTGCACAGGTTACAGTTCAATAAGGTGGAGTTTGAGTCCATGTACCAGTGAAGAGGCAGCTGATATTTGCTCCATTTATTGCCACAAACTATAATTAATATCATTTATAAATGTATTTAAGAGTGTGGCTGCTCCACCTGCCCACCATGCTGCAGCTTTTATTGATTTTTGGATGTTACTTAATTTTCCTTTAGGATATCGGGAACTGCTGACCATCTCATCTCAACCCTCCAAATTTAAATTCAGTTCCTGAACTGTTTTTACTTGTTATGGTAGAGAAACATTAATGGCAGCTACATTTCTGTAAAGGAGGTCCTGATTTTGTGCATGCAGGTTCTGGCCCGGTGGCCACCGGCCAAGGTTGGTCTGCTGTAGCTGTGCCAAAATGTGTGGCTAGCTCTGCTCAGTAAGAGTGATCATACTGAACAATTTCTTACATGTATTCAGTATGTAAACTGCTCTGAAAACTACAGAGATGTCTGGTTTGTGACCCTGTCAGATATCAGCTTTGTTTCTCTAAACTTTCCCATTTTTGCTGCTTCACACCAACAAGGCGGATGCTTTTATTGTGGCGCATCAGCAGTGGAAAAGCACTCGCAGTGAGCCAGCATGGAAAAAATCCTGCATTTGTTTTTCCTGCCTCAGGGAAGAACTCACCTTGATACAGAAGGTGAAATCTGTAGGCGCTCCATACAGTTTGCGGCTGTTCACCACAGTGTAGACGTTCAGCTCATCCAGATCAGCCACATACTGCAGGTGACGAGGCTCCTAGACCCAAGAAACACATAGAAACCCAATTTACTCCCCAAACTGGAGGTGACGAAGATCCTGTAAAGGTCTAAGTGTGATTGGACCTGCTGACCTTGGACGAGCCCTTGGCGGAGCTGTAGAGTCCCGAGCGGCGGAGGAAGAAGAAGACCTTCTTCCAGGCCTTTCGTCCTGGTTCTCTCACATGCAGGAAACCCTGGATCTCTGGACAGGTCCCCGACTTCAGCAGGTCCTGATGAGTGAACGCACCTCAATACAAACTCAAAAGTACCCAAGAATACCATGTAATCATTACCTACATTAAGGTGATTTGCTTTTTATGAATGCAGCTGCCCCATACCTAAAGAAGTCGGATCCCGTTTTTGATCGTTTTATTACTGGCTGTATGTGTAAGAGTCATAACCTGCAGAGACTTTGCTCTTCCATCCATCCATTCGCTTCCGCACATCCTGTTAAGGGTCGCGGGGGGGCTGGAGCCTATCCCAGCTGTCATAGGGCGAGAGGCAGGGTACACCCTGAACAGGTCGCCAGCCTGTTGCAGGGCCAACACGGAGTGACAGACAACCTTTCACACTCACATTCACGCACTCAGTCACACCTATGGGCAATTTAGATTAGCCAATTAACCTAACCCCAGTAGGTGCATGTCTTTGGAATGTGGGAGGAAACCGGAGTACCCGGAGGAAACCCACGCAAGCACGGGGAGAACATGCAAACTCCACACAGAGAGAGGGAGCGGCCTGGGCCAAGGTGGAATCAAAACCAGGCCTTCCAGATGGTATTCTAACTGTGAGGCAGCAGTGCTAACCACTGCGCCACCGTGCTGCCCGACTTTGCTCTTATGTTATACAAATGCTTGTCCCCACAGTCAGTGCTTTCAGACTACAGTACAGTTAAATGAAGTGCTCCGATGGTGCACGTATGAGTAAATTTATATTCTTGAATGCATCATTTGTCAGATTTTATTTTACATATTTCAGAAAGCAAAGTCGAGCCTGATATCGTTCAGATGAGAAAACAATCTCCAGCGTCTTCCTCACAGTGAGGATCACGGCTCATTAATCCACCATCAAATCAGGATGTGGTACTGGAAGTGTGTCAGTATCCTACTGTAACTGGGAAAAGCAGGAGTGGTGCTGGAACACTGCTTGCCAACTGTGGCACTGCAGGTAAAAACCACACATTACACGTGCTGCAGTGTGTGTTCGGTGTGTGTTTGGTTGCCGGCTTCACTGTAGAATAATTTAACACTTTTCCAAGCATCTGTAAGAAGACTGGCTGGTTTGTTCTCATCGTTGCCTTCATCATTTTTGGTGAATATCGGGTCTTTAAAGACATTTCAAATTAAATTTGTGAAATGGATTCTGATTTGTAGTAATATCACATCTTAATGCTACAACCCCAGTTTTTTTTAATGCTGTCCTCTTTATTCTGCTGAATGAATCTAATATTGTTGATTATAATTTTTGATGTTTTGGTCTCACTTCTTCTTATGTGTTCTCTAAAATCTTTGCTCATTCAGCAAACATCAGTAATTTAATAAAAATGAATGGAAATGCACAGAAATGATTTTACACATTAAAGCTGACAGATCAACTTCATACGCTGATGTTCACAAGTTGCCATAAATGAGCCACTGATTCCAGGACAGTTTACCTTAATGAGCTCTGATGATGTCATACCCTTGCTGACATCAGCACTGTCAGAGATCATGGACTCTGGGAAGAAGAGCTGTGGGAAGAGGCAGAGGACTGTCATTAAAATCAGGCACTCATTTCCATCACAAAGAAGCTGCTTCATCAACCAGTCAACAATCTGGGGACGACTGTATGCACATATGAAGAGCCACTACACCTTCCACACATCATTCTCCTTTAAGATGCATTAAAGTTGCAACGACATGTGACATGCTCAGAGAAAGCCTCGGGGAAATTTACAGTCATGTGCACAAAGAAATCAAACCGGTATCCGATTCCAGAAGTGCCCAGAGGAGACGAGCTGCTGCTGATTTGTCAGCAGGTTTCTGCACGGTCAACTTCAACTCAACTCTGAGGTCATTTAAGGCCACACAGACAGTTAATACCCACTGTGTCCAAAGCATGACGCATGATGGAACACCAGCAAGGAAACATTAAACTATTAGCCATTACATTTCCATTTGTATCAAACAATAAGTCCCTCGTAAGCTGATCTGAGTAAGCATAAACTAATTAAACTGTTGTACCATCAAAAGAAATTTAAACAGGAACCATCCAACAGTGTTTATGGTGTAAGAGCAACACACACATAGTTGGGTAATCCTCCCCCTTCCCAAAAGATCCTAATGTGCAGAAATATTTGACACAATTTCAGACAGGCAAGATGTCTGCTAGTGGGATTAAAGGAATATGAACTATGTTACCTGCTAATTTCAGTGCAGCACTGAGCAAATCTGGCGTTAATGTGGGAAACTCCCACACACACTTACAGAGATCCAAGTGTTTAGCCCAGAACTGCACAGATTCAGGAAGACAGGCCAGAAGTGCTGCAAAGGTAGACCAACAACTGACCTGATCTATACCTGATGTGCCGTCTCTGCACAGAAGCTCTCGCTATCAAACTCAGAGGCAAACACGGACCACCAGCTAAACGGGAAAAATCAGGTGATAAGGAACCAAAAGGAAACAATGTAAACAATGTTAATCCTCACACACATAAAGGTGACATTAAAGTAGGAACATACATGATACATGCAGGGTTTGGACTTATAATGGTGAAATGCCCTTCTGGGGAAAGGATGCATTTCTGAGAGGTTACGACGCTGCCCCTGACAGATGACAGCACCTCCCTCTGTGATGGAAGATGTGAGATGAGAGTGGCGCCCTTGTAATAAACGGGCAGAAACCGGCACTCGACTGAAGTGATGGTAAATTACATCCTGCAGGTGTGTGGATGCTAACCTTCAGCTGCTAGCACTGCTAACATTAGCCACACTATGCAAATCAATTTAGCAACATTTAAAATACATTTTGGTTACTAAAGAACATGAATAACAGTTCAAACAGCTCAGAGATATTAGTGCAAACAACTTTAAACCTCATCAGTTACATCAGGATCATCTCAGAGCAGTCTTACTTTTAGACCTGGAAACTAGTTACCAGGTACATCTATGATCTGGATATTATGGATCAATTCAGGCCACATCAATAAACAAGCTAAAATTATCCCACTAGTACCCACTAAGCAGCATTTTCATTCGTAGTTTCAGTAACTGAGGACTAAAATGACCCATTTCTGTTTCCTTTATAAAACTGAATAGAACGCTTGCACTGAGCAGGCCAGAAGTTAAAGGCCTAACCGTGTGATCATATTCCCTCCAGAGCCTTCTGGAGGCACTGTGGGCGCATGTTACACAGACAGCCAGGATCGTTTTCAGTGTCATCTCTGTTTAACAGCATAGGTGACAGAGCAGAGCTGACGTAATGAATTATTTGAGGCATTAAGCCAGCGTGTCTGCACCAGCACGCAACCTGTCAATCAATCCACCATGACGTCAGGCCTTGTTAACATCCACTGCAGCAACATGTTTAATAAAAGGCTCTGCTCAGAGTCTACTGTTATGTAAGAAGGAAAACAGGGGGATTAATTTTAAACTCCTTTCTTTAGACTTGTAGGTGTAACACAGCTGGCTGCATACCACTGGCTTCCTGAAGAACTCGTACTTGGCGTAATTCTTCCAGAACATGAATCTTGTGTCACCCTTCAGAGCCCAGGTCGCCTGAACCTCCAATACAACCTCGTGGTCTTCCAGACACCTCTCTGTGGAGACAGGATGAGGTGTGTGAAGCTTCAACATACCTGTGATTTCACCTCGGTTAAAGGGTGGTTTCACAGTGTCGTCTTACCCAAACCGAGGGTGGGATGGACTTCGAGGAGGGCCCAGTTTTCCTGGTCGCTGCAGTGAGCCTTGTGCACCAGCATGTGGCACACCTCCCTGGCTGTCTCTCCTGGAGAAATCCACACAGACCTACTATGGCTGTCCTCTCCATACACCTTAATCATCTGAACACACACACACACACACACACACACACACACACACACACACAAGACATATGAAAGGGGGAAAAGGAAAAAAAAAAAAAAATGAAAATAGGAAATTAAAATGATAAGTAATGTTTGAGCCATTTCTAATATAATCTGTTTAAATAAAATTGGAATTTTATAAAAATGATGGGTAGCATAGAAATTTTTTTCTCAGCCTTACACAACAAAATAATTACACATTTTCTGCATTCAGACTTCAATTAGTAGCTCGCTGATCTTTAAGGAGTTTAACATAAAAACATCTTTTAGGGGGCAGCAGTTGGTATTACCCAGGGGTCAAAAGAAATGCTGAGCATGTTCTTATTGTGAGCTACTGACAGCCAATAACCCCCCCCCAAAAAAAAGACAGACAGGTCCCCAAGATGAGGTCACAGCATGATGCTCTTAAACTACTCAGTTTTTACATTTTCAGTTATATCTTTTTGATCATGATAAAGTAAATGCACCGTCATCTTCTTACAGCTAACAGTGACTGTGAGATAATCCAACAGCTCAGGTGGAGAAACTGAGAAGAGCCGTTTTACTGCAAATCATCCCAAACTTGAAATCAGTGAAATCTACAACTGAATTGTACGACGTGTAGAAGAACAGCCTTAGTAACCAACCATCCCTGTGTTACTGTCACTGTGCCACATGCATGCACACGCACACACGAGCCTCAAACCTTAAACACACTTCTGACCTGTGAGTCTCATTGATAACTGTATTAATAGCAGAACAGATGTGACCTGAAACACTGCGAGCCAATCAGCTCAGCTACCTGTGATAACCAGGAAGAGACACGTCCTTGTATTGGGACCCATCTTTGCTCCATTTCTCCACATTAAGCTCAGGTCAGTTAACTTTAATCTCAACATGTCAGTGAGGTCACAGAAGGGCAGAAATAAGCTCGACTTTAAAGATTCAGGGTGAGGACTCGGTGAAGCGTTACAGGACAGAAAGATTTGGACCCACTCAGCCTCGAGCCACCCGCCTGTGCAAGGTACACTCTTGCTGTAGAATCTAGCAGCAACTATTACAACCACATCAGGTGCAAAATAAAACACGCTTTTTAATCAGCATTAACAGCAGCCTGTTGCAAACATCAGCTGCTGGATTTGAGCCAATGAAAATAGATTTCCATTTGTTAGGCAAAAAACAGCTGTGTGAGCAGGATTCTGGTGAGATCTGCAGATGATCTGTTAGCATCGTGATGTGGAGCTGCTGTTAGAGGCTGTGTGCTCGCTATGATATCCAGCTGTGCCTGCACCACTGCTTACAGCTGTGGCATAAATGTAAATGGAAAAGTAAAACATTAAATCTCACTGTAAAGCAGTGGAGTTGAAGTAGCACCTAAAAACTGCACAATTCGTGTACTTTAAAAACGGCCGAGGTTAAAGCTGCATTAGCCAAGACACAAATAAGTGCACTACATGAATCTTACAGCTGGTTTTGGCACTGCTTCAGCACACTCAATGCAAGCAGCCAAAAGTGAGGCCAAGAACCTGCCAACTGTTGTGCAACATCAGACAGACATACTGTATTTAATAAGCCTCGACACATAAATTGAAGGTCCTTCAAATCCTGCCTAATTTTAGATCAACATGGGCGAGGCCAGTTTTGTCTGTCTCATTTGTATCTTAGTGGATTCTGAGTATTTACAACAGACCAAATCCCTCCCATCTTCATCTGTGTGAGTTTAGATACACAGACTGATGAAGCAGCCGTGCATGAGGCCCGACTGTGTGCTGCTGATGCTGCAGAGGTGGACTGAGGGCAGGTTATTCACCGGTCAGGATGCTGCTCCGAGCATGCCACTGTCTGACACGGTGTCTGGATCTCGCAGCAGCTTTCAAGTAAAAGACAGCAAACCTGCCCAACCAGAAACCTCAGAAACCTGCACCTGTCAATCAATTAAGTCCAGACTGGTTGGGCAAGTGGCTGCATCAGGAAGAATAATGGGTGCCCAAATGATTTCGGGAGGAAAATTCTTTCAGTGGAAATACCCACGTCAGTATCGGGTCAGGCCACTATGACTTTCTTAATTCGGATGATATTTAAAAAAAAAAAAAAAAAAAAAAAAATCTGTGTTTAAAACACAGATTTTATTTATTTATCCATAAGTTGCTGGTTTCACTAATTAACTACAAGCACTCATGTAAAGCAAAGCGTCCTCTATGGTAGTTATTTAAAAAGGTCAGATCGCTGCGGCCCGTTTGGAAATCTGAAAGTCTTCTGTTACCTAACCAAAGCTGTCTCCCAACTCTGCCATGAGCCTTTGTGTTTTCACCAATTCATTCTGATCTCCTCACATTTTGTTTTTTTGAGGTTTATGTTCTATTAGCAGCTTTACATGCTGCTCTGATCAAAAAAAAAAAAGGTCAGAAAGTATTATTTTAAGCTAAACTACTAAAAAAAATAAATAAATAAAAAAAAAAACACCAACTGCTTTACTGTGAAACTGAAATGCATTTTCAAAGAGCAGTAAAGTAAAGACTGAGTGGTCTGCAGGAAAACGGTGCACTCGAATTGATCCTTTGGTTTTCATTATTGCTGGAGGCCAAAATGGTGTGAAATTCAAATTCAATGAATCACTTTGTGCAAATAACCTCAGCTTTGCCTCCATTCTCCAGCAGATGTGCAACCGGCTGCAGGGAGTCCGAGCACTGCTGAAGTCCAGCACTGATTGGGGGAGTGATTAGGCAATAAGGCCTGGCTCAGAATCACTGTGCTGGATGGAGCTGAGTTCAGGTTTCTTTGCAGGATGGTGAAGTTCTTCCACAGCAGAGTGGGAAAAGCATTTCTTTATGGAAATGCCTTTGGGCCTTTCCTGTCTTAGTTTCAGCTTGTTCTTCATTCAGGAGCTTTAGCGCTGTGTCATGTGATGGATGGGAGCAGCTGAAAAGATTTAAGCTTGGTGAACAGGTGGTCTGATAAAAGACTCTTACTGGGGTTTCAACCTGTGAAGGCTCTGATTGTAGTTATGGTAATGAAGCACGGCGGCTGTCGACACTGGAAAAACATTTTCCTTCACTCCACCTGGGGTCACCGTCCCGGTCGTGGCACCTCTTTGCTGCTCGGCATATGAGAGGACAGGATGCAGCTTCATCATGAGCTATGACATCACTGTGTGTGTGTGTGTGTGTGTGTGCGTGTGCCACTCATGCTGTCCAGCCCTGCATGCCTGTAGCATCACCTTCCTGCTGTTTCTCCCACACACTGAGATCACTCTTTATAGCTGATTTAAATCCCACTGACAGGATATTCATTCATGAGGTGAACACACTACTGTGATTGGTGGACACATTGTCACTGACCAATCAAATTGGCCCACGTGTTTTTTACTGGCCATCAGGCTCTCATGCTGGATCCTGGAGAGACCTGAAGAAGTCCACAGAAGAGCAAAAAGTTAATGTCAAAGTGTTTTACTGTCAGCTCACCATCCCATGAAGAAGAGTGCAGACACGACTCAGGGCCGAGAAAAGGTGAGAGCACTGATGTTTTCTGATGGAATATTTAGAAAGAAAAAAAAAAAAAAAAAAAAATCATTGAATAAATCCGCCCCACAGCTGGCCCCGGGCGAGAGCAGCACGCCGACATGCTGATGTAACCGTGGACGTGTTTACTCTGGCAGTGTTTGTGATTTGCAGGCATGGAAACGCAGCTCTGCTGTCAGTCACCGGCACAAACAGGTTAAGACACAGTTCGATACACTGAAGGCTCCATGTCCTGATACCACCTGTCAGATCCCAGCAGGTGTGATGGACTCACAGTAGAAACTCGGATTTGGCCAAACAATCACTTCCTAAAAGCACCAAAAATCCACGAAAAGACCAAAACCAACAACATGCTGCTTTCATAACTCCCCCACCCTGACATTCACCCTCAACCTCAAGCCCGAAGTGAAAATGATATTAAAGACTAATATGGAAGAAAACAGGAGGACACAATGCATCCCATGAGGACTATTTTCAGGTGTGGAGGATTATTATTATTATTATTATTATTAACAATAATAATAATAATAATAATCTGGTTGCAGAATATGGCCATCCTTATTTTTAAAGGGATGACAGAAATGAGGCTTGAATTCAGAGAGAAGCTGGTTGGAAAAACAAAAAACAAAAAAAAAACTAATACCACATGAGACTAAATATTAAATATTTTAACATTTAATGAATGGATATAAATAATAAGGAACACCTTAAAGGTGCAGGAGCACCAGTGTTTAAGCCTTTTGTTCATGATGACTTTGGCTCTGCGCAGAGTTCAGATAAAGCTTCACTCTGGAGGTCTGAATTAGCTCATGCAGACTTACATGTTTGTCACAGGACTGTGGTGGAAATGAGCTAATGAACACTGGAGACTTGGACAGCTCCGGGAACGGGTTTGGTATGGATGGGACGGAGGACGAGAACGACTCCACGCCCTTCGCCCTGGAAACAGATGAAAGAGCGCATCATCATCAAAATGAGAAACTCAAAGAAAAAGAGAAACTAGCACATCATGCAGTCAGTAAATTACAATTAAATGGTAAAGATGACATGAACATTCAGAGCCATGCTATGAATTGGCTCTAATGTAACAATTATAATTCTTTGAAATGAACCACATTAATGCAGACATTATGAAGTTTGCTTATTTGTGTTTTGTTAAACAAACAGGGGTAAACGGGAGCACTGGAACATAAAGTAATCTAGTGATACCAACATGAATCCAGATTCCAGCCCTGATGTATCTAAGCAGTGTGTGTGCATAAACCTGACATCATGACAGTCTCATCGCCCCCGCTCCTCTGCAGGTCTGCACTCTGTCTCGGCGCCTCTCCTGTGCTTCCTCGCTCTCTCATTGGGGCCGTTTTTAGAAGCGGTGACACGCTCTCCTCTCACAGGCCTCACAGATTTGTTAACTACTTAAAGTGATTTTCACTGAGGCAGCTGAGAGGCCAGGTGAACTGCATCCACCTCCTCAGCAGGGACAGAGCACGACACGCTCAACTGAGTACACCCTTAAGAGGCGTCCACTTGTCACCAGGAGGGAGGCGGCAACCAGACACTTGGGAATTTCAAGCGATGATGGGGGATAATTAACTGCTAGTGACACAAAGTGGGCGGGTTACAAATAAAATTATTCTCGCCTTCAAGACGAGTGATTGATGATACCATCAAGGAGAATGAAGTGACGTATGAGGTGGTAAAGAGATTAGAGGGTTACCTAGGCAACTGGAGCCAGGAATGCCCACCATCAGAGACGTAACGAGCGAGTTCAGATCCTGGGTGGACGTCCGTTTGAAAATCAGGTGGCCTGCACTATGAAGCAGGATTTGGGGCTTAATGAGTTCACGCCAGGTTTAATCCTGGATGCTCACTTATTACCCAGCTGTGTCACCATGGTAACCTACGCTGCAGACCTAACTTGTTCCAGAACAGGTTACGATCCAGATAAGAGATGAAGTCACTTCCTCCTGA
Organism: Archocentrus centrarchus; assembly: GCF_007364275.1. NCBI lineage: Eukaryota > Metazoa > Chordata > Actinopteri > Cichliformes > Cichlidae > Archocentrus > Archocentrus centrarchus. The sequence continues at coordinate 18,726,277 of NC_044364.1, read as the reverse complement.
CCAATTAGTTCTCTGGAAGACGGCATCACCATTTCTGCAACATTCCTCGAACCTCAATGTGCAGACTAAGAAGATCTGAACTTTTTAAAGGCTATCAAGTGTCTTTCCCCAAAAAGCATCAACAAGAAGTAAAGACATGAAGCAATTTTAATCCCTTTTTTTTATATATATATATATATATATATATATATATATATATATATATATATATATATATACACACATATATATACATATATATACACACACACTTCCATTGGCTGCTTATTTTTCTTTAAGCCTTAAAAAGCAATATACAGGTGCTGGTCATGAAATTAAAATATGATTAAAAAGTTGATTTATTTCAGTAATTCCATTCAAAAAGTGAAACTTGTAAATTATATTTATTCATTACACACAGACTGATATATTTCAAATGTTTGTTTCTTTTAATTTTGATGATTATAACTGACAACTAATGAAAACCCCAAATTCAATATTCAGTATTAGAATATTACTTAAGACCAATACAAAAAAGGATTTTTAGAAATGTTGGCCAACTGAAAAGTATGAACATGAAAAATATGAGCATGTACAACATGCAACACTTAGTTGGGGCTCCTTTTGCCTGATTACTGCAGCAATGCGGCGTGGCATGGAGTCGGTCAGTCTGTGGCACTGCTCAGGTGTTATGAGAGCCCAGGTTGCTCTGATAGTGGCCTTCAGCTCTTCTGAATTGTTGGGTCTGGCGTATCGCATCTTCCTCTTCATAGATTTTCTATGGGGTTAAGGTCAGGAGAGTTCGCTGGCTAATTAACAAGATTACTATGGTCCTTAAAGCAGGTACTGGGAGCTTTGGCACCTGTGTGCAGGTTATCCCTATTGCTCGTACACTTTGATTGTGTAGCCTACAGAACTAGACTGAGACCACTCAAAGGCCTTTGCAGGTGTTTTGAGTTAATCAGCTGATTAGAGTGTAGCACCAGGTGTCTTCAATATTGAACCTTTTCACAATATTCTAATTTTCTGAGATACTGAATTTGGGGTTTTCATTAGTTGTCAGTTATAATCATCAAAATTAAAAGAAATAAACATTTGAAATATATCAGTCTGTGTGTAATGAATGAATATACAAGTTTCACTTTTTGAATGGAATTACTGAAATAAAATCAACTTTTTCATGATATTCTAATTTTATGATCAGTACCTGTAAGCCTAAAACAGGTCACCTGAGCCATGTACTGGAACCCCCAATCTCAATCAGAGCTCAAACAAATCTTACATGCTACAGAAATATAAGGAACACATTCCTTTAATGCAATATAAACTGTAGTAGTAGTTAAGGTCTTAATGGGATGATGATTCCAGTGAGTCTTACCTGATCAGCTGGCTTTAAATTTGCTTACATATTTATGCAGTATTTTTTCCAGCCTTACTCACTCAAGTTCTTTCCTCTCATACGCAACTGCTTTTGCTGCAGCTGCTGTGTGCCTTCGGCCCATAGAGCATGTTTAACACGTTTGCTTTTATGTGTTTTTATTGCTTCGTAAAATCTGTACCTCTTCTGCTCACGCACAGTGAAGAGCAGATGCAGGGGAGATATTTTACAGCTGTAACAGACCAAATGAGTTCTAGACCTGAAGAAAAAAGGCAGATGCTATGATTTAATAGAGTTTTGGCTGTTGGGCTGATATCAGTCCACTTATAGTAACTAATAAAGCTGAATGATTCAGAAGTATGTGGGGAAAGGCTGTCCCACTTGTATATAATCTATATCCTCTCCTAAAGTGTCTGTTTCAGCCTCACACTTTAACTTTTAAATCTTCCACAACGGGAAAGTAAAAGTCCAACAATTTGTAGACAGACTTCCTGATCTTGCCTAATGTGGAACACCAGTTCATTTCACTGCACTGACACTGAGGTGATGACATCTCTGCATCTTTGTCTTAGCTCATCCATCAGTCCAGGGAAAGAAATCCATGGAAGTAAAGAAAGAAGAAAGTCAAACACCACCTCAGAGCTACCCGGTGACAGCTCGCAGCCTTTTCATTTACGTCTTTGAGACTGGGAGGAACAGAAACTCCTGAGTTACTCACTTGAGTCAACATTCACCTCCTTCTTCGGGAGTAATGACTCACGTCCATGCTGTGTGTGTGACAGTATCGAGTAGTCCCTGTGAGTAATGTGTGTGCGGCTGCTGGTCGTACCTGTTTGAGGTAATCGGGATGGGCTGGGAGCGGCGAACGGATGGCGAGTCAGCTACCAGAGGAGCCAGAGTCAGAGTGGAGCTGCCCAACAGCGTCTCAGCTGACTCCTCCTTCGTCTCTGAGCCCTCAAAAACTTCTGCCCAGGGACCTGTCACCTCCATCATGTTACCTGAGGGCAAAGGTGAAGGTTAGCCTCCAATCACAGGCTGCTCGAGAGATGAGGTTAATTATTAGCGCAGATGTAGATCCCTGTGCCAGTGAGCTTGCTGGTTAAATTTGTATGCAAACTACTGCTGACCTGTATTCAGATGGAGGGAAACACTGAGCTCGATGCTCTTCTGCAGAACGAGCGTACAACGCGTATAAACAACAACATTAATCATCCAGCTGCACGTCACACGCAGAAATGTGAAAATAAGCATTAGGACTGGGAGAACTACATTTCTGTGCTGTATTGTTCCAACGATAATAATAGAAACATGGAGTAAACACTGCCTGGTGATTCCAGATTTTCCATTCATCCATCCATTTACTCATGACTACCCAAACTAGGGTTAAGCCTGGACTCGAGCCTAACCCACCTGTCATAGGTCACTCACACCTGTCACACCTACAGCCAATTGTTTTCAGACTGCGAGAGGAAGCCAGAACACCTAGTGAGAACCCACGCACACACACACACACACACACACACACGTAGAGAGGCTGGCGACCTGTACAGGGTGCACTCTGCCCCTCACACTATAACAGCTGGATCGGCCTCCATAAAAGGCATAAATGTTCAGTTAGTGCTGAGGGACCCAAAGTGTGCCAAGAAGATATCCCCCACACAATTACGTCACCGCTCCCCAGATCTCCGTCTAACAGAGCACCTTCGGGATGTGCTGAACAGCAGATCCTCATCATGGATGTGCAGCAGCTGAGTGATGCCATCATCTCAGTATGGACCAAAATCTCTTCCATTACTTTAGTGTGATTTTTTTTTTTCATTTTTAATTAAAAACTTTAATATAAAAGGAGTTCATACAGAACTGCAGCAAGTAACACTTGTTTTCCTAATACTAAATCATAGGACTGACACTGGGATACAATTGTGATTTAAAAAAAAAAAAAAAAAGATATTTAAGTTCAATTTATGACTAATCTTAGAAATAATATTCAGAGGTTTAACACGGTGTGAACAGATGACTCCACACAGCAGAGCTTCTTAGCTGAAGCCAGTTTTTGTCACAATGTTTGTGCAAACTGGCGATAAACAAAACGCCTTCGAGAACACGCCAACAATCGCACTCACTGACATACGACAAAAACAACACAGCTGACGCGTGTTTGTGCTTGTGGAAATAAAGCCACAAATACATGTGAACCAGATTTTCCACAAACACCCGCTCCTGCCGCAGAGCGCGTCCTAATATAAAAAACACATTTCCTCATGTGTTACTAAACAATTCCATAAACATTCCAAAAACATGGATTCCTCTCATACCACAGGACCACGCTTCAGGCGGGAAACAAAAACATTTGTTTGTTTTTGTCTGCAGGACGTGAATGTAACAGATCATCAGGTGGAATCGTTATTTGACACTGACAGCTGCCACATCTGCTTTCAGTTGCTGTTTCTTTTGTGATCTTTTTTTTTTTTCCACCTTTTCTTTTACAGAGAACTTTGATTCCAGATTAGGAAACATCTCAGTTCAATCAACAGCACAACAGCAGCTGCCTGCCTGCGACTTCTTTCAAAGATCACTTTTCCTTCATCTCACAATATTTTCCATTGAGATGAAGGAAAGATGTGAAGGAGAAATCATAAGGACGCAGGAAGAGAGAATCCGGCTGCATTAACGATAGGCCGCTTTAAAATGTGGCAGAGCGCGCTGCTGACGTCAAACTACAGACTCCAGAAGATGGACTGTAAAAACTCATCTTAGATACATCACTGTCTCCTCATCGCTCTTCTGCAGGTCATACAAAAGGTTCTCATTTCAAATAAAATCAGACTAAACAGCCCAGAAAGTGAAATGAAAAACTCATTTAGATTAGCTTCTCTTCCTGTCCATATCCGGCCTGCTGGAGAGACGATCCAGAGCAGCTCCTCCTTTCATCGAGGCTTTCTGTGACTCCATGAATTCATGATAATCCTGCTGAGGACGGAACTCGTGCAAAACGCTCAGAGTTCATCTGTGATTTTAACAAAGCTGTTGTTACAGGTTCAAAACCCATCAGCAGGTTATGGCACGAAATGGAAAAAATACTAAATTAACATTTGCATGATCTGTGTCACATCATTTATTGATCAGTTCGAGAAAGCAACCATATGAATTATGGGATGGCATCACTTCCTTTTATCCCATGAAGGAGGGCATATCCTCTGCTAGGAGGTAATAAAGGCCCCTTTCACTAGTATTTATTTTTCCACTGGCCTGTCTAATCTGCATAATGCAGATTAACTTCACTGGGACAAACTGCATGTATAGAGACACCAGTCAAATAAAGTTTTACTAAACTTTTTCCTCCCCTTTAAGTTTCGTAGCAGCATCTCTGCCACAGATTCCTACCCAGGATTCTCTGAGTCTCTGTCTGGTTTAAAGTGCTCTGCAACCCTTCCCAGCATGCACCACCAGGTTCACTGCAGCTCAGTGTTTTGCTTCAGGACATTTCAGCCAAACTGCCAGCACCTGCACCATCAGCAGTAAACCTGCTCCACCACCTCAGCTGCTGTCACTGCGGCTTATACCTCAGAGTTTTATCACACTGCATTGTTGTTTATCAGATTTCCTGATACGGATCCAACGATGCCAAGCTGTAAATTAAAGAAAGTTTTGGACTCATCTAAAGCTGAACAATTAAACGGCGTCTTCACTCAGTGAGACTCTGAATCTCTGCTCTGTGCAAACACAATGAACACGCAGCATAGTGACTCGGCTTATTGTCATCTTGTTATTGCCGTGCAGATTGTGCAGCAGGTGATGAGCTCTGCTGCCTGCCTGCAGGTTTAGAAACAGCCTTAAAGATGGCAGGCAGAGCCCGAGCATCTGAGCGCCTCCTTTATTCCAAGCACAGCAGCAGCAGATCAATAACGTGGCGCTGTTCAAACACAAATACCGAGCGTGCAGCAGTTGGTGTGTGTGTGAACAGGTGTGCGTGTGCCTAAAGAAGAAAAGCTCTAGTGAACCTCAAAGCTAAAAAAAAAAAAAGCAGCTGATTGAAACCTCAAAACTTAAAGAGCTGCCAACACTTCATCATGTGAATAACGACCATCACAAGTCCCACAAACACAGGGAAAGCACATTAATGTATCAAACAGAGGAAAACAGAGTCCTCAGTTTAGACTGCAAAAGCAGCAGATCCTCAAATTAAGACTGCCTGAATGACTTCAGCACTGTTAAAAAAAAGCAGACTAATTTTATGGTGCCATCTACACACTGATTACTCTTAAAAAAAAAACCAAGAACCATTGAAGTCTGGATCATTTTCATTATTAATTTATTTGGCAATGATTTTCTAGGGTATTTTAAATATCTAACAGATGATAGTCTTAAACTCCTCAAGCCCATAATTCAAATATTTCTAATTTATAAAAGGGAAAATTATCACATTTTAGAAGCTGAAAAGCGACTTTATCTCCCTTAACTGAACCCATAATGGCAAAATTATTCATTTCACTCAGTTTTAAACCTTCTTTTTCAGTTCTGGAGCTCCAATTTCTGTTTCATATATGATTTTTGGTTGGAACCCGTTAGAATAATGTTTGTTTTGTCACCCAGCAGTACGACACATTTCATTACAGTGATGAAAAACTGCATATCCTCACAGCTGAGAAGATGAAACGAGTAAAAACGTGTTTTTTGTTTTTGGGGGGGGGGGGGGGGGGGGTAATGGAACTACTGAGAGTCTGAAGGGGGGGGGGGGGGGGGGGGGGGGGGGTTGGTGGGTGTGTGGGGGGGTGGGGTGGGGGGGGGGGGTGGGTGGGATTAAAACTGCCTGAAAACTACTGAGATCTGAAGAAATCCGTTTAATGCAGGACGATGATGATCGTCCTGTTTATGGAGTACCTGAAGCATGCTGACACAGAGGGAACACACTTGTTAGACACTGTATGAGGTTTACCTTCTAAAATAAGTGATGCTGTGAACGAAAGCTAACAAGTATGGCATACTAAAATTATAAGAGTTTAATTTTTTTTTAAACTTTTTTTTAAAACTTTAGTCCAGTTCAAGACGTTCGGTTCACCCCATCTCTGAATATAACCTTTTATTAAAACAGTGGAAGGAAATTTCACCCCTATCCTGAGGAACGCCGCATTCTCTCACACATTGAGCTTCTTATCATATCTGTAAACAAACAATGGCCAGCTGTACAAACTGGCAGCAGCACAAATCAGAGCTACAGTAGCACAGGTGAGGTGTGAGCAGTCCCAGAACCCCACCGTGAAACGGCCCACGTGCCTTCATATGACATCAGTCCAATTAAGCACACCTGTGTTAAATTAAGACCAAAGCAGTGATCAAGCCTGGTTAACTACACGCGCTGATTTATTTGAGGAATATTTGTTTTTTTTGAGGAATAAACTGATTTCCAAAGTCCAGCTGAAACCCTCAAAGCTTCTCTCCGCACATTTAGCTTCTTATCACATCTGTATGACAGGAACTAACGAGCTGTACGCCTAAATAAAGCCAACACAGGTGAGCCACAGGCACGCCGCCAGAGCGCCGGAGTGAAACCATAAAGAAAATGGCACACGTGTCTTATAAAAACCGTCCATCTACTGAAATACACTCATGAGTTTAAAACAAAGCCGCGGTCATTTCGGCCAAGTTCGGCTCACTCCGCGTCTTCATATCAAGTTTTCATTCGGAGGTAAAATCAGCCTGCACCTGTTCTCACCAACCTGTGACCATCTTCGAGGACTTACCTGTAAACTCTGTTCAGCTGGCGGGTTTCAGCTGTCAGCCATACTGTTCATATCCTACTCTGATGCTGAGCTTTCTAACCCACGGCCTGCCAAACAGAAAGCAGAGAACTGCGTGACAGAGGTGAGAGAAGGAGGAGCCTGTGCGTCAGGTGTGCACGGTGACCCCTCCCCTTGCCTCGCCGAAACCGATGCTGCGTTTACGTTTTGTTTGTTTTTTTAACGGCTTAAACGTGTGTACCTTCCGCCTTCATGTACTTGTCTGTCATTTTTTTAAAAAATATTTCTCTTGGAAAATACCAAAGGCGCTTACATAAAGCAATCACTGAGAATTACACCTGAATCCAGAATAATAATAAAGCAGGGTGCACTCAGGTAAAGTGGGGAAATCTATTTTGCAGGTTTTATGATCAGATTGGTAGTTATACCCATAGATAGATACAGATATAGATAAGGTGGCTGCCTTATCCTGATTGTAGTTATTTTTCAACCGTTTGGGGAATTTTAAGTCCTTTTGCAGCCGTTTCATGTCGTGTTTTAATCCTTTTATGGCTCTTTTTATTTCTTTGTGTCACTTCACATCTTTAATTTTTTATCTCTTTGTAGAAGGTCTCCTTTTTATACATTCATGTCATTTTGCTTCCCTTTGTTATTAATTTTCCTTTTTGTCTCTTTGTGGTTTTTCTTTTTTAAACATTGAGGTAATTTTTATGCCTTTGCAGCTGTACTGTGTGTATCCTCGTGTCACTTTGTGATCATTTGCTCCTTTTTGTCTGTTTTGTTTCTGCATTTTGCATCTCTCTGCACATTTTGCATGGATTTGTGCAACCCAGCTTATGTTGTTTTGCATTACTTTGAAGATATTTTGCATCTCTTTCGGCTGTTTTATGTCTCTTTCCAGTATTTTGCGGCTCTCGTTCGCCTATTTGTAGCATTCTGGTGCAACTAGAAGAGCAGGAATGATCGTTATCCTTTTGCTGTCTTTGTAGGCCTTTGTGGTACCAAATTATTATTTTACGAACAACAAAACAAAGATAGACCTTTGTTGGTTTAACATTGTAAGTCACTGACGTGCCATCCTCCTTTACCTGGCAGTGTCGGTCTTTTCTTTGAACTCTGTTAAACGTTTTGGTGTATTTTAAATAGTGAGCGTTTGATTTTCACTTCATCAATATTTCTCAATCAAGGTTGAACTTTTTTAAAGATATCTGAACAAATCATCTTACAGATTTTATAACCCACTAATCAAGAAAATAATAGGTAGATTAACTGATGAGAAAAATATTTATTGTTTTGTATACATTAGTTTTTATTCTATTGTTAATTTAACATCTGGGCAGGAACCATGAATAAAATCTAGGGTTTTTTTTCTGTATCATATAAACTAATAAAAACGCTCCGTTTACATCATCAAACATTCATCACTGATTTAGTTATTTTTCAGCTTTACTAATGATTCAATCTCCCTGTTTGATAGTTTGATTCTTCCCCAGCATGGAGTCAGACGTAGCTCTGCAGCTCTGACTGTGGACGTTTGTCTCCCCCTACAGGTCAAAGCTGGAAGAGAAACTGCTGATTGAGCCTTAATGTTCAAAGTTTAACCAGCAGTTTAGTCCTGGTTACTTTTTCCCGCACTGCTCAGCCTGTGGGGAGAAAAGTTGGAAGGAGGCGTTCAAAGACCAACATTATTATTTCATGAAACAATTTATAATTAAACTTAGAGGGAACGTTAGCCTCTGCTGGGTCATTTTGCAAACTTATGCCTTCACAGTAATTTGACAGGTTGGGAGTTATATGCAGGAAGTGAATTTATTAAATCTCTTCTTCTTCTTCTACTGTTCCCAGACAGAACTTGTATTTCTTGACAGACTGTTGAGCATTTCTGTAAGTTACTGTTGAAAATATTATACTAAACTATACTGGGATGTCTCCTTTGTATCCTCCTGACATAAATATTTAGGTGAAGTTGTACTCTGGAGAACAGACTGCATGGAAGAATGAACTGTCAGTCAAATGCCCAGTTCCATATTTTCATTCTTGGACTCTTCATGACCCCAGAGTCCAGCATAATCCACATGTTGTCTCATATTGGACCTTATAGTGCCTCTCAGGTGGCAGCCCCTGCCAGTTTACACCAGCTTTCTTTTGATTGGCTGCCCCTCATAAACAAGAGGTTTGAACAGCAGATGGGTGGAAGCTTGTGTTAGTGCAAAAAGCTATTTTTGGGCTGCTCCCTGATTCACCACAGGAGGGTAGCTCCAGGTATTTGATTTGGCTTGATGCCCTTCCTGAAACAACCTCAAAGAACGCGTCTCTTCCCGGGATCAACCAGGGATGCTTGGCTTGTTTGCTGAATGTGTAAACTGCAACACTATGGAGCCACGTGGAGGAAAAACCAAAAAGCTGACTGAACCCTGAACTTTCACAGTAATGCACACACACTGCCCTCTTTATAGCAAACGTGTTTAACCCGAGCATCCACCACTGTAACATATGAGAGAAAATAAAGACCCTCTCCAACAGGTGTTGGATCAAATCATGTTTATTAATGTGTTCAGGAAATCCCCACAGAAACAGTTTATAGGGGAACTTACAGATTTACAATCATTCTTGACAGAAGTGCCAGCTCTAACCCCCATGGTTCAACACTGAGGACGACCAGCTAACTGCACACCCATTCCCCTCAACAGGTCTACCACCAAGTCCTTCCAACTCACCGACGAGCCTCCGACAGAGTACTTGCTGCGTTGGTCTTTTCAGCCTGCGAACGCCCAGACAGCTGAACTTCATGTCTGGACCGTTCACAGTTAAAGAGAGCCTTCATTGTTTTGTTTTTTAAAATGTATTTTTTTATCTTTTTTTGGTGCCAATCCTTCATCCCGACCAGGAAGAAAAAAAAAAAGCGATCACACACAGCTGGGATGCTTTCAGAGTTTCAAAATAAAAGTGCCAACCGTTGGTGAGAAGAGAAAAACTCGTCTGAGGCCCTCGAGGATACACTTTCTACTTCCATATACAGGATTTGTCATACTGCTCAAATGCATTTGGTTCAGCAGTCAAAGTACAAATAGAAATGCTAAAACTAGTTACAGAAAAAAAAAAAAAAAAAAAAAAACATGTAACATTTCTTTAAAGGAATAACATGTGAAGCCTGTGAATGTATCAGGACACCTGCCTCAGTCTGAAGTGTGCAAAATGTCCAACACCTTGTATCTGACATGGAAACACTGAAGGTCATCTCAAAAAAATGAAAATCCGAATTTAATCCCAAGATTTAAACGCCGGCAACCCAAAGATAAGAACTGCATATTCTCGGAGATTTGAATTTAAAACATTTCTTCTTTTGTGCTTCACGCTCTCGCTTAGTGGTGGGAGGGGAGAAAGGTAGTGTTCACTGGAGAACCATCGCTAAGAATAATCTGTTATATTCCAATATAATAATAATAATATTAATAAAACCAACAGCATGATTTTCAGATGACACCAGAATGACCGAGGATGGGAATTTCTATTTTCTTCTTTTTTTTTTTTTTCTGGGGGAGGGGGGGGGTCCCCCATTTGCTTCGACCTGATACAGGTTAAGATGCAATTTACTGAATCTCTTGGTGGGTTTGCGGTTTCAAAAATCAGGTTAAAATGAACATCTAAGCACTGAAGGTGGGCATTTCTAGTCGATATAGATATATTCTACAGGGAGGAGTGGGGTTGCACCCTTGCTCTTTCTTGCCGTATGAAAACCATGCTTCCTCTGGAGAGTAAGGGCAGGGGAGAGAACGGGAACAGGTGGGGGAGCCGTGCAAGACTGAGATTAGGTGGGGAGGAGGGGGCAGGCCGAGCGGGGCAGAGGCTGAGTTTGGTGGATGGAGAGAGAGGGGCTTGAAAACCAGACTGCTGATTCCACAGGAGGTGTGTAAAAGGCACGCCAGGGTTACTCCCAATCCCAGCCAGCATACACAGAGACGCCTTCACACCCACACACCCACACACACACACAGGCACACAAACCCACACACACACACAAGCAGCACAGGCTAGAGCCCCAATAGTACTGACGAGGAAGAGGAGAAAGCAGGAGGAAGTTGTTGAAAGAAAGAGCCGGAGCAGAGGAGTTAGAGGGGCGCAGAAGGGGGCCTGGATCCGGTGCTGCCGCTGTGTCAAAACAGAAAAAAAAAATAAACAACAAACAAACAAAAAAATTTTCAAAACTGCTGGAATGGATCATTTCTGGTTCTTCAGCTGGTTGGAGAGCCAGTCGAGGCCCTCGTACAAGCCGTCTCCGCTGGTGGCACAGGTGGCCTGGATGTACCAGCTGCGCTGGCGAAGGGCGTGCAGGCCCAGCTTGTCTGTGATCTCTGCAGCGTTCATGGCGTTGGGGAGATCCTGGAGGGCAAGAAGTGAGTTATGATGCAGTTCTGACCATTTTTAAACATCTGAACCACAAATCCCATGTTTTCATCAACAGTACAGTTACAGGTCTGAACAGTGAGAACAATGTGGAAGTGCCTTAAACTTACATTCTTTCAATGGCCACTAGGGGGCAACAGCCTATAGAAGTATATGGTAGAACATGCAGCCCCCAGTAAACACTTCGCTGATGAGTTTATGGTCTCAGTCATTTGTTTTCAGGTCATATGAAAGACATTTTCTTTGATCATTCTAAGAACCAGAAAGGATTATCCCATGAATGCTAACTGGCTAATAACTTATAATTTACAATGCTGGTTGCCAACAAGCATCCACTTTCATAGATTTGGCTCCTCACACAGTGGGAGCTCTGCGTGTTAGCTTGAGCAGTGAGGGCTCATGGGAATTATCTTTACCATCATAAGGGCCTGAACACCAAAAGTGCAAAGGCTCTGTTGCAATTAGTCTGCTTATTATTCATTACTGAATTATCCTTAGGAGTAATACTAATTAATGCTTTATATTTTTAGCATTAATATTTTATTTTGTATTGTATCATTTACTATACTGAATTATTAATGTACTAGCTTATGTTAACACTGTTTTTAATACAAATCAATTTCATTTTTGAGAGACTGGGCATGCTCACACCTTTATGAAACTTTGCAGTTTTTGTATTTAATGGGTCCCCTTATCAATAATTTTATTGATTCTCACAAACTGCACACAAGAAAGTCTGCAAAGACGGACCAGCATCCACCAAGATTCTGCAAGCTCCTCGTGCTCAGAAGCTCTTGCTAACCGAACAGATGTGAACTCAATGGCATGCAGACCACTAGATAAAATCTGAATCCGCATCAACCGACAAAGAACCTGCAGAGAACCTGTCCTCAGGCAAACATGCACTCAAACACAGAACCTGTTCTCATAGGCAGAGGAGACAATATGCTGTTTGTTTTTCTCTGCTGTGACATCTAATATCTGTGGTTGGGTCTACTGATTAGCACATTAGTAATGACATGGTTGGAAGAGGGTTTCCCCCCTACCTAATTTTTTGGCCACAGCGGCTTTATTTGCAGTAGAGGAGAGACAGTAATGGGGGAAAGATACGGGAGAAGACATGCGGGAAAATTGCCGACAGGCCGGGACTCGAACCTGCGTCGCCCACACTGCAACGCGGCACATGTATGTGTGACTGACATGCATTGCTACTTTGAATCAAATTTCTTATTTCTTTGGGTTGAAAAATTGAAATACACAATAAGGACACAAGTCAACAAAGTATAAAAGACTGGTGTCATTTCTTTTCTTTTGGGTCATTTTAAATAAAGTTTATATTTCACCCTCCTAACACCCGTTTCTTTTATATTACCTTGTGTTTGAGTTCAGGTTCATCTTGATATCTGAGCATTTTATTATTCAAACCAATTGAGCAGAAAAATAATTCTCAAGTTCATTTTTATGGATGCGAGTGCATCTCTGTGGGGAGCTGAAACACGAGCTCACCTGTTTATTTGCAAAAACGAGCAGCACGGCGTCTCTGAGTTCGTCCTCAGCGAGCATTCTGGACAGTTCCTCCCTCGCCTCGTTCACTCTCTCTCTGTCGTTGCTGTCCACCACGAAGATGAGCCCTGCATACAAAAATACAGCATAAAAAGTGATGACACATCTTCATTTATATTCTGGTTACAAAATATGCTCTCCTGTCTCAGATAAAAAGCTCTGACTTTGTTCCAATAATAATTCAATCTGAACAGGATCCAAGTTGGCCATTTAATAATCCCCAAAGTGTAGAAGTATTAAATACAGAAGCTGATAAACACATCAGTCAAGGTATTTGACAAGTTCAGCGCAGATTAATTTATGACTTAAAGCTGCCAAATCATTTTCAAGTGTCATAAATTATGCGAAAGCTGTATTTTGCAGCTGTATTTAATGACCATGTTAAAAAGCTGCATGCTGATGGATAAAAGAACAGCAGTTTTCTGCCTTGTGTTTTTCTACTTTGATGTTAAAACAAAAATGTAGACAAGGCCAAGAAAATGGAGATGAGTTTGTTCCTTACATTTCCCATGGCTGAAGCACACTTCCTGATCTACATGCCAGCATGTTTGGGGAAATGTTTCATCATCCCTGCAGCACACTAAGTGTGCAAACAGGATGTTTTTATATCCATATAACAGGGGGCGAAGTAATAAAATGCTCAGCCCCAGCCTGTAAGTGAGATCGTATTTGTTTGTGAAGCTAAGCCCACCATCTGCATGCAGAACCACTGACCCGTCTGTTACATTACAGACTCTGTGCTGAGATGTGAAAGGAGCAAAAACAAAGGAATTTCTTCAGGATATGGTGATGATGTTAATTTGGTCAGTTTGTCATTTAGGCAGGCTTTCAGCTGATGGGCCACCATCAAGGACAGGACTGCCTGCAGGTTTTTCCTGGCACAGCTTGACTGTTTGTTAATTTAACTGACAGAAATTTCTGCATTTTTAGGGATACACTGATCTGATATTCGGATCAGATATTGGTTCAAGCTCGTCTGCAAACGCTGGATCAGATTTCCGAGACAACGACCTGGTCAGTTCTACATTGTATGCAGCACACAGGAAGCTAACAGCAAAGAGGTAACTTGGAGGAATTTCACACTTGTACACCACCCAGTTTCTGCGTATGTCTGTAAAAGCTTTTTACTTATTTATGAATAATATGTATTTAAAAAGAAAGCGTGGGGTTTACTAAACTGCAAACTGTGGTCAAATAAAGTCAACAGGACTGAGACGCTAGACACGAGGATGCTTTGGCTTCGTTCTCTATTTTTACTCATGTTTGGTTACAGAGACCTCTTATAAATGTGGCAGCTTGGCAGACGCTGGTTCAACGCAACACTTGTTAAGAAGCCTTTATTGGACTTACGGGAATGCAACTTATTGTCAACCAGATTAATATTATGGTTTTAACAGCTCTGATGAGCCATGTATCAACTCAGTTAAGAAATGTTTTTGTATTGCAGTAATTTCAGGAAGTCAACATTCATTAGCTCTGCCAGAGAACTAATATAACAGACCGATCACTCTCTGGACTTCCTCTTTCATGGGGGCTCGAGATATAGTCCAGAATGAACGGGAGACAATGGGATCACACTTTAAGCATATGATGCACATAGTGCTGAACTACACATAACACACAAAAATGGGTCCTTGTTTCAAAAGTCAAGAACTTCCTGTTAGATTGTCAACAAAACAATTAACTCTTAAGCCATCAACTTCTATTTTGTATACATTTACCATTAGAGTGAAGGTATTGTAGTTCATCACAAAAAATGGTTTCCACACAAGTGGAGTGCTGTCTCTTAAACTTAAGTGAAACAGCAGTATCAGTACATTACAGTCATTCACCTCAACATCCCTGAACATAACACTTCCTTCTTTTACTTTTTTTTTTTTTTTTTGTGGAGTCGAGGATGGGCCTTTGAGGACATCAGGGGCCAGACTCAGATGGTCTGCAGACATTATGTAGCTCAGAATCTTCATCTTTTGGCTTGGAAAAACGACCGGAAGATTTTCTGTCACCTTAATCATAAAATGATTAATACTCAGCACTCTAGCCCAAGCACAAATTTCATTGTATGTTGTAGAAGAAAAACCAAAGAAATTCTGTAGTCAGATGTGCCGTTTGTTGACACTGCATTTTAGATCATCACTGAAATGATTCACACATTCAATTTCACACTCGAGTGCTCAGTATGTGGAAGGTGACAGTCGTTCATCTGATGCATGCAAGGAAACCACAGGATCACTAGTGGCAGTAAAGCTACTAAGTTGGCTTCAATCACAATTAATTTCTGAAGATAAAACTACCATAAAATGTTCAACTGTTGGTTTGTCTACAGCCTGGATCATTACTGACACACGGCAGCATCGGTCAATACACGCAGGAAACGGCAGAGGAGTCACACAATACGCCCTTTGAGAGTGGAACAATGGTGTGTGAGTCACTGGTTGCTTTAAGATCATCCTTTATGCACCAACGAGGCCACCTACGGGCAGAAATGCTCACTGACAAGTGCCAGCTAAGGTAATGCCACAGTCCCCCTCGCCTCACCTTGAGTGTTCTGGAAGTAGTGGCGCCACAGCGGCCTGATTTTGTCCTGACCGCCCACATCCCAAACTGTGAAGCTGATGTTCTTGTATTCTACAGTTTCAACATTAAAACCTGCCAAAAGAACAGAAACACATATGAGTCACTCACTGACAGAAAAGGCTTTGGACAGCTCAATATCAAACACTACATGCAGGTAAAGATTTTTACGATTTCTTTTTTCACTGTTTAAAATAACCAATACAATAAAAAGTGCTTCAAATGTCTTGTTTCTAATCTCACTTGCTTATTTCCCCAAGTCAACATTTCCTGAGACTGTATTTTAATCAAGAAAAAGTCATCATTGACTCATTTTATTGCACATTTTTTATTGGCTTATTGGCCAGTATTGGCCCTGTTGACTGATAATGGCATTCACTGAGTGAGTGCCAATATTTTTGGATGCATCACATCGCTTCTGGTTAAAATAAAAAAGATTTTTGGAAAAAAAAAAAAAAAAGCTATAAGACTTTAAAGTAGATCAGTTACTTTAAGACTGAATCACTTCCCCTGGGACAAAGCAGTAAGTAAACAATAAAAAGAAAGCAAAAAACAAACTTAATATTAGTCTTGGCGATAAATTTCATAACCCAGTGCATCCCTACTAATCAAGAAAGAAATATTAACAGATATTTGAAAGAATGCAAGATCTGATTGCCACACAAACAATTTCTAAAAGAAATCCAAACATGGTCTTCAGAGTTAACATAATCACTAAAAACAGAAATGTACCAGAACTTAGGCATGTATACTGTAAGTGGAGGATAAAAACCTTAAAACAGGTCAGTTTTTTTTAATGCCCGGGACTTTATTTGTCCCCTATAATTTGAGTGGGAAATAAGTAACAACAACCTCTTCTCAAAACAGTCTAAAAATGCAGCTTCTTTAGGGTAACTACAGTGGACTGAGACAGTTATGTCCATACCAATGGTGGGAATGGTGGTGACTATCTCTCCGAGCTTGAGTTTATATAGGATAGTTGTTTTTCCAGCCGCATCGAGCCCCACCATTAGAATCCTCATCTCTTTCTTCCCAAACAGGCCTTTGAATAAGCTCGCGAATACATTCCCCATGGTGACGAAGCTGTGAAAGCAGAGAGAGACAGGGTTAAAGTGGTGCTGCTCAGTTTCAGTGCAGTATGGTGAGAGGAAGTGGACACAGGAAAACTGTATCATGGAGAAAACAGCTGACATCTGAACAAGGTTATCAGTTTTTATTGTTAGTCAGTTCATAATACCACAACCACATTAGAATAGGTCAATGACAGCTGTATATGTGGTCGAATAAACGAGGCGCATTGTGTGACATATGAAAGAGGACAGGTTAATTGTTTACTCAAGCTAATGACTGAAGTTCTTATTTATGGCTCTAAGTTACCAGCCACCACTTGCCATCCACATCAGCCATTAACTCCTCCACTACAGGGTTTGTAAAACTTTTGACGTGTCATTTATTTAGCAACAGAAAAATCAAGTTTTAAATCCTGCGGCTACGCTGTTCATCCGTGGATAAACCGAACAGCTAACTGATGAGCCGATAAGGGAGGCCTGTTAAAGCTAAAAAACTGCATTTGCCGCAGGGATCTTATAGTTGAAAGCTAAGGTAATGTTTAAGTTCATATCATTGCGTGTTAAATGCTTAAATACCCTGTCATGTGGACGCGCGGTTACTAGTTTGTGAAAAGTCGGAGTGTCTGGTGTCTTTAGCTGCTAACAAGCACTCGAAACAGGATACTGTTAGCTTCACTAAGGGCGGATGCTTCAGCTAGATGGCTAGTTTTGCTAACATATGCTAGCTAACAATTAGCGGGCAACACAGTTCGTCAACGGTCTAAAGATTACCACCGGTGATAAAACACGTTATTAACATACCGAACAATGACTTGCCGGTGAAGCTGAAGCCCGGGTCACTCGGTGTGACCGTTAAATGAGCTGATATACGGGAGCTCACTAAGCTAGCAGGCGTTAGCTAAATGCCGCGTCACAGTTAAGAAAGAACCCCGTGACGTCACGCTCATCGGAAATTAAAGCGAGTCGCTCGCACCGCGCGACAACCGCCGCAAAATAAATGGTATTACGGGCGAAAAAGAAGCGGTTTTATGTGGGTTATTACCTTTAAAACGACAGCTTCTCGATCTTTCCGTTATCGCTCACTATCACTTCAAAATGGCGTCTTGCGCAACCAGGGAGACACCGGCGTACGGACACTTCCCACTATCACGCCGTGTCCAATCGTAGCACGTATGGTGTAACTGCGAACCCGCCCAGGCAACCGCGCGATCCAATCAGCACGTCGGCAGAGCCCTGTGCGCACAGTGCACAAAATGTCGAGGAAGTGAGCCGTACACAAGTTTATTCAAGTTTCAGACACTGAGGAGCGGCCAGCGGGGCCTCCCGAGTTATTACTGCTGATGAAAAAATGACTGCAGGGAAACACAGGATGGCCGCAACAGAGACAAATAATGACAATAACAATGGAATGATACAAATGACCACAAAGAGACACAAAAAGCACACAGAACAAACAAAAGACTGCCAAAACATCCTAAATGGCTACACTGGGCCATTAAGAAACAGAAATGGTTAAAGGACATCTAGAAGCTTGTTCCTCAAACACCGAGCTTATCTGAACCACAGGGCATTGCTATAGACTGTATATAAATGATGGACACAGCCACCGTGACATCACCCGTTGATTTGTGAAGTGCTGTTGGCTCCAGATGAATGTTTTTGCCATTGCATCTTAGTATTTTGAAAAGTGGACACTGCAGGTCCACTGGCTGCCAACTTATGATTAAGAAGTCATTAGCCAAGGAGGCAAATTGATGTGTTTACTGAGGTCACAGAAAAAGGAAGGAGAAACTAATGAGTCGCCCCCTTCTGGTCTTTAGAAAGAATGCAGATTTAAAGCATGTCCACATCAGCTTCACTTTTTAAACCTGGCCTTACAGCAGCAACAACTTTAGAAAAACATTTTTTTTTAAGTAATAATAATAAATTATTGGGCAAAAAAAGTGTGTATAATTACGTTCTGTTATTTTTTTATTCTGTTATTTTGAATGCGCCCCAGTTTCCTGAAACCTCTCTGACATGAATCTCTCTCATCTTAGTCCAGCTGAAGCATTTCAAATACAAAAGGTAATAGCTCCTAATATTTAACGCCTAGAGTGAAATATTTTTGTACACCCTTCATGGCCACATGTAGAATACAGTTTCAAAATGAGTAGAAGACAGCAGCTTCTTTGCCCTGGAGTCTTTTTTTTTATTAGGATATAAAATGTCAGTTACATTCAAGTACTAAGATCTTCAGTCTTGTGCTGTATGTGGAAAACATTATTTTAAGCTGCTTCATGCCATTTAAACTCTAAAATAAAATAAGAGACACAAACTCTCTCTTCCACATCAGAAAGTAAACAGAGATACTGAAAACTGATTTATTTTCCCTAAAGGTGCAGAAAGGAAAAAAAAAAAAACTGGAGCAATACACACTAAAAATATACAGAAACAGTTTAACCTGAATATAGACATTTTAAGATTTTTTTCATATACTCAAGGAGCACTTTATTAGGGACACCTGCGTATTCCTGCAATCATGCGATACCAGTGCAGCAGAAACTCCACCTAAAGCTTCATTTACAGTGACGGCCTTGTTTGCATTTATTCTCATGGCTCTGTCATCAGAAGTGAAACAGAGCTCATCCTGGTGGAGCTTGACTTATACACAATGAGGAAAAGAGATGCGAGTTAAAAACTGAAGGAGTTATGAAAACGAGGGAAACGACATATGTCCACTGTGTCTACTGTGTTAGCATAATGAGCAAGCTAGATACAGTAAAGCCCTATTACGTATTACTGCTGTGCTCATCAATACAGTATATTGTTATTATTTCTGTGAAGGTGCACTTCAGGCTACTGCACAGCTTATGGCATTGATTTAACTGTAAATCAAGTATCAGGCTTTGGTCAGATAACTTTGACATGTGATCAGTTTGTTTGTTTGTTTGTCCTCTTTACCAGTTGTGGGACTTTGCACAAATTTGAAGCGGTTATTTTTCCAGGTCAATCCGTATCTGGAGCCAGGAAATTTTGGAAGGATTCTTTATCATTGTGAGATTGGATATTTTATGTTACATCTACTCAAATGCATATCAAATTGAGAAATGAGAAAATATTGGGAGAAATGGTCTCGGGAGTTCTCAAGAACAAACTCACAAATTGATCCTGCCCTGGCAGAGCTGTGGTGGTAAGCAGTCTCAGACTGCTCCTGATCATAATGTAATCCACTGGATTCAAAAACATCTAAAAAAAAAACAAAAAAAAAACATGTAACCCTAAACACAGAATGGTGAGATCCATAAATATAGCTCAGGTAGCATAAACATAGCAAGGACTGATCTATCTACCTGTAAATGGTAGGTCAGAATCAGCAGCATGAATCCATGAGCCAGCCTTCCCAGGAAGCTGCTGCTGGCAGCGTGATAGGACGGGGAATGTTGTCTAGGTCTCTGTCTGCCGCCGTATTACCAACAATCATGGTTTGAACACCGCTGCCTATACTGGCCAAATGCAGCGTCCAGTTTAACAAGGTCATTTTAAAGGTGATTATATAAACAAGAGAGTGAGTTCAGTGGTCGCCCTAACCTGAAGGTCTGAATCCAGAAGAACACCTCTGGGATGTGATCAAACAGGAGGTAAGCTGAGGAAGGTTCTACCTGAACTCAATACGGTGTTCCTAATAAAGTGCTTGGTTAGTCTTTCTTTACCTGTGTTTAAGCCACTTCTTCTGTCAAAATGTTCCTTTACATTAGTCTCGTTGAACTTTATGTAAAGAAATCAGAATGAGTGTGAACAACCAAAACAAGAACGGAAAACAGTGGCAGAAATTGTCCGTCTCATTCTCGAAGTTCGAGCTTGCCGTCTCTGACCCTCCACCTCCAGCGCTGGCATCTGTCAGGAGCAGGAACACAGTGGAGCCACAGACCAGACTCTCTGATCTCTTGTTCAAAGGACACCGTCTTCCTGTCCAGAGTCTCCAAAGTGAAGGTTTTCCCTGAGATCTGAGTGACAGATGGAATTATTCATTTGGCTTCTGACTGGGTATCAAACCTTAACACCAACTGAAATTCTTCTGCAGCACAGTGTATCAAAAAGTTACTGCTGAACTGGTAAGAGTCATTTAGTTGACTTATTCTTTGATTAAACAGAGACAGATTTAAATCTAAACTTCCCCAGTTTTGTTCTATAAGTATACTTCAAGATGTTTCACTTTCTGTTCTGGAAATAAAGGGAAAAAAAGCAAACAAAAATACACTTTGAGGAAATAGAACAGAAACCTCAGCCTGATGCACCACCACATCTGAACAGTTTCTGGACATCTTAAAACCCTCTCATACCTGATCACTAATTCCTATGGCAACATGGCCCACTTTGATCCGCCTGCGTTCACGTATCCTCAAACACTTGCCCTGGACGTCCTCTATCCAGATATCAATGCCTGCAAGTGTCAGAGCGTTAGAAAAATTCTGAAAGCAAGCGGTGATCGATCAGCACAGTGACGTCTTCCTGCCGTCTTACCCTCAAAGCACTGTGAGGATGGCTGGCTGGCTGAAACTGACCACTCCAAGCATGCATCTGTTTGACTGTTGCAGGAGGAAAAGACACCAGAACTGAGGTCGTCAGATGAGTGATCAGAGTCCTAAAAAAAAATGCAAAGAACAAATTTACTTTTGTTCTTTTTTTTTTTTTTTTTTTTTTTTTTTTTTTTTTTTTTTTTTTTGGAGACACAATGCACATTTTTGTCATCAGCAGACATGATGCACACAACATTTACTGTATGTAAAAGATGCATACAGCTTTCTGGTCTCAAAATACAAGCCAGTGAAGAAGTACTGTAAGTAAAGTGGGTTGCAGAGTGGCCTGCGGGGCAGGTTGCACTTCAGGGTGAGTCTAGCTTGTGACTGACAGGTCAATGCTGTGTGAGCCTGTTTCTCAGTTTGACAGTCAGACTCTCACTATGTCTAGTTTCTAAACACTAAGATGCAGATGGCGAAATCACTCAGTTCAAAGTTTCAAAAACAGGAAATTACAAACCAGCGAGTGACGACACTGTGGCTGCATCCATCTTTCACACACAGTGTATGGATACACACCTTGTCTGAGGTATCTATCGGCGATGTGTCTGAGCAGCTGAAACAGGATGGTGGGTCATCTCGAGGTTCAGGGGACGGGGTCTCGATTGTGGCACCTTTAGCTACATCTAGTAGGGGACAACATGTTAACAGTTTCTGTTATTAGCAAACTCTGGGGCCAAGCTTTGAAAACTCTAGCTGGCTTTGGAAGGAAACCTCTCTTCTTTTGGGCTCCGCTGTGTGATGCAAGCCATGTTAGCTCCAGTCCCTTTAAGCCAGCTTCGTTCTGACTAGCTGCACCCATATACAAAGGTTTGGAGAGCACGTGGGTGGGGCTCATGGAGCTGTGTACCTCAGATGATTATATTAAAGATATCCTGTCTCTGTGACTCCCTGAAACGGAGTATTTAGAGCAGCCTGGAGCCTGAGCTTTTAGCTCACGTGGATTACTTGTTCATAAACTGACTTCATTATTTCAAGCTTTGGCTGTGTAACTGCATACAAATGTATGTGACAGAATATAAGAAAGAGGATAATATGTGTGCATTTAAAGTATTTCTTTGGCACAAAGAAAACAAGTTCTGTAATCTCATCTGAGTAAAATTTGAAATAATATGATTATTGAAGTAATACCGCTGCTGGGTTTTTGTGACTCACCATCTCTGAGGTACTCCAGTTCTGCTTCTGATCCCCACAAACTGTCATTTGTCTGCTGACTGTTTTGCAGCAAAGGGAAAAGGCCTCGGAGAGCATGAAGATACTCCGTGGACTCAGAAGAGTCCCACTCTTCCTCCTCCTCTTCATCACCTTCCTCTTCCCAATCCCCTTCATAGTCCCTCTCAGTTTTCAGCCACTTCTCCTGAATACATTCCTCCTCTCCCATGTATATATCTACCTCTGAATCAGACCCGCTCTCCCAGTCTTTTTCATCGGTGATGTAATCATCTCTCAGTGATTTTGGCTCAGAGTCCCACTCCCCAGTTAAGCAACATGTCTCCAGCTCTGAGACACCTTCTGACCAGTCATTGCTGTCCTCATCTACTGCTGTAGTTCTCCAAGGGCTCACCCAGTACATAGAAGGTGCTGAGACAGTATGTGATGGTTTATTCTGGATCTGATGGGACAAAGAGCAGGGAGTGTCTTCATTCTGGTTCTGGCCACAATACAGTTTTTCACAGGCAGTTTTCATGGACCAAGAACTCAGACCTCCAACTGTGGAGAAAATATTCATTTGCAAGGTCACAATATGTGTGAAATACTTGGCATTCAGAGACAGTTAAGACCTTTCTTTGGCAACAAAGTGGATTTGGAGTGCCTTAGGGCTCAGTGCTATTTTATTTATGCCCTAGAGGGCATGTCTCTCTCCCCTCAGCCCTAACAGCAGATGACTGCCCCTCCCTGCGCCTGGATCTGCCGGTGGGTTCTTCCTGTCAAAAGGGAGTTTTTTCCTTCCCACTGTCGCCAAGGGGGCCATTTTCACTGTTGGGTTTTCTCTGTATTATTATAGGGTCTTTACCTTACAAATTAAAGCAGCTTGAGGCTTTCACTAAGGGCTGTGAATGCTGGTACAGTACACTCTTTAAAGAAACTTGTTTCTCTTTGTGGGCCATGATTTCACTGCTCTCATTTAAAACAGATTTTATTTACAACTCTTTAATTTTGCTCACATTTTTTTTTTTTTTTAATGATGCAAAGCACTGTGTAACCTTTGTTTGAATAAGTGCTCAGTAAAAGCACTGTATACACTGGGATGATTATGAGATGAATTTATGATGTGCATCGACCTGCTCTGAGGGCCTTGGTGGTTTTCCTCCTCAGCTCATTTGCTGATGCTCTTCTTTCGGGGTCCTTCTGGAGTCCGGCCCTGAACACTTTGGCTGTGAAGTTGTTGCAGTTGGATGGCACCTCCCACAGAGGCGGAGGCTCGTTGACAATCTAACAGATGAAATATATAAGTGTCAGTTTGTCCCATCCAGTATCTGACAACAACAGCAAAGAAGAGATCCTCACCTGGAGACACAGTGGATGGGAATAGTAACGTATCCATGGCTGGCATCCATTGAGCATGTGCAGTAGCATACAACAGCTGCTCCACACATCCGCCTTGTTGCAGGGTTGATCCCCTCGTGCCACTTCTGGGGCCATGTGGGTCTCTGTGCCAGGGAATGCAGCTCCTACATTGACAAACACTAAATGAATTTTTTTTATCTCTAAATTTTTTTTTTTTATCCCATTTAAAGAATAACAATCCAATTCCTACTACTTATCCAAAGACATACGGTAATAAATGCTAATGTTTGTTTCCATGGACTGTGTCAGTTTGTTCAAAGCTAACCAGTTTTACATGTGAGAGGCAGTTTGCCTGCCATGCGGCTGTAGAGGTGAAAATATGTCCAACACTTTGGTTAATAACTGAATACTCGGAAGACTGAGGCAAATGTTTGCATATTCGCATGCTAGGCTAAGGACGTTGCACGATATCTCCCAAAGACATGAATGTTTGCGAGGCTAAAAGATGATGCTGAAAGACAAATTTATTCAGTGCACACTTCTTATGAAAAGGCAATTCAAAGTGCTTTACATACACAGCATTAACATAAGAAAAGAATAGCAATAAATAGGAATAAAATAGAACATAAAAATGCAAATTAAAATAATAGAAACGACAGATGGCACGATGATTTATGAGTGCAGTGCAGGAATGTTTTTTGAAGTCTAGGAGATAACTAGAAATAGCTCAAACTCTAACAATCTGACTGCTGTTTTTGGTCTGGATGAGCAGAAATCGGAGGTGTCTTAAAGTGCGTTGTGAAAAAGACCATTACAACAAACCCACCTGCTGAAATAAAATCATTCATGAACCGTGGAAGCTTCAGGATAGAGCACTGATGGAGTTTGGCCCACACTAGAGCCTAACAGTCAGGATGTCTCCAAATAATCAGTTTTAAATCTTCACAGTAAAGTTCAAGAAGAATCAATTTGTCACATTTAATTAGATTTTTCTGTGTAATCGTTTTAATCAGGCTCAGCCAAGCGCAAACAGTGGAACTAATTAAGTAAAAAACTCAAGGGCTGAAAAATAAAGCCAGCAGTTCCTCTAACGGCCACTTGAGACTCCTCATAGACTCTAATAAACTCCACCTGTACCGCAGAAATAAACATGTTTACAGCCTGATGCAAAAAGTGATTTTGGCTTCAGAGGATAGTTTCTCCTTAACATCTCTGTGTGTGTGTGTGTGTGTGTGTGTGTGTGTGTGTGGGGGGGGGGGGGGGGGGGGGGGGGGGGGGGTTAAGTCATCCATGAAACATTAGCTGTCAGTGGGCTTCATCTCAGCTAACTGGTGTTACTAAACTGGACCTCTTAATTGTGTTTGAGCTGTAGGAGCCTTCTGGTGGATTGTTAATGGAATTATTTGACAAAGAATATGACTTCCTGTGAGGCACAAACTGGGCAAAATTCTAGTGGTTCATTGGTCTGTTACTTCCAACCTCGGAACGAGCTCTGCTGTCAAAATGATAGAGATGAAAAACAGCTGACGCAGAGGTGCAGATCTTTAGCTGCTCTCAAACCACTTCAATGACGATAAAGTTAATGCAGTTTTTCTATTTGTTATCATAATGTAGGTGCTGATGAAGATGAGTGACCAGGAGGGAAATGAACTGTTTGCTGAAGGTTTGTGCTCATTTACTTGACAGTTTCTTGGGATTTATATTCATTTATGTATCGTTTGCTAATTGTTTGCTAATTGTGCTCCAGTTTATTGCAGACGTTTGAGGATCAACTTACCCCTGAATGTCTTGGTGCTCCATCCGCTGTCATCTAAAGTCTCTGAGAGACCAAAGTCACAAAGGAATGTGTCTCTGCAGTCTGCAGACAGCAGCACATTGTCAACTGGAATAAGATCAACACACAGGATTCAGTGGGACAGCTTGTTTTCATTCGGTGCTCATTATGAAACAGTTGACTGAGAAGCAGGAGGCTGTCAGAGGCTGTCAGAGGCAGTCAGAGTGACGGGTGCACAGGGGGCTAAAGCCTGAACAGCTGTCTCAAGGTAGATTAAGGTACCATCTCCAAAAAATAAAGCACATAAAGTTTTTCCCCATCTGATATGATGAGATTTGATGGATCTATGATGAGTGAAGCTTTTAGAAATGAACTCAGAGCACAATGGAGGGGCCTGATGTGAGCAAGCCCCCTCCTGCTCAATCCTATGAGCAGGGATTACTGAGGGTTTAGGGGTGAGGTATCAGTTTAGGATTAAGTACGATCACAGGGAATGCTAGCTGACAGCAGAACCACCAGCTTGAGGCTTTACTGGGCTCCCTTCCCTGTAAGTTCTGCTGATTATATGAAATCCCTGCAGACAGAGGTGCTGTGGGGTCTCACAGCAAACTCGGGGGACAGTCTGAAACACTATAGAATGTGGCTGTGAATTCTCGATAGGCAGCACTGCTGCTGACACCTGGATTTTTCACCATTTGTGGGCAGGAAAGTAAAAATAGCACTGACATATGTAACTTTAATAAGGCAGTGTCAATTCACAGAACAACACGACCTTCGATTTAGAGTCATGTTTGTTTCCAGCTGAAAACTGTGAATCCAATATTCATCTTCTTTTAGCTCCACCAACTAATCTGAATCTCTGTTTGTTAAACGCTCCACTGTGTCTGAAAAGAGTTCAATTCATGGGCTATAAAACCAAAATAACTCGCAGAAACACACTGAAATTCAAAGCTGGGTAATAATTACCTACATGTAATTACAAATGCGTACCTTATTTATGATGCTCCATTTATTTTTATTGAGCTTTGCACCTCTATTTATCCACCTGCTTCTAAAAATGAAGTGTGCTGCACAGGCATGAAGAGGCACGAATAGCTGAAATCGCCACAGGTTGCAGAATCTCTCAGGTTGGGTGCAAAAATGAGCAGAAACACAAGAACGCACCTTTGACATCCAAGTGAAGCACCCTTCTGTGGTGCAGGTGTTCCAGCGCCCCCAGTGCTGATGAAGGTAATGCAGGGCCAGATCTTCAGGTAGGCAGGTCATCTCCTTTAGAAGCTGGGCCAAACAACCTGATGGGATTTGGGAGAGTGTGATTACTCCTTCAGAGTGCTCAGATTGCTTTTACAGTGCATTTTACTCAGTTTACCTGACTTCAGGTCCATGAAGAGAACAACGTTTAGCCCCTCCCTTACAGCCCCGAAGAGCTCCACGACTCGAGGGGAGTTCAGAGCACTCCATGTGCTCACCTCCTCGCTGCTGAAATGACTCAGTGGGATCTGAGGGGAATGGACAACAATGAGCTGAATCACAGAAAACAGTTTAAATGAGCTCAGCATGTCACGGCCCAGGAGCTTCAAACCTCTCGGGTGAAGCACATCTGGATTTTAATGACTGACTCAATGTTGCTTGGCTTACCCTCTTGGCAGCACATTTGAAGCCAGTGCTTCTGTCACGAATGCAAAACACATCTCCATATGAGCCGTTCTGGATGTGATGAAGGACTAAGTACTCCTCTCCCTCCCTGTACTGACAACTGCTGGGCTGGAGATGCTTACAGAAACAAAGGGAGGAAAAAGCTCAATCAGACAGCAGATGTTGCGTGAGGTGATGAGATGTTTGGTGTCAGTTATAAAAGAAATTGGAGGCTTCTCAACTGGGCTGCAGTTGAGAAGCCTCCAACGTTACCGCCTGCTCAGGTTCTGGCATCATTTGTTACTAAAGTAACAAATAAGCCGGCCACACTGAGACTGTTCACAGACAAAAACAATGTGGATAAACTGGATGTAAATGTATTACATGATGAAATATGAAGCCTTCGTTGGCGGGTTTCGTGGTCTTCCAGTTGTTCAGGACGTGTTTGATCAAATCTCTGTAGAAAGCTGAAACAAACAGCTTTGGTATGTGCGTCACTTTGTCTCTCAGCTTCTCTGAAACTGCGTCAGTCATGTCATCAAACCCAAAGGAACACTGGGATGTATTCTCAGTGCTTAGGCCCCAAGTACAGTCTGAATTTCCCAGCAGGCTTTGCACACTTCCCGCAGAGTCAGAATCCCGCCGTGCATGGGAGGAAGAATTAAATCCAGGCACACACATTAGGTCAAAGGTCGGCGCGATGGCTCGCGTGCCGGGTGTCGACACAGTAAGATGAGTCTGAATCACTTTCATGAGTGTAAACAGAGTCATCGTCAGAGTCCGAACCTCCTCTGTGGTCAGTGCTGGATGTATCATCTATATCTATTGATCTATGTACTGATTGGTCCTCTGACACTGACACCTCCTCTGATCTCCTCGCACAGTCACACACTTCTGCACAGCTGCAGGAGTCTCTGCAGGGCTCTGAGGCCGAGTCAGTGAACTGAGGAGGAGGAGGTATGATGTCAGCTGATGAAGTCGTCTCTCTGTCTGTTGATTTCAGCCAATCAATCTCCTGCACCCACAGACCCCTGATAATAGGAGGCTCCTCCCCCTCCTCACACCTCTGTCTGGTTCTGGTTTTCCAGCGCTGTTTCCTCTGGTGGAAGCACGGGAGTTTGGCAACGTTGTAAAAGTTCTCGTCCTCTGAGTTGCTCACAAAGGCAGCTTCCTTACTGAGAGTCCTGCAAACGAGAAGAAGTACGACACTTTGGTTTGTCACACAGAAAGCTTGACGCAGGCCACAGTGTTCATGCTCCCTTATAATGGATAGAACTGGGTGGTCCCAGGTTGTTGTGATGTATTTGTGGTGTTTGGGTTCTGCTTTGATTTTATTGATATTCTTTATTGTGTTTCCACTTCCTGTTTTATTTTAGTAATTGCTTTTCCTTGCATGTCTCCTATGCTCTGACTTCCCTGTGTTCCCTCAGCTTTCCTGATCGTTTAGTCCTGCATCCTATATACCCCCTTCTCTCAGTGCATACATCCTTGATTCCTCTCTCCTCGTCTTAGTCCCTCCCACCAGAAAGTTGATGTAAATTAAATATGAAGTTGTTATGTTCTAGCCCAACTATACTCTATTTTATGATCTCAGGTGTAACAGCGCTCAGGACATGTTTTCTATTTAGGGTCACTTTTTAAAAATCATACCTAAATAAGTGAAACAACATATGTATGAGTTGATTAAAGAGCCCTCCTCCCTCCATCCAGCTGTGTGCCTTGATGGTAGATCCTCCTCTCTCACTTTTCCTCTGACATCATATGCATTTCAGGAATTGAGACATCCTTCAGCATGCTGTGCTGGCTGATTTCTGGGTCACAGTCAGGAGGATGGATGTATTTTTGCAGCATGTTTTAGTCACCATGAGTTACCAAAAGCCTAACTTATTCAAACCCTGCTCACTCTGTCTTTGTTGTTATGATATATGGCTAAGGGTATGTCCACATGCTTTCACGATGGTTTGGGTACTGTGAAGTTTTTAAATGCAGCCCTGCCCCACACACAGGCCCAGGTCTATGAACCCTCATCAGTGTGAGCTACATGTAAGCCGTATAATGTCTGTGTCATATAGTTTTGGCCACGGAGTGCATTACAGCCCATGCACAAGTAACGTGTGTTGTAAAGTGTTTACCTGTGCTTTTGAAGGAGGTGGGACTGAGAGTAGGGGCACTGAGTGTTGGTAGGGCTGAACTCCTGGAAGTCTTCTCCTGAGACAGAGGGACATGAGGAATTAAAGAAGTCTTCTTGTAGATGAAAGTTCATGAACTTTATCAATGAGCCATCTGCTGTAAAAAACTCTCTACTCTGATTATTGTCCACAAAGTAGTCATAGGTGAATAACAATGCTTGTTAAACCAATCGATTCCCATGAGCACAGTCTGTTTTTGGGCTACTGAAACAATCTCCACAGATCCTTTTTAGATCCCAATTGGAAAGCTAGGAAGTGGAACTCAAAAGATTCCCGCTTCCTCATAAAGTTCTTTTTCTTTAAAGGTAGATGTCATTCCTAAAATGAAAACGCTGCAAGCTTTTAGCTGCTTTTATGACATTATGCATAATAGCAGCTAATGCAGCATTTCTTAAATACACCTGTTTGGTAGAGAACAGGTAGTGGTTGCATTAGCAGCTGTTATGTAAATCTGAATAGTGCTGTTGGACAGTTAATCATGGTCACAGAGAATCCAAACCCTTTAAGAATGGTCAGCACGTTTTCAATCATTGCTGCCTAAAAGTAAGATCAAAGCATTTTCATTTAAATTGTGCTGACATCAAATTTAGTGACACGTTCATGTAATTTAGGTCCGATTAAGTCTTGTGTAGCCCAATAGTAGACTGGTGACCTGTGCAGGATGTGCACCATCAGAGGGATGAAAGCTTGCTTTCATAACCTTTCAAATGTCCCTGAATCCATGCTCGGATCTCAGTCTTACTCTCAGCCTGTGCCACTATGGAGACACACGGATTCTCCTCAGAAACCTCACGCCCCCCTGTGGCCACGTGCTTGGCTGTGCCGTGCTGCATCACCCGGCTCAGGTGGGGGGCGATGGCTTGGACCAGTGAGTCCTTCTCCTCCTCGCATCCATGGCTGTCATCCACTTGCCAAGAAATGAGACCTCAGATCCACCGGTCACGATGATGAACGGTGTGCTGGAGTTGAACATCCGAGGAATGGCCATGTCTCCGTCAGCGAGCATCTAGAACTGGAGGAGAAGGAAAAATCTGTTTAAAAGAAGAGACACTCATCAGCAGATTCATGCAGGCGTGTCAGCGTACTTACCATCTAAAATGGTTGTTCTGATGTGGATAACCTGGCACATGGACACTGTTCTTTTTGTACTTTAAAGAAGTGTATTTGCCCTATAAAAGAGAAAATGAAGACACAAAACTAAGAATATGTGCACATTCATTTTTTTCCTGGTGATGGTACAAATTAAATGAAAGAATCACCAGAGTACAAGGAAGCCACGAGCTTTAAAAACACTCCTTAAGGAATCCGTGGTTGGCTAAATGCTGGCATGTCATGGGAAGTATCAGCCTCACTGTAAGGAACATGAAAGGACGTTTTCTTTCAGTTTGGACACATTATTGGTATCTGAGAAATCTAAACTAAAATGTGCACCACCAGGTGGAAATGCTGATTGTAGCCATTTAGCTCCATTCATGAGGATTATGTTGCAGACACCCCCTGCTGCCAGCTGCAGCCAATTTCTGTACAATGGGATTAATGGACGATATGAGCTGGGGGGCAGCATGGTGCGCAGTGGTTAGCACAGTTAGAATAACAACTGAAAGGTCTGGCTTCGATTCCACCTTGGCCCAGGCCTCTCCCTCTCTCTGTGTGGAGTTTGCATGCTTGTGTGGGTTTCCTCCGGGTACTCCGGTTTCCTCCCACAGTCCAAAGACATGCACTTACTGGGGTTAGGTTAATTGGCTACTCTAAATTGCCCATAGGTGTGAATGAGAGTGTGAATGTGAGTGTGAAAGGTTGTTTGTCTCTCTGCGTTGGCCCTGCAACAGGCTGGCAACCTGTTCAGGGTGTACCCTGCCTCTCGCCCTATGTCAGCTGGGATAGGCTCCAGCCCCCCCGCGACCCTGAACAGGATAAGCGGAAGCGAATGGATGGATGGGATTAATGGGAATACCACAGCCATCCAGGGACAGGGTGAGGAAGCAACAACAATAACAAAAAAAAAGTCAGCTGAGTGGTTGAGGCATCTGGGATGGGATGTCTCCAGAACACTTCGTAGGTTAGGTGTTTTAGGCACGTTAAAAACAGATTCAGGGCACAGTGGAAACGTCTCTGTGGCCCCTCAGCAGAGCTGGAGGATAAGCACTGAAGATGGATGGATCAAATGACTTTCCTATACCTGCTTTCCTTTTGTACAGGAGCAAAATAGTGACTTGTCAGCCATTTTTATGTGGCGTATATGGACGACACCTGTACAGGTGAGAGGTTCAGCCACTGGATGTCACTATAGAATCGATGATTTAGGGGCTGCTCAGATACCCTCGGTCCCTGGTGCGTGGATGAAGTCTTTTGCAGTGTGTTTAAAAACAAATGAATCATCATCTGAAGCTAAGATTTGTCTTATAATAGGAACAGAAATTTTGTTCAATCATTCACAAATATCTGAAATTAGACGTTTAAAGGTGCCACTGATATGCTGCGATTACAAATCCCTCTTTCTATTTTTATTTCAACTAAAATAATTTTCAGGAAGAAATACATGTATGTGTTTTGCCTCTTGATTATTTCCATGTGTACTGGCTATCCTACGTTTTTATGCAGATAAGTAGGAAAAGCATTTCATTCTCATATCCTTAATTCAGGATATTCATATTCTAATCCTTCGGTTTAGGCTATTAACCCACATTCTGTCATATTTACATATTTACATAAGTTAAAATGCAGATTTGTAATATTAGGCACATAACTGATCTTTTACGCCCTACTTTTAGGTACTTAAATTCCTCCCGCAACACAAGAACCCTGATTACTTCAGCCATACTAGAAACAACTGATTTGTAGCTGACAAGCACTTTAATGTGGTGGCATTTGCCGTGGTGGTGGGGGGGCGTGAGCCCAGCAAGGGTGAATATAAATAGCACACAGAGAGGCGGCTGCATGCCTTCCACTGAGGCTGTCCAGCTGTCAAAGTCTCTCTTCCTCAGCACTCGCCATGTTGACAGCGAATACTGGGGGATCAAACACAGACACTCTTCCCACTCACAGAGGTAGCACTTGTCCTGGAAGTCCTCACACAGAGCCTGCGTGAGTGGATATCCAAAGGCTTCATAAAATGGGAATAAAGAGGCGTGTCTGTTTTTACCTATAGATGAACTTCATTTAAGAGACGATCAGACGTTCAGGACATGCAAGATCTACATGTTAGACTCTGGAAATGACTGACACCACTCTTCCTATCCTGCATCTTATACTACACTTTCTGTCAGCCTCCAACTTCCTTCTTAACTCTGTGACCTGAAACGAGGACACCTCCAGCACAGTCAGGCTCACAGATCCAGTCACAGCAGAGCACATTACCTCAGGAGGTCCGTCAGCTGGTCTCAGGTTCGGCTGTAGAAGAAGAACCAGAGCTTCCCTTCCTATCTGTCTGTCTTCTGTCCGTCTGTTCTCTCTGTTATTATGTGTTTGTTAGTTTCCAAGTGTAACTTACCGGCTTTCTGCCCCCGCAGGACCCTGCTGATTGGCCCACACGTTGTGTGTGAGTTATGAGCTCTTACACCTCTGTCACCCTGGCCCCACCCACTTACCCACCCTTCCACCCACTCACCCACACAGCCTCTCAAAGACTCTGGATGGATTCTGTAGCTGCCCTCGATGACACTTGGATCATTAACCCGCTCCAAGTGTCACGATCTAAATCCAAAATCTCACTGTTGCTCAGCATGACTGTTTTTCTGCCCAGCCCTAAATGTCAGTATAATGGGATATTTCTTATTTTCAATAATAACGATTTAAGGTTTGTAGTTTTTAACTGACCATCAGTGTGTTTTGATGCAGATTCCTCTCTACTTAAGAAGTTATAAGGACTCAAAAATTTGCCGAAATTTCACCCACCCCATGTATTTTGAGGGCCTATAACTTGGAATTCCTAATAATAGCTTCATTAAGGTGTGGATCAGGTGACCTCGGATGACCTCCTTTTTCACCTTCCCAAAGGTTATCTGTGACTCCTGTCTTTTATCCTCTTTGTGGTCTTTTTTTTTTCTCTGTTCTCTTTCCCCACAGCCCCCAGCCGCCCACAGAGATATCGGCCCCTGCTGAGTCTGGTTCTGCTGGAGGTCTCTTCCCTCTCCCCCATCAGCAAGTGTTGCTCGTAGGGGACTGTCTGATGTTGGAGTTTATGCTCTTTATATTTAGGGTCTTTATCTCACAATCCAAAGCTCCTTGCGATTGTCTCTTATGTGAATTGGAACTTCCGTACATATCAATAAAGCTAAATTAAACTGATTGAATTTGTTTTAAAATGTATTTCACGAGAGTGTCGCGGTGAAAATATTCATGCAGCTCAATCAGCAGTTTCACATAAAATGTACTGATAGCTTAAAATGCACATATGATGACACTGTAAATAACTAAGTATTCTGTTTGTACAGTTATGGTTACAGACTTATGCCACCTGCATGAGCCTGTGTTACACCTTGTGTAACATATTTGTGTGTCACAATTTTTATAAAAAAAAAAACAAAAGAAAATACTGTCTCGCTTTCTTGTGTCCGTTGGCAGCTGGACTCCACACATTCATGCGTGCATTAGTAAAATGCCACAGGAGGGAGTGTGTCGTGTGTGATTTGGGTGGAGGGCGCCTCTCCCTGGCAACATGTGAATGGGATCAAAGACGGACCAATAGTGAGGCTGTGTTTCCTCACACGTCAGCGGGTTTCTGTCACTTCGGTCCTCCCTGCTGTTGGCGGGTCAAGTCGACTATACATAGAAGTGAAAAGTCTCCCTGAGGCTGTTTCAGCTTCTCAGGTCTCACTCACTGATGGAAATAATGAATCGGGGCTTTAAATTTAGATAGAAAACATGTTTTTTAAAAAAAAATATTTAGGTTCTGTCAAAAAGAATTATTTACCATTTCCTGAGAAATCACTGGTGCGGTTTAACACCTCTGTGAGGCTCTAAGGCCAGGAAATGGTTAAGTTAGCATGAGCAGAAACATCCAGCAAGAACAGGTTTTCGTATTGCGTATTTACTCTTTCTATAATATAATTACTGAGAGCTTGTTTCACTAAATTACATTATAAAGTATAATTACATTATACTTTATACAGCATAATTACTGAGGGTTTATTTCTGTACTCTCTCCAATCATTTTTTTTTTAATCCAGAGGAGACCACATTTTTGAGGTCGGAGCATCTTTCGTAGTTTTTATTAAACCTTCTTTCCTTGATTCAGTTACTCAGGCCGTCCCCATCCCTTCTCTGTTTGTACATCTAATCATCATTTCCTCTCCTTGTGTCCTACCATCCTCTGACTAAAGCTGTGAGTGGAGGAGGCGAGGAAGAGACACAAGGAGACAGGAGAGAGGTTGGTGTATTCCAGCTGCGTGCCACACCGGTTTCGTTCATCACAGGTAGAAGCTTTGTGTAAAAGGATGCATATGTGCTTCCATTGATTACTTCCATCCTTCCAGGTCACAAGCAAGAGGGTGGAGGAGATGAGGACACAAAAAGCTCCTTTTTGGCAGTGGCTTACACAACTGCTCACACGCACATATGAACACTATTTGTATGTGTGAACTGGGAAATGTCCTAATTGTGTGGATTTTACCCAAATCACAAAGCACTTTGTGTGTGATACTAAGTGTTACACACATAAGATTGAGATTATTATTCATGGCAAAACTACAGTTTGGGTTACATTTATTTTCTTGTGCAAATGCAAGAATATGACATTCAGGATCTTATTCATTAAATGTGATGTTAAAGAAATAAAATACTAGGTTTTATCAGTCTGCTTCCTGTCACAGTGGGCTGAATGAACCTTGAAGCTGGTCAGGGTTATCGGACCTGTTCAGAGCTCAAACTGCTTTGTTTTCAACTCCAGCAGAAGAGCCGCCATGTCTGGTTTCTACCACTAGAGGTGATTAAAGCCCGGCATCTCTGGCCTTCCAGTAAAGTGGGACAGACACACACACACACACACACACACACACACACACACACACACATCATCAGCTGTGTCTCTACTCCAATATCTTCTATTTACTCATGTTGCCATAACAACTGTCTGATGACGAGGTGGAGCCAGGCAGGAGGGGGAGGTAAGAGGATCCAGGAGGAAAGGTCACAGGAAGTGTGAGAGCTTGTTTGGCTTTTTCGACAAGGATGACCTCACCAAATTTAATTACCACATCATCAACCAGGCAGATTTTTTTTTTTAAGAAGTTTATCCCAGCCTGCTATTAAAAGGTGAAATTAAGACTACAGGAGGAGAAAACAGCCGCTGAATGGAGCGCCAAAGGTGAACATTTATTCCAGGAGGGAGCCAATCTAAATTTTTAAAAAATGAAAACATAGAGACTGATATATTTTTAAATGATTTCTAAGACCTCGTTCAGTATTTGGGAACTTCTCCAAATCTAGAAACCCAAACTCTGACATATGTTAATAACTGATTAATCGTGCAACCCTGCTTTCAAATATGATCTTAAACAGGAGATGGGCCAGATTTTAGGTGAGCCGTTGGATTGGATTACACTCGTTCCCTGAGTGTTTTGTTACAGGTAACTTTGTAACATGCATTTCAGTTTGTGATCGCACCACCAAGATTTTCTAATCCCAAACTTGAACCTTTTCTGATCTTAACCAGAACTTATGGTGCTTAAAGAAAAGACAATCCAAGCAAAAAGTGTAGATGTTTCTGTGTGGGATTATGACTTAATCTGAGCAGTGAAATGATCTACACCCCACCTTGCCAACCTGGAAATTCTGACTTTCCCCACATTACCTTCCTTTGTGTGCGGATACAAAGTAACAGATTAGATTGGAGTGATGAATCAAAGCATGACAGGATGTCATAATAATGTGGTGATGAACACAAATTGTCATTGATTTTATTTGTACCGTTTACGCCACCTGTGGAATGAGTGAAGAAAAATAAACTTAGTTAATTTTAATTGTGAAAGAAAATAAAGTACCAGTTTGCTAGTTTGGTGCGTGCTTTCACATTCTGACAATCAAAATAAAATATTGGTGAAAATTTTTATAACCATCTTTCTTCATTGACCTCATTTTTAACTCAATGAGAGCTGCAGTGTCTGGTTCCTACCACTAGAGGTGATGAAGCAGAGCCTGGCATTTCTAGCCTGCCCAGCTGACTAAAGTGGGACACACACACCACACACACACACACACACAACACACACACACAGCTGTCTCTATGCCAGTATCTTGTGTTTACTTGAGTTGTCATAACAACGGTAGCAATGATGGTGCCAGCAACAAAGGTCACAAGAAGTGTGGGGGCTTGTTTTGGCTTTTTGCACAAGGATGACCTCACCAAATATCAGCCAGGCAGATTTAAAACCTCTCTCAGCCTCGAGTCTCAGCTCCCGACCCGCTATGAAAAGCTGAAATTAAGACTGCAGGAGGAAACTGCCTCAGAAAGGAGCAAAACGTGAACCTTTATTTCAAGACAGATCCAACTTAATTTGTAAAAACCTTAAATGACGTGACATTCAAGTCTTTTAAAAACCCCCCCCCCCAATCAGTCTGAGAGCCCCTTCTATGCTTTGAAACTCTAAATATAGAAACTCAGAATGTATATTAACAGCTGTGACTCTCAATCCACCAATGACTCAGCAAGATTCTCCTGTATGTCTGTTATAAAGCTGCAGATCAGTGTTACACAAACAAGATCTTCCAAAGATGCAACTCCTGCTGACGAAGGCACAAGCTTTTTAAATGGTCATCGTTCCCGTCTGCTTCCAAAAGAGAAAAACTAAAAGATTCATTTTAACTTCTGTGTAACAAGCAGCCAAAAAAAAAAGTGCTGTCAAAAATGCAGCTGATGAGGGGCGATCTAAGACGGTCCAAGGATGGGCTCAGGCATCTCAGCTGATATTTTCAGATCAGAGGCACTCTGTTGCTTTCATCCGGTTTTTGCCTCCATAAACACAATCATCACTCTCCAAATCTGCCTCCCTGACACTTGGCCCCTTTCTGAAAAATAAGCTGGGCGGTTGCCCGCAGGAGGCGAGGCATCAAATGCAAACAGAACGGGACTTCCTCCATACGGCTGATCATGTTCTACTACAATGACAATTTCAGCTTCCAGGGATTATTAAAAATTATTAAAGTGTATTAAGGTCCATTTTTTATTTTCCAGCCTCTTTCTTTTTACTCCCTAAAAGCCCAAATTCAAGCTCATCAGGCTGTGGTAGGTTTAGTTTAGTCCCTCTTCCATCACTTCCATTCGATCATCTTCAGAAAAGCTACAAAAAGTTTAAGTCACATGTTAAAGATGTCTAAGTGCAATAAATTTGATATTTTCACAAAATTTAGGTCTAAAATTCAGTTAGAGGTGCTGAAAACAGTCGGGAGCCCGGCCAACTTCAGATTCAGCAAACTTTGATTTT